>NW_017733564.1:14085-18910 GCF_001890085.2 Hipposideros armiger | reverse complement strand
CCATAGCAAAACACCACACCCTGAATGGCTTAGGCCACAGGAATTTATTTTCCCACAATTCTGGAGGCCAGAAGTCCAAGAGCAAAGTGTCAACAGGGCTGGTTTCTCCTGGCGCCTCTCTCGTTGGCTTGCAGATGGCCATCTTCTCTCTGCGTCCTCACATGGTCGCCCCTCTGTGAGTGTCTGTCCTAAACTCCGCTTCTTATAAGGACACCAGTCACATTGGACTGGGCCCTCCCTAATGACCCTGTTTTAGCTTATCCACCTCTTTAAAGACCTTATCTTCAAATAGGTTTGCATTCTGAGGTATTAGGGGTTGGGACTTCAACATATGAATCTGGGGGAAGGGATGTAACCCAGCCCCCAACAGGTTTGTGAGCTGAGGCAGAACGTTAGTTATTGTTCCCTCCTAGCTCCCACGGAGATGCCTCCTGCTGGTCATATTGACAGTGACTCCTTCAAACTCTTGATAATCATGGCATTTTGTAATGCCTCCACCACCACAGCTTCTTCCAGGGCCCGGCCTGCAATGGCTTCCCACTCCTCCTGGGTGTGCTGATGTTCACTGTGAGCTCCATGTGTCAGAGATCTCCACCAGCCTCTATGCCAGCTCATCTCTACACTCAAACAAGTGTGACACACTTGACCGCAGGTTGAGCAGGGGCTGTGGCTGGGCTGACACTCACCGGCCAGTGCCAGAGTCGGCTGGTGTGAGACAGGGAATGTGGGTGTGAACAGTGAAACTACAACAGCTTGTTTTACATCCATATGGTCTAGGGGATTATTTTTACATAGTTTAGTTAAAACAGCATTGCCAACCACATGGCACAGGTGGCATGTTATAACTGCTATCTGTTTCCAAGGTGCTTATAGCACAATCTGCAAGAATCCTTGAGCGACTGAGTAACTGTCACATGTCCTTTGTGATGTACATGGAAAAGTGGTGCCATTGACAAAAGCTGCAAGGTCTGTTTACATGTTAGAACCTTCAGAACTGGGTCATTTTTATCTTATGACTTCAATTGGAGTGACCAGTAGAAGTCAGCAAATGTGTCAGCTCCTAAAGTATGGTAAAATCATAAGGATATAAATCCTAAGTAATTGTTTAAGATTTAAAATTCCTCAATGTCTTTAATGCATTCAGTTCTTAACATTAGTCTAATTCATAAGTGGTCCACGAGATGCAGGCTCGCCAAAGTCAAAGCCGGGGCCTCCCTGCAGCGTCATGCGGCATCTCCAGGGGCTTCTTCACTAGACCTTCAGCCCTACATGCCAAGCGGGTCCATTTGGCAGCAGACTCACTGAGAAGGACCTGGGCCAGGAAGTAGTGCCGGTGAACAGCACAGCACCCATGTCCCTCCTCAGAGGGAGTCCTTGCAGCTGTCCCCCAGCAGCCCAGTTCCGCAGTGGCAGCTCAGGTGAAAGAGGTAGGAGTGGGTCCATCTTGGCTCAGAAGCCCCAGCCCCACAGGCATGGCTTCCTTTCCTCCTGCAAGGGACAGTCCCAGTAACAAGTCACCCCAGGCAGCTTCCCAGTAGACATGACCATAAAACCATGCAGTCCTCGAGGTCAGGTGCACTCAGCAGCCACGGTTCTTTTTACCACAATCAGTGTTGCCCAGTTGTATAGTTGACACGCCTCTTTATCAGGGCCCGGGAAGCAGAGCCAGAAGGTCCACCTGAGCGCAGATTCACCCTCCAAGGAGAGAGGGCTTTGCCAACCCTCTGCTGCAACGTCCCCTGCCATTCTCATCACGTGGATCTTCAGAAGAGGGTGGGTTTACTGGTGTTAGTTTTGCTTTTGGAGGATACAACGAGAATAGAGGCGAGTCAAACATTTCCCTGACCTAGGGTTCCTTTGCTTTTGTTTCATCCTCATCAGTCTCTAGGTCCACTCTTTCAATTCATCTCTTCTTTGCATTTCTCCACATCCCACAATCAACCCCTCATCATCAGACAAGCCGACTTGAGAAGACTCTGTGAGGCCAGGGCAGGAGAGTGTGAGCCATATCGAACAAAGACTATACCTATGTATGTTTACAAGTCTGAGCATTGATACTAATGTTTGTGTCTACGATTAAGAGATGTTTAGCTTTGGACACTACTAAGCTCTGTTTGGGATTTTCAGTATGTATTCTTTTTACAATTTATTAAAAAAAAAGCAAAGCAGGTATTCATAAATTATGCTATCCTGGTGGGTGCAAGCCAGAATTCCTAAATGGGGATGAGGTGGGATCCCAGGTCCCCAGGTCCCATGTAATTGATTCCCAGGGAGGCAGGCATCTTGGGAACTAGAGAAGCCCCAGCGTTTCCTCCCTTGGAAAATTGGTTTTTGTGCCCTGGAATTTGCTCAGGGCTCCTGGCACTTTTGAAAGTCTTTGGTGCCCTCTTCTGGACAATATGATGTACAGCTGCCATTTCCCTCTGTGAAAGGTGAGCACATGGACAGAAATTAAACGCGTATAATTTTTAACAATTCATGACAATCCTGGTTCTGACATCCTTGGAAATGATTGCTTACTTCTCAGAGGAACAAACTCCCTGAAACAGGAGTCTGAGTGCCTAGAGCTCTAACTGTCCTCTGACTCTACCCTTCTCCATTAAGATCCAGAGAATTTACTATTGCTGCCCCAAAAGGAGATTTAAAACATTTTTAAACTAGTGTTTCTAATTATGATCATGCTATGAAGCTTCAGCCCCACACTTGGAGCCCATAGCCACTTTCCCTCCCATAAGTGGAGTATGCCAGAGGGCCCAAGTTTGGGCCTATCCTTTCTTAAGGAGGCCTTGGTAGCCATGCCAAGGCCGTGGGGTGCTGCTTCCAGGACCCAAAGCATGAGGGCAGCTGGGCTCCAAGGGTCACAGGCTCATGGCGTGTAAGAGCCTCTATTTCCAGGAGAGCNAGACACCATTAAGAAAATAAAAAGCAAGCCAGAGACTGGGGAAAAAATTTCACAGTACAGATATCTGTTCATTGGTTTGTATGTAGAATAGACAAAAGACTTACAACTCAATGATAACAAAACACACAACCAGTTAAAAACCATAGGCAAAAGAGAGGCAGATATGTGAATTTAAAAAGAAGGCACCTGAGTGGTCAAGAACTGCCTGAAAACATACTCAATATCCTTAGTCATTGAGGAAATGCAAATTAAAGCCATAACAAGGTATGACTACGTACTTATGAGAATTGAAAACGTTAAAAGCCTGACGGTACCACATGGTGGTGAGAACGTGGAGACACCGGAACTCTCCACGCTGCTGACAGAGATGAGAAATGTGGTGCTGCTCCCTCCCGGCCTCCACCAGCAGCTGGCTACTCTGTCCCTCTGCCCCCGGCACCTGCACTCACCATGGCACCCTGGTCACGTTGACCCAGGTTTGTTTGTGTTGCTCTCCCCAGGGGCTATGGCTCCTGAGGACAAGTCTCCGTCCTTCCGTCCCCTGCCCAGAATCATACAGCATATATTCTTTTGTGTCCGGCTACCTTTGCTCAGGAACATGCTTTTGAAAAATGCCCATGCTTCTGTATCATCAGTAGTTCCTTCCTTTTGTTGCTAAGGAGCATCCATTGTGTGATAGACCACATTTCCTTCACCCATTCATCTGTTGATGGACATCTGGACTGTTTCCTGTTTTTGACTGTGACAAATCAAGCTGCCGTGAACATCCTGTCTTGGTCCACACAAGCCTTTGTGTAGACGCGTACCTTCATGTCTCTCAGGTAAATACCTAGGCATGAATGCTGGAGCACATGCTAGTCACATGTTCACTGGACAAAGAATTTACGAAACTGTTTTCACACAGTTTATGAAGATTATGAGGAAAATATTGCAGGGATGAGGACAGTGTTATAGAAATAATATCCATGATTTGCCACCAAATCAAGCCTGGGTAGAGGCCGGGAGGGCTTCCCAGGGGAGGTGGCGCCTGTGCTGAGACATAAAGAATGAGCAGGAGTTTGCCAGATGTACCAGGAGGAGAGGGTTCCTGAGAAGGAAATACTTAATGTGCAAAGAACAGGGTTTAGGCGGCTGGAGGAGCGACCAGCAATTTCCAGAACAGAAGACTCTGACTGTGGTTCCATGATAGAAACTGACCCAGTCCTACTCTCTAAAGGGAAATGATTCAAACTATGTTGGCCATTTTGTACAAGCACAGGATTAAATTTCTGAAACTAACTTGGTGTCTTTGATTAACCTAAAAACAAGTGAGCAGCAGGGAAACAACCTGAAATCCAATGAGAAGCATAAAAAGTTAAGAACAAAACCCTGTTTACAGGGAAACTGACTCTGGGAGGCAGAAGAGCAGGGGCGGCAGCAGGGGTCCCCAGGGTCTCCTCTCTGCAGCAGCCGGCATGCAGGGCAAGCACAAACCCTGCCAGCCCGCCAGCCGGCTTGGCATTTCAGGCCAAGCTCAGCTGTAAGCTCTTCGGTGATAGCTTCGGTGCTGAACACGATCAGAGACGTCAGAGCTCAGTCAAAGCCTGAAACTCAAAACCATGAAACCCACAGAGTCAGTGGGAAATGAAACGGTGACTGCCTTCTTTGCGGCTGTCTGCTTGAAGCCCCGTCTGCCCGCTTTGCAACCCTCCTAGGTGCAGGGTATGGGCTCTGCCTGGGGCCTTGCCGAACCTTCCATTCCTGAGCACAGAAAGGTCTGAAGCACCAGCTCCTGGACCTGGAGAGGGAGGTGAGGGCACCGAGATGCCCCGCAGTAGCTCTCACCTGCAGGATGCTCACCTGATTCTCTTGGAATTTCTGAGAGGCAGCACGTGGCACCTGACATGAGGTGAGCATCTCCGACAGAAACTGAGACACAGTCTG
>NW_017733564.1:0-10530 GCF_001890085.2 Hipposideros armiger | reverse complement strand
AGCATGTTGCCTTCACAACACAAAAAGGCCCAAAAGATGTTGGGCTTGTTTTACCTCTAGAGATGCTGAGAGGGTCATTAGCTGTTTCTCGATACAGTCAGGGATGGGATGGCCCTCAGTTGATCAAATCATTTTCAGGACTTGCACCAAGGTGGCAGGGCCTCCATGTGCTGCCTGGAGCAAGGAGCCATGCCTTTCTGTAAACTCTCATTGAGTGCCTGTATGCCCGTAATGAGAGGGGCGGAGGAGTCCCCTGGAAGGTGACTAATCCACATGACATCATCCCTGGGCTCCTGGAAACCATCGGATGTATTTAAGGTCTCAACTGCCAAGATTGTGTGATGGCAGAGCTGTGGAGGCAGCCTGTGGGTACAGAAAAGGGTTATGGTCCCTTCAGAGGTGAAGGCCAAGTGCGGCTGAGAGGCTGCTGAAAGACACATGACCTGAGGCCACTTTAAAGAGGACTCCAATCTATACTCTCATCTTAAATATGGAAACTTCCAACTTCTGCCAGCTAAAGATTTAGCGGGTGCTGCACAGGACTCCAGGATGCAACGCAAAGCAGCAGTCAGGGCACCATGAGCAAGCCCAGCTAAGAAGAGAGGCCCTTATTGAGCCATCCTGTCTCCATGTCCTGTCACAGTACCAATGGTACCGGCCCCAGCAAAGACAGGAGGACCCCCTACCCACCCAAAGTTTGCTTTGAATATAGACACTGATAACGCCACACCACACACCAAGAGGGTGTGAATGGCTTTATTACTGATGTTGAAGTCTCCAAGGGACCAGGGCAGGCCTCTCCAGCAGGTCCCAGGTGGCCTGGGACAGCAAGGAGAGGAGACCCGCCTGAGTTCCTACTATTGTGGTTGGTGAGCATTCCCACACGCAGACAAGGCCTTGTGGGGTTGAATCTCCTGCTGATGCCAAAGGAGGGAGCCCCTGACTGTCTGGTCGGCTTGCTCAGATGTTGGGCCCAAAGGAAAGAGGGAGGGCACGTCCAAACTGGAGTCCTGCTCCTCATGTCATCCCCACTAAAGGCATCACTCCCCTGGACCTTCAGAGGCCTGGGCACCTCCACCCTGAGATCCTGTCACAGTCCCGGTTAGAGGTACACTACGGGCTTCCCAGGGCATGAGGGTCGCAGGGGTAACAATGCAGCGTCTAGATGTCACTGGCAGGAGTGCCCCCTTGTGCCGTAGGGACCCCACAGGTGCTCCGCGGGTGCATGCTCTGCACACGTGGAGCAGAGTGGCCTGCCCACTGCCTTCTCCTCTGCGGGATCTGAGGGAGCCAGGGCCCTGAGGCTGTGCAGCTGCAGACACAGAACATGACTAGTTTAGGTCTGTCTGGGCCTTAGGAAGGCTTGTGCCTCCCACAGTTCAGACATCACAGCTGCTCCGTAGAGGATTACCCCCCCCCAGGTGGTTCAATGGCTATCAGGTCATCCACAACATCCTAGTATTATACAGTCCACTTTTCTGGCCTTGGGGTAATTAAAGCTAAGCTTAATCTGCTTCTTTAGCTTTTGTCTCCCACTTCAAATCATTTCATATTATTTAATTTAAGTTATAATTATTTACTAAAGGAAAATATTTAATGCCTGTAACAGTATTTTTAGCATATTTGATTCCGTGGTTCATCTCTGAATGTCCATCAGTTTTGTGGCTTGGAAGTTTTCAGAAATAAAATCAATATCCCCTATTACTGGTCAAGTCAAATACTTGTTTCTAAGAAGTCAAATGATTCAGCCTGAGGTGGTATATGATTTATTTGATAAGTGTATTATTAATTTATCTGGAACACTTTAAAATGTGGGGAGGATTTACAATATTGCTGGGTATTTTCCTGACAGCTGAATCTCCATACCGCATTATCCGGCCATCCTGCTTTCAGTTATTAATCACCCTCATGCCATCCAGTGAGTCCCACTTAGACTCAATGAAACGCTGGTTTATGAGGTGCCACCACACCTGACCACAGCATCTCAGATCAGTCTTCAGGTCTCTGGACTAGCCCACGATTAGCCATTACTAACCACACCTGAATCAGAACCAAAGCAGGTCTAGGTTAACATCAGTAGTTAGGCCTGAAAATGCCCACAATTACACAGTAGAGGTACATCACACCAAAGCAGACAAAGCACAGTCGGGGAGCAAGAATATCACAACACACTAGAGGATTCACAGGTTTCTTTCCATGAGCTTGATGAGCATTTCTTCCTAGGACTTCAGATGGCCACCGACCTGACAAAATCAGCGATAAAGGCAGCATGGGAGGCTGTGGCACTCAACCACAGGCTGTGGGGACCCTTTCCCAGCTCCCACCGGCAGGGGACCCGACCTCTCAGAAAGCATTATGTAATCTATCTCACACCAGCAGGGGGCCTCACCTCTCAGAAAGCACTGTGTGATCTCTCTGTGATGTTGGAAGCAGAAACTGAAGGATGACCCACTTCCAGCTATCAACTTTACTTCATCTCTCTGGGACCATTTTCCCAAACACTTGCTTCCAGGTTTGTCCTGCTCTCAAATTTATACACTGCAGGTAACCTGAATATCTTCTCGTTTCTTGACATTCGCCCTCTTTTCCCTTAGACCCAACAACTGCATCAACATTTTACTCAAGTATTTGCAGTTTCTCCATTCTAAGGGTCTGGTGAGTTGTGCTTGCATAAACCTCAGATTAATAGACCAGTAGGGCAACAGACAGCTTAAATTTCAAACAACTAGTTCTCTAAGATGACTTTGAAAATGCTTTGAGAGCTCTTCCTATGCCCTGGCTGCAGGGCCTGAGAAGGATGGGCAGAGAGGCAGGGACAAGCTTCTGAAGGAACAGAAGCTGAGGATGACTCTGAGCTAGCTGGGGGGGGAGGTGGGGGGGGGAGCGGAGAAGCAGCAACACTCTCAAGGGCCCTGGGACCACCCTCATCTGTCATCACCCTGCCCCCATCCACCGTGAACAACTGGTCTACACACCATTGCACAAACCTTTTAGGCCTTATGTTTAGCTCTTATGTTTAGGTCTTTGATCAATTTTGAATTTTTACATGTGATGTGAAGTTCAACTTCACTGATTTGCAAATGAATGTTCAGTTCTCTTAACACTATTTGGTGAAAATACTGTCCTTTCCATCATTGAATGATCAAAAATCATTTGACGATATATGTAAG
Source organism: Hipposideros armiger (assembly GCF_001890085.2). Classification (NCBI taxonomy): domain Eukaryota; kingdom Metazoa; phylum Chordata; class Mammalia; order Chiroptera; family Hipposideridae; genus Hipposideros; species Hipposideros armiger. The sequence continues at coordinate 7,360 of NW_017733564.1, read as the reverse complement.
AGCTTATATCTAGGGTCTCTATTCTATTCCACTGGTCTTTATGCCAGTACCACACTGTTCTGATTACTGTAGCTTTGTAGTAAGCTTTGAAGTCAGGAAGTGTGAGCCCTTTAGCTTTGTTCATTTTCAAGATTGTTTTGGCTATTCAGGGCCTCTTGAGATTCCACATGAATTTTAGGATCGGTTTTTCTATTTCTGCAAAAAACATCATTGGAATTTTGATAGAGATTCCATTGCAGCTATAGGTCACACTGTACTGTTATCAGCTGTAGTATGGATATTTTAACGATATTAAGTCTTCCAATCCATGAACATGAGATAGTGTGCATTTATTTATGTCTTCTTTAATTTCTTCCATAATCTTTTATAGTTTTCAGGGTACAACTCTTTTAATTCCGTAGTGAAGTTATTTACTAAATCTCTTATTCTTTTCAATGCTATTGTAACTGAAATTGTTTTCTGAATTTCCTTTTAAAATTGTTCATTGTTAGTGTATAAAAACGCAACTAATTTTGTGTTGATTTTGTTTCCTACAGCTTTACTGAACTTGTTTATTTGTTCTAAGTATGTGTGTGTGTGTGTGTGTGTTTGTGTGTGTGTGTGTGTGGTGTGTATAATCTTCGGTTTTCTAATATAATATGATGTCAGCTGCAAATATAAGGTCATTTTACTTCTTCCTTTCCCATGTGGATGCCTTTGAGTTCTTTTGCTTACCTGGCAGCAGTACTTCTCACACTTGCCTGCACACTGGAATCTTCAGGGAGCTTTGAAACATCCCACTGCTGCACCCCATGCCAATTAAATGCAAGTCTCTGAGTTGAGATTTAGGCATAAGTAATTTCTAAACTGCTAACATGTTTCCAGTTGACAGTCAAGTTTGAGAACTGAGATAGGCAGGACCTGTATGGGTAGTTATCTGACCATGCAATCCATGGTGGTGAAATAGATGGTGCCCCCCTAAGATACTACTTGGAAGATATGGGGGAAATTCCAGGCCTGGTGACAAACCTACCACAACTCTCCACAGTGGAGACTCACAGCATCTTGCCCACTTCCTTAAAATAAACCTGTGCTTCAACTCAGGGCACCCTTCAACTGAGGTGGAGAAAGGTTGTGTTCCAGACCATTCTGCAGTGCAGTCACCATTATGTGTCATGAGCCATTTACCATGCATTCCCCTTAGGGACTTGCATCCATTTACTGTACAGACTACACATTTAATCTATAAGAAGAGAAATACCTACATCTTTCACTTGCTTTTCGTTACTGTGTTGGCACTAATGAGTCCTGGGGCTCAAAGTTTGGGGGTAAGGGAGTCTTGCTCTGATCAGGGTGAAGTGAATGCAGCCTGTGGCCATTTCCCAGTCCCATTATGTACAGTGGGAACAGATGCAGTGAGTAACGGAAATAATTTTCACATAGGTTCTTCAATCCATGATATACAGTTAATCCAGTAGCAGGATCCATAAAGAAGAGCTGGGACTCCTCACCCCACCCACCACCAAAGCAGTACTGATGCCAGGAGGAAGTGTAGAGATCAGTGTCATTAAGAAGATGAAAGTTGCAAGTATGACTCAACACCAGCTGGTGCCAACGCCAGATGGGTCTTGGAGAATCACTAAAGTATCACAAGTTACATCAGGTGGCAAGGACAACCACAGCTTGGTTTCCAGGTGTGGTAACTTTCCTGCAGTAAACCAGCATAGTCCGTGATACCGAGTTTGCAACTACCTAGCAAGTACACCCTCAGCACCCCAATTCCCATTGGTAAGGAAAATCAGCTTGAATTTTTATGACAGGGCAACAGAGAAGTTGTAGTCTCTCACTCGGGACCATGTGATAGGGCAGTCTGGAGGAACTCTGTTATCTTGATATTCCACAGAACAGAACATAGTCCTGGTCCCTCAGATCACAGACATTACACTACATGAACCCGCTGAGAAAGAAATAATGAGCACCCGATGTATCCTAATTTGAAGCATTCATGGCAGATAGTGGGAGACAACCCTGCAAAGTTCCACAGACCTGCCATGTCAGAGAAGTGTCTAGCGGTGCAGTGGTCTAGGTCATATTGGGATATTCCTGCAAAAGTGAGACATACTCTTGCTCTTTGCATCACCCACCACATAGAAGCTGCACAGGGCTGAGAAGGCGTCTGTACTTTTTGGATATATCCTGAACCATAGACTTGCTTTTATTGAAGCCAAGAAAGAATACTTTTGGAAAATTGGCAACAAGGAAGTCTGGCGAGAGGAATGTGGCTGGACCTCTAGGAAAAGACGTGTGTGTGCCCCAGAATCTGGATTTGAGAGTAATTTGTGATATTTGTGCCCCCAGCTCTCCCTGTGCTGGGCCACAGGCAGGCCATGGCAGAGCTCCTGTCCCTATGGCCATAGCACATGGTGGGTGGCATTCCCTAAAAGTTTCTAGTAACCGCCACCACCCTTCACACCTGGGGAGGAAATGGCCCATTGTTACTAGTCCCAGGGAGCTTCACTTTCACTCTTGGGACATATTGGAAAAAAACAGGCAAAGTGTCTCATTATATGCCCAGAAAATCCACAGAAAGAATAGCTGAGAATAAGTTGTTTAATAAACTAAAATCAACAGCTTTCTTATATACAAATACCAACTTAATTGGAATAATTGTTCAATTGAATAGAATAAACCTAATTTTAAAATGTGTATCTATGTGCAAATCTGTATAAAGAAAACTATAAATCTGTATCCAGACTCTTACAGGAGACTTGAATTAATGGAAAGATATATATATATATATAGATAGATATAGATATAGATATAGACAGACAGATATAGATATATAGATATATAGAGATATATATTTGTTAAGAAGATATCATTACTGTTGTCAACAGATCATTTCTCACATAATTAAGTAAGTGCTTTAAATACTCCAGTTAAAAGGCACATATTATGAAACTTAATGAAAAGCAAGTCCAATCCATGTGCTATGTATAAGAAATGCCCTTTAAATTGAAAGACACATGCAGGTTAAGAGCAAAAGGATGGGGTAAAAAAGATAACCATACAAATCCTAAAGTACGACAAGCTGGGGTGGCTATAGTAATATCAGACCAGGAGACTCCTTGATCAGGACTATTACTAAAGAGAAAGATGAAAATTTCATAATGATACAAGATGAATTGATCAAGAACACATAACGATCCTAATATATGTGATCTAATAAGAAAGCCTCAAAAATATATGAAGTTAAAATTGTTTGAGTGTTGTCATTTTTATTAAATTGTTCTAGAAATCACTAAGAATGTGTATCAATAATTTTTAAATCATTGTAATCAATTGTGTCTTTTACTGAGTCCTGCACAATAAAATGCTTTCTTACACATAACACTTAAATGTAATGAGTTTTGCTATGATCATTATAATTAGTAACATTCTAAATTTTTTAAAAAGTAAGAAAGTTATAAATTTATAAAAATCTCCATATCATTCTACCATTCATAATAATCACTCTCTATAAAATATCTGCTAAAAAAAAGAATGAGTTTCAAAAAAAACAGTGAAGTATGTAAGATGGCAGAGTAGATGTGCTTGTCTCATCCCATGATCACATTAAAATTACAACTAAATTATAGAACAATAATCTTAGAGAACCATCTGAAGTCTAGCTGAACAGAAGTTTTATAACTAAGGCTATAAAGAAGAAGCCACGTCGAGATTGGCAGGAGGGGTGGAGACGTGGAACTGGCTAACCCCAAACCTGAGTGTAGTGGTAGAGAGTGGAGAGGGATATTGGTTGCGAATATTCCTCCTAGAGAAGTGAAGGACCCCAATCCATGGTACTGGTGCTTGGAAGAAGAGCCCCCACATCATCTGGCTGGGAAAATGGTGCTGATTCCATTGGGTGTGACATAAGGCTTTGGGAAACCCAGATGTCCTCTTAAAAGGCCAGCACACAGATTTGCTTGCAAACATTCACCCTGGGTTCCAGTGAAGGGACAGTGACTCAGGAGGCATCAGAGACATACAGAGAGAGGCTGAGTTGTGTGTCTTCAGGGCAAGAACTAGAAGGACAGTCACTATTTTTCCTGTGTAGAATCCTCCTCCTGTGCAGCCTGCAGGTGAGCACCAATTTCCTATATTGAGCCCTCCCCTACACGGCCAATTCTGAATCTACATTGGCTTGGTGAACTCTGCTTGCTTCACTGTGATGCCCTCTTGGACTCCAACCCACCCAACTCACACAATGTTGGAGGCACTTTCTTGGGGAACAGCCAGCCCCACTTCCATTGCACTCTTTCTTGGGGGCCTGAGGTTCCAGGTGGACAGAGGCTGGCCTCAGTGTGTTCTGAGACATTTGCTGAGTAGCTCCAACCTCAGCACTGGCACCAAACCAGAAGCTACATTAACCTGGTGAATACCACTCATTTCATCCTGGTGGCTCCCTAAGACCCTGCTTCACCCAACTCACGTACTGCACAAGGCCCTATCAATAGCTGAGCCTTATGGGAACCAGAAGGCAGTAGCAAGCCTTGGGGTGTCCTGGCTATTTGTGGAGCTACCCCAGGTCCAGTACTGGTGGCAGCTCTCCTTGGTTCTCAGCATGCCCTCCCCCATGCACCTCCAGGTCCAGTGCAGATATAGAACAATCACAGATCACTTTGTAGCTCCTACCAGTTAGTCCGTGACCAGTCACAGGCAGTGGCTGACCTGGGCCTGCACCAGTGCCCCTCCCAAAAGGCCTCAGATCTTTAATCGGCTTTAGATTACAGCAGAATGCTACCCAAGTAGTCCCACAAGCAGCACACCCAAGGGCACTCTTAACAGGAAATAGAGCCTGCTGGGGGTGAATCCTACTCCATGGGGTCAGCCCCCAGCATAGCAGCTCATAAGCTGCGGATGTAGCCCAACCACACAGCCAGTCAGCCTGAGGGTAAATCCCACCCACTGACTTCCCAACAGCAATCAAGGCTCAACTGAAAAAAGAGGGCACACACAAACCACACAAGAGCCACTCCTAGAGCACTGGTGCAGGCGACCAGGTAGACTGTGCTACTGGACCCCACAGGGCATCTACTACATAAAGCCACCCAGCCAAGACTGGGAGGCATAGCAGATCTAACTAACACATACAAACACAGAGAGGCAACCAAAATTAGAAAACAAAGAAATATGTCTCCAATAAAAGAACAGTAGAAAACTTCAGAAAAATAACTAAGTGAAAAGGAGGCAAGCAACCTACCAGGTACAAAATTCAAAAGAATGGTTATAAGGATACTCAATGATCTCAGTTAGAACTTCAACAAAAAGATAGCAAACATAAAAATGACATTTTAAAAGCATTAAAAAGAAACAGTCAGAAGTGAAGAATACAATAACTAAGATGAAGAATGCACTAGAAGGAATCAACAGCAGAGTAGATGAAGCAGAAGATTGAATCAGTAATTTGGAAGACATGGTAGCAGAAATCACCCAATCAGTACAATAAAAAGGAAGAAGAATAACAAAAAATGAAGAAATTTAAGAGGCCTCTGGGACAGCATCAAACGTAACTTCACATCATAGGGGTACCAGAACGAGAAGGGTGAAAGCAGGGGATTGAGAACCTATTTGAAGAAATAATGACTGAAAACTTCCCTAACCTGGTGAAGAAAGTATACATACAAACCCAGGAGCTCAGAATCCCAAACAAAATGACATTAAAGAAGCCCACACCAAGACACATCATAGTTAAAATGGCAAAGGTTAAAGACAAAGAGAGAATCCTAAAAACAGCAAGACAGAGGCAACTAGTTACTTACAAAGGAGCTCCCATAAGATTGTCAGCTGATTTCTCAATAGAAATTTTTCAGGCAAAAATGGATTGGCCCGAAATATTCAAAGTGATAAAAAGCAAGGACATACAACAAAGATGACTCTACCCAACAAGACTATACTTTAAAATTGGATGACAAAGAGCTTCCTAGACAAGAAAAAGCTACAGGAGTTCCTCATCACCAAACTAGTATTACAAGAAATGTTAAAGGGGCTTCTTTAAGCAGAAGAAGAAGGGGTGGAGAGAACTATAAAGATGAATAATAAAATGGCAATACCTATATACTTATCAATAATCACTTAGATGTAAATGGTTTACATGTTTCAATAAAAAAATGTTAAGGTACCTGAATGGATTAAAAAAAAACAAGACCCAGACACATGCTCTCTACAAGAGACCCACCTCAGATTGAAAGACACAAATAGACTGAAAGTAAAAGGATGGAAAAAAATATTTCATGCAAAAGGACACAAAAATAAAAAATGCTGGGGTAGAAATACTTATATCAGACAAAATAGACTTTGAAAATATAGGCTGTGATAAGAGACAAAGAGGGACGTTACATAAAGATAAAGGGATCAAAACCAACAAGAGGATATAACCCTTGTAAACATTTATACACCCAATGTAGGAGCACTTGAATATATAAAGCAAATATTGACCCACATAAAGGGAGAGATCAACTGTAATACAATCATAGTAGGGGATTTTAACACCCCAAATTGACACCAATGGACATCTTTCAGACAGAATATCAACAAGGAAACAGTGGTCTTAAATGACACACAAGACCAGATGGAATTAATTGATATTTTTAGAGCATTTCACCCCAAAGCAGAGAATATACATTCTTTTCAAGGGCACACGGAACATTTTCCAAGATACACCACATGTAAGGCCACAAAACAAGTCTCAATAAATTTAAAAAGAGTGAAATAATTTTAAGCATCTTATCTGACCACAATGATATGAAACTAGGAATCAATTACAAGGAAAAAAAACCCCTGAAAAACACACAAACATGTGGAGGCTAAATAACATGCTGCTAAATAATGAATGGGTCATAACAGGATCAGGGAAGAAATCAAAGATACCTTGAGACAAAGGAAATTGAAAACACAATGACACAAAATTTATGGAACACAGCAAAAGCGGCCCTGAGAGGGAAATTCATAGCAATACAGGCCTACCTCAAGAAACAGGAAAAATCTCAAATAAACAACTTAATCTTTCACTTAGAGAAACTAGATAGAAAAAGGCCAACAAAACCCAAAGTGAGTAGAAGGAAGGAAATAATAAATATCTGAGCAGAAATAAATGAAATAGAATCTTAAAAAAAAAGGAAGATCAATGAAAACAAGAACTGGGTCTTTAAAAAGATAAACATAAATAATAAACCTTTAACCAGACACATCAACAACAACAAAAAAGGGGGAACCCAAATAAATAAAATCACAAATGAAAGAGGAGTGACAACTAACACCAACAAAACACACAGGTTTATGAGCAAATATTATGAACAATTACAAGCCAACAAATTGTGCAATCTGGAAGAAATGGATA
>NW_017733563.1:15161-18327 GCF_001890085.2 Hipposideros armiger | reverse complement strand
CCTACTGATCACAATGCCCTTTGCTTCCTGATCACAATACCTCTTGCTTCCTGATCACAATACCCGTACTTCATGATCACAATTCCCCATGCTTACTGATCGCAATGCCCCCTCCTTTGTGATCACTATGCACTTTGCTCTTGATCATAATGACCCTTGTTTGTTCTCACAATTCCCCCTGATTAGTGATTACAATGCTCCCTGCTAACTGGTCAAAATGCCGCTTGCTTCCTGATCACAGTGCCCCCTTTTACTGACCACAATGCTTCCTGCTTACTTTTCGGAATGTCCCCAGTTTAATCATCACAGTACCCCTTGTTCACCGATCAGAATACCCCTTGCCTACTAAACTCAATGCCCTTTGCTTCCTGATCAAATTACCTCTTGCTTCCTGATCACAATTCCCGTACTTCCTCATCACAATTCCCCATCGTTACTGATCACAATGCCCCCTCATTTTTTATCACAATGCACCTTGCTCTTGATCATAATGACCCTTGTTTGTGATCACATTACCCCCTGATTAGTGATTACAATGCTCCCTGCTTACTGGTCAAAATGCCCCTTTGTTCCTGATCACAGTGCCCCATTTTACTGATCACAATGCTTCCAGCTTACTTTTCAGAATGTCCCCTGTTTACTCATCACAGTACCCCTTGTTCACCGATCAGAATACCCCTAGCCTACTGAATACAATGCCCTTTGCTTCCCGATCACAATACCTCTTGCTTCCTGATACAAATCCTCTTGCTTCCTGATCACAATCCCCCATTCTACTGATCATAATGCCACCTGCTTTGTGATCACAATTCCCCTTGCTGTTGATCATAATGCCACTCTTTGTGATCACAATAGCCCCTAATTAGTGTTACAATGCTCCCTGCTTACCGGGCAAAATGCATTTTGTTCCTGTCCACAATGCCCCCTTTTACTAATCACAATGCCCCCTGCTTACTTTTAAGAATGCCCCCTGTTACACATCACAGTACCCCTTGTTAACTGATCATAATACCCCTTGCCTACTGATCACAATGCACTCTGCTTTGTGATCACAATGCCCCTTTTTTCCTGATCACAATGCCGCTTGTTCTTGATCATAATGACCCCTGTTTCTGATCAAAATACCCCCTGATTAGTGAATAAAATGCTCCTTGCTTACTGATTACAATGCCCTTTTCTTCCTGATCGAAATGCCCCCTGCTACTTTTCAGAATGCCCCTATTTACACATCACAGTACCCCTTGTTCACTGATCACAACACCTCTTGCCTACTGATCCCTATGCCCTTTGCTTCCTGATCACAATACGCTTGTTTCCTGATCACAATGCCCCCTTTTACTGATCACAATGCCCCCTGCTTACTTTTAGAATACCACCTGTTTACACATCACAGTACACCTAGTTCACTGATCACAATACCCCTTGCCTAGTGACCACAATGCCCTTTGCTTGCTGATCACAATACCTCTTGCTTCCTGATCACAATCCCACACCCTTACTGATCACAACGCCCACTGCTTTATGATCAAAATGCCCCTTGATGTTGATCATTACGACCCCTGTTTGTGATCAAAATACCCCCTAATTAGTGATTACAATGTTTGCTGTTTACTGGTCAAAATGCCCCTTTTTTCCTTATCAAAATGCCCCCTTTACTGATCCCAATGCCCCCTGTTTAGTTTTCAGAATGCCCCCTGTTGACACATCACAGTACCCCTTGTTCACTGACCACAATACCCCTTGCCTACTGATCACAATGCTCTTTGCTTCCTGAAAAGAATACCTCTTGCTACCTGATCACAATTCCCCTTGCTTCCTGATCACATTGCCCACTGCTTACTTTTCAGAATGCCCCCTGGTGACACATCACAGTACCCCTTTTTCACTGACCACAATACCCCTTGCCTACTGATCACAATGTCCTTTGCTTCCTGAAAAGAATACCTCTTGCTTCCTGATCACAATTCCCCTTGCTTCCTGATCACAATCCCACATCCTTAGTGATCACAATGCCCCCTGTTACTGATGACAATGCCCCCTGTTTTGTGATGACACTGCCGCTTGTTCTAAATCATAATGACCCGTGATTGTGATCACAATACAACCTAATTAGTGATTACAATGTTCCCTTCTTACTGGTCAAAATGCCACTTTTTTCCTGATCACAATGCCCCATTTTACTGATCACTATGACCCCTGCTTACTTTTCAGGATGTCCCCTATTTAAACATCACATTACTCCTAGTTCACTGATCACAATGCCCCTTGCCTACTGCTCACAATGCCCTTTGCTTCCTGATCACAATGCCCTTTGCTTCCTGATCAGAATTCCCCTTGCTTCCTGATCACAATCCCCCATCCTTAGTGATCACAATTCCCCATGTTACTGATCACAATGCCCCCTGCTTTGTGATCACAATGCCCCTTGTTCTTAATCATAATGACCACTGTTTCTGATCACAATACCCCCTGATGAGCGATTAAAATGCTCCCTGCTTATTGATCACAATGCCCCTTGTTTACGCATCACAATGCCGCTTGTTCTTGATCATAATGACCCCTGTTTCTGATCACAATACACTCTGATTAGTGATTACAATGCTATTTGCTTACTGATCGAATGCCCCTTTCTTCCTGATCACAATGCCCACTGCTTACTTATTAGAATGCCCCCTGTTTACACATAACAGTAGCCCTTGTTCACTGATCACAATACCCCTTGCCTACTGCTCACAATGCCCTTTGCTTCCTGATCACAATGCCCTTTGCTTCCTGATCACAATTCCACTTGCTTCCTGATATCAATCCCCCATCCTTACTTATCAGAAGGCCCACTGTTTACACATCACAATGCCCCTTGTTCTTAATCATAATAACCACTCTTTCTGATAACAATACGTTTTGATGAGTGATTAAAATGCTCCCTGCTTACTGATCACAATGGCCCTTTCTTCCTAATCACATTGCCCCCAGTTTTCACATCACAGTACCCGTTGTTCACTGATCAAAACATCCCTTGCCTACTAACCAAATTGCCCTTTGCTTACTGATCACAATACCTCTTGCTTCCTGATCACAATCCCCCATTCTTACTGATCACAAATCCGCCCTTCTTTGTGATCACAATGCCCCTTGCTCTTGATCATAATGTCCCCTGTTTGTGTCA
>NW_017733563.1:6282-13132 GCF_001890085.2 Hipposideros armiger | reverse complement strand
CAATACCTCAGTTACTTATCACAATGCCTCTTAATTTGTGGTCACAATTGCCCTTGTTTACTGATCACAATGCCGGTTGTTCTTGTTCATAATTATCCCTGATTCTGATTACAATACCCTCTGAGTAGTGAATACAATGCTCCCTGCTTACTGATCACAATTCCCCTTTATTCCTGATCACATTGTCCCCTGCTTGCTTATCAGAATGACCCATGTTTGCATATCACGGTACCGCTTGTTCGCGGATCACAATACCCCTTGCCGACTGATCACAATGCCCTTTGCTTCCAGATCAAAATGCCCCTTGCTTCCTGATCACAATCCCCCATCCTTACTGATCACAATACAACCGTTATTGTTCACAATGACCCATGCTTTTTTATCACAATGCCCCTTATTTACTGATCACAATGCCGCTTGTTCTTGATCATAATATCTCCTGTTTCTGATCACATTACGCACAGATTAGTGATTACAACGCTTCTTGCTTACTGATCACAATTCCCCTATCTTCCTGATCAAGATGCCCCATGCTTACTAATGAGAATGCCCCCCGTTTACACATCACAGTTCCCCTTGTTCCCTGATCATAATACCCCTTGCCTACTGATCACAATGCACATTGCTTCCTGAAAAGAATACCTCCTGCTTCCTGATCACAATTTTCCTTGCTTCCTGATCACAATCCCACATCCTTCGGGATCACAGTGCCCCCTGCTTTCTGATCACAATGCCCCTTGCTGTTGATCACAATGACACTTGTTTGTGGTCACAATACCCCCTGATTAGTGATTGCAATGCTCCCTGCTTACAGGTCAATATGCCCCTTTGTTCCTGATCACAATGCCCCCTGTTTACACATCACAGTACCCGTAGTTCACTGATCACAATAGCCCTTGCCTACTGATCACATTGCCCTTTGCTTCATGATCACAATTCCGCATGCTTCCTGATCACAATCCCCCTTCCTTACTGATCACAATGCATTCCGTTGTGATCAAAATGCCCCTTGCTCTTGATCATAATGACCCCTGTTTGTGATCACAATACCACCTAATTAGTGATTAAAATGCTCCCTGCTAACTGGTCAAAATGCCCCTTTGATCCTGATTACAATGCCCCCTTTTACTGAACACAATTCCCCCTGCTTACTTTTCAGAATTCCCCATCTTTACAAATCATGGTAAACCTTGTTCCCTGATCACAATACCCGTTGCCTACTGACAACAATGCCCTTTGCTTCCTGATTACAATACCTTTTGCTTCCTGATCAAAATTCCCCTTGCTTCCTCATCACAATCCACCATCCTTACTGATCACAATAGTCCCTGTTACTGATCACAATGCCCCTGCTTTTTGATCACAATGCCCCTTGTTTCCTGATCACAATATTCTTGCTTCCTAATCACAATTCCCCTTGTTTCCTGAAAGTATCCTCCATTCTACTGAACACAATCACCCCTATTACTGATCACAATGCCCCCTGCTTTGTGATCACAATGCCCCTTGTTTACACATCACAGTACCCCTTGTTCACTGATCACAATACCCCTTGCCTACTGATCACAATCCACTTTGCTTCCTGATCACAATTCCCCTTGCTTCCTCATCACTATCCTCCATCCTTACTGATCAAAATAGCCCCTGTTACTGATCACAATGCCCCCTGCTTTGTGATCACAATGCCCCCTGTTTACACATCACAGTTCCCCTTGTTCACTGATCACAATACCCCATGCCTACTGACACAATGCCCTTTGCTTCCTGATCACCATATCTCTTGCTTCCTGTTCAAAATCCCCCATCCTTACTGATCACAAAACCCCTGTTACTGATCACAATGCCCCCTGTTTTGTGATCACAATGCCCCTTGTTTACTGTTCACAATTCCGATTTTTCTTGATCATAATAACCCCTGTTTCTGATCACAATACTCCCTGATTTGTGATTACAATGCTCCCTGCTTACTGGTCAAAATGCCCCTTTGTTCATGATCACAATGCCGCCTTTTACTAGTCACAATGCCCCCTGCTTACTTTTCAGAATGCCCCCTGTTTACATATCACAGTACCCATTTTTCACTGATCACAATATCCCTTGCCTACTGATTACAATTCCCCTTGTTTCCAGACCACAATCCTTCATCCTTACTGATCACAATACCCCCCTTTACTGATCACAATTCTCCGTGCTTTGTGATCACAATGTCCCTTGTTTACTGATCACAATGCCGATTGTTCTTTATCATAATGACCCCTGTTTGTGATCACAGTTACCCTGAATATTGATTACAATGCTCCCTGCTTACTGATCACAATGCCCCTTTCTTCCTAATCACAATTCCCCCTCTTACTTTTCACAATGTCCACTTTTTAAACATCACAGTTCCCCTTGTTCACAGATCACAATACCCCTTGCCTACTGATCACAATTCCCCTTGCTTCCTGATCACAATCCCCCATTCCTACTGATCACAATGCCTCCTAATTAGTGATTACAATATCCCTGTTTACTGGTCAGAATGCCCTTTGTTAATGATCACAATGCCCCCTTTTACTGATCACAATACCCCCTGCTTACTTGTCACAATGCCCACTGTTTAAACATCACAATACCCTTTCTTCACAGATCAAAATACCCCTTGCCTACTGATCACAATGCCCTTTGCTTCCTGATTACCATACCTCTTGCTTCCTGATCACAATTCCCCTTGCTTCCTGATCACAATCCCCCATTCTTACTGATCACAATGCCCCTTGCTTTGTGATCACAATGCCCCTTGCTGTTGATCATAATGACCCCTCTTTGTGATCACAATATCCCCTAATTAATGCTACAATGCTCCCTGCTTACTGGTCAAAATGTCCTTTGTTCCTGATCATAATACCCCTTGCCTAGTGATCACAATGCACTTTGCTTCCTGATCACAATACCTCTTGCTTCCTGATCACAATTCCCCTTGTTTTCTCATCACAATCCTCCATTCTTACTGATCACAATAGCCCCTGTTAGTGCTCACAATGCCCCCTGCTTTGTGATCACAATGCCCCTTGTTTAGTGATCACAATGCCACCTGGTTTGTGATCACAAGGCCCCTTGCTGTTGAACATAATGACCCCTGTTTGTGATCAAAATACTCCTAATTATAGATTACAATGATCCCTGCTTACTGGACAAAATGCCCTTTGTTCTGATAACAATGCCCCATTTTACTCATCACAATGCCCCCTGCTTACTTTTCAGAATACCCCCTGTTTACACATCACAGTACTCCTTGTTCACTGATCACCATATCCCTTGCCTACTGACCACAATGCCCTTTCCTTCCTGATCACAATTCCCCTTTCTTCCTGATCACAATGCCCCTGATTACTGTTGAGAATGCCCACTGTTTAAACATCGCAGTACCCCTTGTTCACTGATCACACTACCCATTGCCTACTGATCACAATGCCCTTTGCTTCCTGATCAGCATATCTGTTGCTTCCTGATCACAATTCCCCTTGCTTCCTGATCACAATACCCCATTCTTACTTATCACAATGTCCCCTGCTTTGTTATCACAATGCCCCTTGCTGTTGATCATAATGACCACTGTTTTTGATCAAAATACCCCCTAATTAGTGATACAATGCTCCCTGCTTACTGGTCAAATGCCCCTTTGTTCCTGATCACAATACTCCCTGCTTACTTTTCAGAATGCCCCCTGTTTACATATCACAGTACCCATTGTTCACTGATCACAACACTCCTTGCCTACTGATCACAATTCCCCTTGCTTCCAGACCACAATCCTTCATCCTTACTGATCACAATACCACCCTTTACTGATCACAATGCCCCCTGCATACTGGTCAAAATGCCCTTTGTTCCTGATCACAATGCCCCCTTTTACTGATCATAATGACCCCTGCTTTGTGTTCACATTGCCCCTTGTTTACTGTTCAGAGTGCCGCTTGTTCTTGATCATAATGACCCCTGTTTCTGATCACAGTACCCCCTGTTTAGTGATTACAATGCTCCCTGCTTACTGATCACAATGCCCGTTTCTTCGTAATCACAATGCCCCCTTCTTACTTTTCAGAATGTCCACTGTTTAAACATCACAGTACCCCTTGTTCACAGATCACAATACCCCTTGCCTACTGATCACAATGCCCTTTGCTTCCTGATCACCATATCTCTTGCTTCCTGATCAAAATTCCACTTGCTTCCTGATCACAATCCCCCATTCTTACTGATCACAATGCCCCCTGCTTTGTGATCACAATGCCCCCTAATTAGTGATTACAATGCTCCCTGTTCTCAGGTCAGAAGGCCCTTTGTTCAGATCACAATGGGGCAAAGGAACAAAGGGCATTTTGACTAGTAAGCAGGGAGAATTGTAATCACTAATTAGGGGGTATTGTGTTCACAAACAGGGGTCATTATCATCAACAGCAAGGGACATTGTGATCACAAGGCAGGGGGCATTGTGATCAGTAGGTATGGGGGATTGTGATTAGGAAGCCAGGGGAATTGTGATCAGGAAGCAAGATATATTGTAATCAGGAAGCAAAGGGCATTGTAATCAGTAGGCAAGGGGTATTGTGATCAGTGAACAAGGGGTACTGTGATGTGTAAACAGGGGGCCTTCTGAAAAGTAAGCAGGGGGCATTGTGTTCAGGAAGAAAGGGACATTGTGATAAGTAAGCAGGGAGCATTGTAATCACTAATCAGGGGGTATTGTTATCAGAAACAGGGGTCATTATGATCAAGAAAAAGCGACATTGTGATCATTAAACAAGGTGCATTGTGATCACAAAGCACGGCGCATTGTGATCAGTATCAGGGGCTATTGTGATGAATAAGGATTAGGGATTGTGGTCAGGAAACAAGGGGAATTGTGAGCAGGAAGCAATGGGAATTGTGATCCGGGAGCAAAGGGCATTGTGATCTGTAGGCCAGGGTTATTGTGATCCGTGAACAAGGGGAACTGTGATGTGTAAACCAGGGCCATACTGAAAAGTAAGCAGGGGTCATTGTGATCAGTAAAAGGGGGCATTGTTATCAGGAACAAAGGGCATTTTGACCAGTAAGCAGGGAGCATGGTATCAATCACTAATTAGGGGGTATTGTGATCACAAGCAGGTGTCATTATGATCAAGAGCAAGGGGCATTGTGATCGCAAATCTGGGGGCATTGTGATTAGTAACAGGGGCTATTGTGATCAGTAAGGATGGGGGATTGTGATTAGGAAGCAAGGGGAATTGTGATAAGGAAGCAAGAGGTATTGTGATCAGGAAGCAAAGGGCATTGTGATCACTAGGCAAGGGGTATTTGATCAGTGAACACGGGGTCCTGTGATGTGTAAACAGGGGGCATTCTGAAAAGTAATCAGGGGGCATAGTTTTCAGGAAGAAAGGCACATTGTGATAAGTAAGCCGGGAGCATTGTAATCACTAATCATGGGGTATAGTTATCAGAAACAGGGGTCATTATGATGAAGAACAAGCGGCATTGTGATCAGTAAACAAGGCACATTGTGATCACAAAGCACGGAGCATTGTGATCAGTAACAGGGGATATTGTGATCAATAAGGATTAGGGATTGTGGTCAGGAAACAAGGGGAATTGTGATCAGGAAGCAAAGGGCATTGTGATCGGTAGGCAAGGGGTATTGTGATCAGTGAACAAGGGGTACTGTGATGTGTAAACAGGGGGCATTTTGAAAAGTAAGCAGGGTGCATTGTGATCAGTGAAAGGGGTCATTGTGACAGGAATAAAGGGCATTTTGACCAGTAAGCAGGGAGTATCGTAATCACTAATTAGGGGGTATTGATCACAAACAGGGTTCATTATGATCAACAGCATGGGGCATAGTGATCACAAGGCAGGGGGCATTGTGATCAGTAAAAGGGGGCATTTTGACCAGTAAGCAGGTAGCACTCTAGTCAATAATCAGGGTATTGTGATCACAAACAGGGGTCATTATGATCAACACCAAGGGGCATTGTGATCACAAAGCAGGGGGCATTGTGATCAGTAAGAAAGCGGCACTGTGCTCAGTAAGCAGGAACATTCTAATCACTAAACAGGGGTATTGTGATCAGAAATAGGTGTCATTGTGATCAAGAACAAGTGGTATTGTGATCAGTAAACAAGGGGCATTGTGATCACAAAGCAGGGGGCAATGTGATCAGTACCAGGGGCTATTGTGATCAGTAAGGATGGGGGATTGTGATCAGGAAGCAAGGGGAATTGTGATCAGGTAACAAGATGTATTGTAATCAGGAAGCAAAGGGCGTTGTGATCAGTAGGCAAGAGGTATTGTGATCAATGAACAAGGGGTACTGTGATGTGTAAACAGGGGTCATTCTGAAAAGTAAGCAGGGGGCATTGTGATAAGGAAGAAAATGGCATTGTAATCAGTAAGCAAGGAGAATTGTATTCACTAATCAGGGGGTACTGTGATCAGAAACAGGGGTCATTACGATCAAGAACAAGCGGCATTGTGATCAGGAAACAAGGGGCATTGTGATCACAAAGCATGGGGCATTGTGATCAGTAGGCAAGGGGTATTATGATCAGTGAAGAAGGGGTACTGTGATGTGTAAACAGGGGGCATTCTTAAAAGTAAGCAGGGGGCATTGTGATCAGAAAAAGGGGGCATTGTGGTCATAAACAAAGGGCATTTTGACCAGTAAGCAGGGAGCATTGTAACACTATTTAGGGGCTATTGTGATCACAAAGAGGTGCAATATGATCAACAGCAAGGGGCATTGTGATCACAAACCAGGTGGCATTGTGATCAGTAGGAATGGGGGATAGTGATCAGGAAGCAAGGGGAATTGTGATTAGGAAGCAAGAG
>NW_017733563.1:0-6019 GCF_001890085.2 Hipposideros armiger | reverse complement strand
TCAGTAACAGGGGCTATTTTTATCAGTAAGAACGGGGGATTGTGATCAGGAAGCCAGGGGAATTGTGATCAGGTAACAAGACGTATTGTGATCAGGAAGCAATGGGCATTGTGATCAGTAGGCAAGGGGTATTGTGATCAGTGAACATTGGGTACTGTGATGTGTAAACAGGGAGCATTCTGAAAAGGAAGCAGGGGGCATTGTGATAAGGAAGAAAGGGGCATTATGATCAGCAAGCAGGGAGCATTGTATTCACTAATCAGGGGGCATTGTGATCAGTACCAGGGGGCATTGTGATCACTAAGGATGGGGGATTGTGATCAGGCAGCAAGGGGAATTGTGATCATGAAGCAAAGTGCATTGTTGTCAGTAGGCAAGGGGTATTGTGATCAGGGAACAAGGGGTACCGTGATGTGTAAAGATGGGGCATTCTAAAAAGTAAGCAGGGGTAATTGTGTTCAGTAAAAGGGGGCATTGTAATCAGGATCAAAGGGGCATTTTGACCAGTTAGCAGGGAGCATTGTAATCACTAATTAGGTGGTATTGTGATCACAAACAGGGGTCATTATGATCAAGAGCATGGTGCATTTTGTTCACAACGGAGGGGCATTGTGATCAGTAAGGATGGGGAATTTTGATCAGGAAGTACGGGAATTTTGATCAGGAGGCAAGAGGTATTTTGGTCAGTATGCAAAGGGCAATGTGATCAGGAAGAAATGGCCATTGTGATCAGTATGCAGGGAGCATTTTAATCACTCATCAGGGGGTATTGTTATCAGAAAGAGTGGTCATTATGATTAAGAACAAGGAGCATTGTGATCACAAAGCAGGGGGAATTGTGATCAGTAACATTGGGCATTGTGATCAGTAAAAAAGGGGCATTGTGATCACAAACAGGGGGCATTGTGATCAGTAACAGTGGGCATTGTGATCACTAAGGATGGGGCATTGTGATGAGGAAGCAAGGGGAATTCTGATCAGGAAGCAAAGGGTATTTGGATCAGTAGGCAAGGTTTATTGTGATCAGTGAACAAGGGGTAACGTGATGTGTAAACAGGGGGCATTCTGAAAAGTAAGCAGGGGGCATTGTGTTCAGTAAAAGGGGCTTTGTGATCACGAACAAAGGGGCGTTTTGGCCAGTTACCAGGGAGCATTTTAATCACTAATTATGTGATATTGTGATGACAAACAGGGGTCATTATGATTAAGAACAAGGGGCATTGTAATCACAAAGCAGGCGGCATTGTGAGCAGTAACAGGGGGCATTTTGATCACTAAGGATGGGGGATTGTGATCAGGAAGCAAGGGAACTTGTGATCATGATGCAAAGTGCATTGTGATCAGTAGGCAATAGGTACTGTGATCAGGGAACAAGGGGTACCGTGATGTGAAAAGACAGGGCATTCTGATAAGCAAACAGGGGGCAATGTGATCGGGAAGAAATGGGAATTGTGAACAGTAGCACGGAGCATTGTAATCACTAATCAGGGGGTTGTGTGATCAGAAACAGGGGTCATTATGATTGAGAACAAGCGGCATTGTGATCAGTAAAACAGCGGCATTGTGATCACAAAGCAGGTGGCATTGTGATCAGTAGCAGGGGGCATTGTGATCACTAAGTATGTGGGATTGTGATCAGGAAGCAAAGGGAATTGTAATCATGAAGCAAAGGGAATTTTGATCAGTAGGCAAGGGGTATTGTCATCGGTGAACAAGGGGTACTATGATGTGTAAACAGGGGATATTCTGAAAAATAAGCAGGAAGCATTGTGATCAGTAAAATGGGGCTTGGTGATCAGGAACAAAGGGGCATTTTGACAAGTGACCAGGGAGCATTGTAATCACTAATTAGGTGGTATTGTGATCACAAACAGTGGTCATATGATTAAGAACAAGGGGCATTGTAATCACAAAACAAGGGGCATTGTGATCAGTAACAGGGGCCATTGTGATCACTAAGGAAGGGGGATTGTGATCAGGAAGCATGCAGAATTGTGATCGTGAAGCAAAGGGCATTGTGATCAGTATGCAAGGGGTATTGTGATCAGTGAACTAGGGGTACTGTGATGTGTAAACAGGGGGCATTGTGATCAGGAACAAAGGGGCATTTTGACCAGTAAGCAGGGAGCATTGTAATCACTAATCAGGGGGTATTGTTACCACAAACAAGTGTCATTATGATGAACAGCAAGGGGCATTGTGATCAGAAAGCAGGGGGCACTGTGATCCCTAAGAATGTGGGATTGTGATCAGGAAGCAAGGAAAATTGCGATCAGGAAGCAAGAGGTATTCTTTTCAGAAAGCAATAGGCATTGTGATCAGTAGGCAAGGGGTATTATAATCAGGGAACAAGGGGAACTGTGATGTGTAAACAGGGGGCATTTTGATTAGTAAGCATGGGGCATCTTGATCAAGAAGATAGGGGAATTGTGATCAGTAAGCAGGGAGCGTTGTAATCACTAATATGGGGGTATTGTGATCAGAAACAGGAGACATTATGATCAAGAACAAGCGGCATTGTGATCAGTAAATAAGGGGCATTGTGATAAAAAAGCATGGGTTGTTGTGAACAATAACGGTGGTATTGTGATCCGTAAGGATGGGGCATTGTGATCAGGAAGCAAGGGGAATTTTGATCTGGAAGCAAAGGGCATTGTGTTCAGTAGGAGAGGGGTATTTTGATCAGGGAACGAGGGGTTCCGTGATGTGTAAAGACTGGGCATTCTGACAAGCAAGCAGGGGGCAATGTGATAAGGAAAAAGAGGAATGTTGGTCAGAAGCAGGGAGCATTGTAATCAATAAACAGGGGTATTGTGATCAGAAACAGGGGTCATTATGATCGAGAGCATGCGGCATTTTGATGGGTAAACAAGGGGCTTTGTGATCATAAAGCAGGGAGCGTTGTGTTCACTAACTAGTGTATTGTGATCAGTAGTGAAAGGGGATAGTGATCAGGAAGCAAGGGGAATTGTGATCAGGAAGCAAGAGGTATTGTGATCAGGAAGAAAAGGGCATTGTGATCAGTAGGCAAGGGGTATTGTGATCAGTGAACAAGGGGTACCGTGATGTGTATAGATAGGACATTCTGATAAGCAAGCAGTGGGCAATGTGATCAGGAAGCAAGGGGAATTGTGATCAGGAAGCAAGAGGTATTCTTTTCAGGAAGCAAAGGGCATTGTGATCAGTAGGCAAGGGGTATAGTGGTCAGTGAACAAGGGGTACTGTGATGTGTAAACAGGGGTCATTGTGATCAGGTCGAAAAGGCCATTGTGATCAGTAAGCAGGGAGCATTGTAAACACTAACCAGGGGTTATTATGATCAGAAACACTGGTCATTATGATGAAGAACAAAGGGCACAGTGATCACAAAACAGGGGGCATTGTGATCAGTAACAGGGGGCATTGTGGTCACGAAGGATGGGGGTTGTGGTCAGGAAGCAAGGGGAATTGTGAACAGGAAGCAAAGGGCATTATGATCAGTAGGCAAGGGGTAATGTGATCAGTGAAAAAGGGGTACTGTGATGTGTAAATAGGGGGCATTCTGACAAGTAAGCAGGGGGCATTGTGATCAGTAATGGGGTATTGTGATCAGTAAGAATGGGGCATTTTTACCAGTTAGCAGGGATCATTGTAATCACTAATCAGGGGGTATTGTGATCACAAACAGGGGTCATTATGATCAACAGCATTGGGCATTGTGATCAGAAAGCAGGGGCACTGTGATCCGGAAGGATGGGGGATTGTGATCAGTAAACAGGGAGCGTTTTAATCACTAATCAGGGGGTATTGTGATCAGAAACAGGGGGTATTATGATCAAGAACAAGTGGCATTGTGATCAATAAACACGGGGCATTGTGACCACAAAACCTGGGGCATGGCGATCAGTAACGGGGGTATTTTGATCAGTAAGAGTGGGTGATTGTGATCAGGAAGCAAGGGGAATTGTCATCAGGAAGCCACAGGTATTGTGATCAGGAAGCAGAGGGCATTGTAATCAGTAGTCAAGGGGTATTGTGATCAGTGAACATGGGTCATTTTGACCAGTTCCAGGAACATTGTTATCACTGATTAGGTGTATTGTGATCACAAACAGGGGACATTTTGATTAAGAACAAGGGGCATTGTTATCACAAAGCAGGGGGCATTGTGGTCAGTAACAGGTGGCGTTGTGAACACTAAGGATGGGGGATTGTGATCAGGAAGCAAGGGTAATTGTGATCATGAAGCAAAGGGCATTGTGATCAGTAGGCAAGGGGTATTGTGATCAGCGAACACGGGGTCCCGTGATGTGTAATGAAGGGGCATTCTGATAAGCAAGCAGGGGGCAATGTGATCAGGAAAAAAGGGTAATTGTGATCAGTAGCAGGGAGCATTATAATCACTAATCAGCGGGTATTGTGATCAGAAACAGGGGTCATTATGATCGAGAACAAGGGGCATTGTGATCAGTAAACAAGGGGCATTGTGATCACAAACCTTGGAGCATTGTGATCACTAAGTGGGGTATTGTGATCTTTAGTGAGGGGGATTGTGATCAGGAAGCAAGAGTTATTGTGATCAGGAAGGAAAGGGCATTGTGATCAGTAGGCAAGGGGTATTGTGATCGTTGAACAAGGGGTACTGTGATGTGAAAACTGGGGGCATTCTGAAAAGTAAGTAGGGTGCATTGTGTTCAGTAAACAGGGGCATTTTGAACAGGAACAAAGGGGCATTTTGACCAGTTACCAGGGAGCATTGTAAACACTAATTAGGTGGTATTGTGATCACAAACATGGTTAATTACGATTAAGAACAAGGGACATTGTAATCACAAAGAGGGGGGCATTTTGATCAGTAACAGGGTGCATTGTGGTCACTAAGAATGTGGGATTGTGATCGGGAAGCAAGGGGAATTGTGATTAGGAAGAAAGAGGTATTGTGATCAGGAAGAAAAGGGCATTGTGTTCAGTAGGCAAGGGGTATTCTAATCGGTGAACAAGGGGTACTGTGATGAGTAAACAGGGGACATTCTGAAAAGTAAGCAGGAAGCATTGTGGTCAGTAAAAGGGGGCACTGTGATCAGGAACAAAGGGGCATTTTGACCAGTAAGCAGGGAGCATTGTAATCACTAATCAGGGGGTATTGTGAGAACAAACAAGGGTCATTATGATCAAGAGCAAGCTGCATAGTGATCACAAAGTACGGGGCATTGCCATCAGTAAGGATGTGGAATTGTGATCATGAAGTACGGGTATTGTGATCAGGAACCAAGAGGTATTGTGATCAGGAAGCAAAGGGCATTGTGATCAGTAGGCAAGGGGTATTGTGATCAGTGAACAACGGGTACTTTGATGTGTAAACAGGGGGCAATGTGATCAGGAAGAAAGGGCCATTGTGGTCAGTAAGCAGGAGCATTTTAATCACTCATCGGGGGGTATTGTTATCAGAAACAGTGGTCATTATGATTAAGAACAAGGGGCATTGTGATCACAAAGCAGGGGGCATTGTGATCAGTAACACTGGGCATTGTGATCACTTAGGATGGTTGATTGTGATAAGGAAGCAAGCGGAATTGTGATCAGGAAGCAAAGGGCATTGTTCTTGCCTTTAGCCAATCCCACGACCTCCCCCTCTGCATTAGCCTCAAACCCTGTAGTCGAGAGAATGTCTCAGAGAAATGGGGCCGGATGTAATGATATCTGTAAAGCTCTCTTGGGGGGCGTCTTGGAAAACTGAGACCTGATGGAATGATATCAGATGTCTCCCATGGGAGGACATGTAACAGATTGTCCTGGGACTGTGCAGTGATGTACGAAGGCATAGCATTTGTTGGAGTACAAAGGGGTCCGGTAATGGGAACAAGCCTTAAGGCACCCACGTATACACAGTTAATGATTCACCGTTCTGCAGTTTTGCTTCTTTTGAAGATTCTCAATAAAAGCCAACCATTGACCTAATTCAGGGCTCAGTCTTTCTTAGGCTGAGTCCTTTGGTCTTGCTCACAAATCTGACTTCTGTCTCTTGATCTTATTCAATCTG
>NW_017733562.1:24968-25863 GCF_001890085.2 Hipposideros armiger | reverse complement strand
CCCAGCCTGAGCCAAAACCTTGCTTTGATCCTCAGAAACTGGTGCTTAAACATTTTTAAAACATTAAGTTAGAAAGCAGGATCTTGATAAAGCTTTGCTTATTAATTTATTTTATTGTTTACATTTAAAATGTAAGTGTTTTAAAACAATGGGGCCTCATGAGTTTCAAAGTTTTGTTGATGATGATAGATGCAGAATTTAACAAAGCAGTGAAAGTCTTAGCTTTTAAGAACTAATTAAGATGGTTCCACTTGAAAAAATTAAATGCCATTCAGTAAAGCACAACCTTAATATCTCAATCTCTAAATATTATTTTCTAGATATGCTATCGCCATCCCACTGTGTAAAACTGCTAAAATTAGTGTCATTAATTTATGCTATGTTCACGTAGTCTAAGGATGATTGACATTCCAGTATTGTGTGTGCATTGTAGCCGCAGCATGCATCTCATTGGCAATGAAATTTTGAAAATAAAATGACAGTTTTTGACAGAGTACAATGAAGCAGTAAATGGGCAGATGCCATAGATTGTATAATCAGTACAAGGAAAATTCTAGCTAGCATTCAGAATACATCAGACAAACCAATGGGGTATTTAGTGGTTAACTCTAATATAATGACAGTCTCAAGCCATCTGTCTTAAAAGTCTGTGATACTAAGGTCCTCTGCTAACACACCTGTGCTAGAAAAAAAACAACAACAAAACATTTGGAGAGTTCAGTAATAGATTATACTTCAAGACAAGAACTAATTACTGATAAACTACATAAAGTTGATGTTTAATTTGATGGGATAACAACAGTTAAATGTGAGAGATTACAATGCAGTAGTTGGTAGCAAGTTTCAAAGTATTTGGTTCAGTGGTTTATGTGTTAGTTTTTCAATCAACATTAGG
>NW_017733562.1:21752-22933 GCF_001890085.2 Hipposideros armiger | reverse complement strand
TAATAGATAAATTGAGCATGTGTCAACATTTTCTTTCACATTATTGAAGGAACCAGATGATAACAAAGCTAATTCAAAGGACACTTTAGGAGGATCTGAAGAAAGAATTCTGAAATAAGACTGCTGACTTAGATAACAAAACTGGTTATATCCTGTAGGGCAGCAACACTATTAACTGTTGAGCTATCTTTTCCACTAAATATAAATAATGTCATTCCATATATAACACATTAAAATTTTTCACATTGACCATTCACTATTTTCAATATAAGGTAAACTATATGGACAAAGGTTTACTTGATATTACTCATTTTGCTGATATGAAAATGCAAAAATTAGATATATTTAACCTAATAAGATATTCATCATATTTACCTTGAAATAGACAGTACCCTTACACCCAAGAATAGCAAAAGAAGAACTAACAAGAAAGTAGGCTGTGATATACAAATCTATGCATTGGTTTCTTAAAATCCCATATCTTCCCTCTAATAAATATGAACTCTAGGTAACATATAACTTTGTGTTCTAAATATGAATGTATCTAACATCAATTATGACAGTTTACACATAAAGAGTGTTCAATGTAAACAGGCCTATAATTAAACCTATAAATCAATAAATAATAAAGAAATCCTTTTTAATATGTTGTCAAAAGTAATTACTATAAAATTGCCTTTAGTTTTTTTCTCTAATAAAAAATGAAATTAAAAATATGTGTTTCTAATCTAGCACTATGCATTGACCATGATCTTCGTTAGTGAGGTTTAACTTATATCCAGTTCAGATGAGAAATCAGGGACGAGAAATAATTTAATCATTTTTAGACAGGGATTGTTAGGTATATATGTATAAGAAAAGTCATATTTTTGAAAGAAAATGTTATTAACATATATTGCACATATACTGCAGATATGCTGATAATAATGAGCCAGTATTATAACCAAGCATTTCATATGGATTTAAATATTCTTTTCCTTGCCCTCTTCTTTTCATAGAAAAGGTTTTCCATTAGCAAAGCTTATATATAGAACATATTTTCTTCAAAAATTAAAGTTTACAATTAAGATGCTTAAATGGCATATTTAAGATATAATTTAAATAAATATATCCTCCAGTTTGGGGCAAATATTGACAATAACCAATACTTAAGAAAGCATACACTTGAAATTTCTGAGCAT
>NW_017733562.1:17628-18402 GCF_001890085.2 Hipposideros armiger | reverse complement strand
CGGAGCTGAGACCTCCAGTGGTTTATGAGGTTTGCTGGGACAGGGTCCAGTCAGGCCTCAGAAATGTCTGTTCCAGGCCTACAGGCATTAGGCAGCAGCAGAGGACTCTGTCAGCCACAAAATCTTCAAGCAAGAAGGAATATGAAAGAACAGTGGAATTATATTGAAATGGAATGCTTATATAGCAGGGCTATTAGCCTGAGGAAAGGAGCCCAGGCTCTTAGGAAAATGGGAAAACAAACAAATCGCAAGAATACACATGTTTTATGGCTGAAAACTGGAGACTGTCCTACTTAGGCAAGTACAGGTAACTTAGAAAGAGGACAGCTCAGATCATCAACCAAGCAAATGAGCTGATGCAAACAACTAGAACAGATCTCAAAGCTTTGGTGAAACAAATACTTAGAGCAGCTAATAGATTGCAATCTGGCTGTTATCTGGAACCTATGCAGAGAGAATTATGGAAACAAGACAAATCAAGGCAAATATAAAATTTGGACCTATATTCCTTGATCCCAAATTAAGGGCTCAAGGATCCCTGAACTTAGTAAAGAGAACTTAGGTGGCTGTGATTTTGTAGTGTGTTTCTCAAATGCACTTGCTGATCTTTTGTCAGCCTTTATGGTTTATGGGGATATTCTGGGTATTCATCACATGGACTGAAATGAATTCAATGATACCTCTATTTTTGGTCTCTATAAAGGTCAGCCAAACATACAGCTCCAAAAGCTTATATTCTAAATGTTTCCAAGATTGGAAAATTGAACCTAGATC
>NW_017733562.1:13203-14687 GCF_001890085.2 Hipposideros armiger | reverse complement strand
TTAGTTTTAAAACTAAATTCCTAAACTTGAGATAATATTTATTAGAAGAAAATAAGACCTGTACTCATGTTAATCTCTTATTTACCTCTGATTCAGTCATTTAAATGTGATAGAGCTCTACTACTATTTTATTTTATAGATGTCCCATCTTTACTGTTCACCTCAATATCAGCAAAAATTCACAATTAGAAACAATTTTTTTAATTAAATAGTTAGCGTTGTTGGAAAGCATTATAATGATAGGAATTGCACATTAGATTTTCTAGAGAGTACTAATTTAAAATACAAAGTTGTAATTTAGAATATCTAATCTCATTTTTTCCTCATAAAATAGGATCACTGCAATTGGTATGTGCACAGAAGTTAGGTTTTAAATCTGTGATTAAAACAAGTATTAGTTTATTTTTTCAAATTTAGCTTGGACATTTATTAAGTTGGCCATAAAGTGCATTCATGCATGTGTGAATGTGTGTGTGTATGTGTGTGTGTGTGTGTGTGTGTGTGTGTGTATTCTTGTCACTAATGTCAACACAACCAATTTTCCTCTATTTCTTGGGTTGTTCATCAGGAGAAGTACATGTCTTGATATTAGATCCAAGTTGCATGGAAGTTGAATGTTAGAATTAATCCTGGATTCACATGCAGTTTGTCAAGATGCCCAGGAGAGAGGTTATAGGGGCTAATACTGACCAAAAAATCAAATTAATGTCTTTCATTGATGAACCTTCAAACCATTGTAGTAAATGGTGCACAGATTAGATAACATTATTTAAATGCACCTCCTCTCTAGTTCTGTTTTAGTAAAATTGTTTATTACACATTTATATTTAAAGTGCATTATACTCTAACTATATTATGTATAAAGAAGCACAAGCTCAAACATGTACCACAAAGTCAAACATGTTAATATGTACTGGTAACTTTTCAAAAGAAATAGTGAATGTAAACCACTGAGTATCAGACTACTTTGAACTGCTAAACGTCATCCTCCTCTTCAGTTATGTCAAACTCTATGGAATGTGGCAACTGTTTATAGACTTTACATAAAGTTTGAAGTTACATAACTTTAGATAATATAAAACAGTAATACAAAGACATACACTAAAATCTATTAAATATATTTGTAGCTGAGATAAATACTACTTTTTAATTTTTATTAAATTTATTAGGTTAATTAAATTGGTTAGTAAAATTATATAAGCTTCTAGTGTACAATTCTATAATGAATCATCTGTATATTGTATTGTATATTCAACATCCAGAGTCAATTCTCCTTCCATCACCATATATTATTTTTTAATTGTTGTATTACCACAAGCCTTTAGAATTTAAAATGTTAAATTTTTTACTAATGTTTCATGATATATTAACAGAGTTTATATTACCCAGTTTCCAGTACAGATTAACACAAAAACTAAAAGGTGTAATTATATATTTAAGCTAAAATAATTTTTCCCTGTTTTAATCATTTAAGTGCACATTGT
>NW_017733562.1:10664-11578 GCF_001890085.2 Hipposideros armiger | reverse complement strand
TGATACTGTATAGATACTAAAAATATAAATGCTGACAAACAGACATGGAACATTTACTTAAGCTTACTTTAAGTTGTAAGGCAAGGTTTAGGAAAGGTAAGCAAGCAAATCAAGTAGTAAGTTAGCTGATGAGCGGGGAAAGGTGAAAGGTTAATCAGGAAAAAGGAATAGGCTTCGTGTATATTCCAAAATATATTTACATATTGGTTATTACCGAGGGGGCTGATTGTTTACCTATATTTTAATTGTTTATATTTGTCTTATGAATTTCCTTCTCGTGTCCTTTACTATAATAGAGTCTGACTCCATTTTTGTTGTTCGATGGCTGACAGCTCTCAGATCCTGCTTTAGAGCCTGGCAGCTCTTTCCAGAAAGCCCGTTATATGAGCAATAAATTTCTTATTACCCTTTTGGTGTGTGTGTGTGCCTGCGTGCGTGCGTGTGTGTGTGTGTGTGTGTGTATTATAGTAAGGGCATATTTAAAATTGATATAACTAGCTAGCTATATTGTCATTTCAGTTTTGAGAATGTGTTTCCAATTTAATGTGATTGTGCCATTGAATTGTTTTCTTTTAAACGTATCTTCACTATTTGTGTTCCTTAGTGTTCTTTCTTTGTGCTGCATCATTTTATTTCATACACATCTAATGTTCAACCTTGCAGATTTTCTAGCATGGGAGTTAAAATGTCTAAAAAAGTGACTCATTTGTTATATACTAAACAGAAAATCATATTTAAATATTAGAAATGGTTTATTTATGACTCTATATCCTGAGATTTAGAAACATGTCTAAATCAGCACTGTCATAGGACTCAGAATCCTAACTCTTTATTATTACTATTCTTCATTCTCCTTCTATTAAAACATATCAACTGGATTGTTTAGAATATTTTATTTGGCACTGTACAATCTT
>NW_017733562.1:4372-8614 GCF_001890085.2 Hipposideros armiger | reverse complement strand
AGACAGTCTAAATTCAGTGAACTATCAATTAGAAATAATTTTAATTTTCTTCAGACAGTCTTCAACTATGCTTTTTCAAGTCCCATATCAGTATATTTTGCAGATTTCCTTTGTTACTATCCACTTATATGTATAAAATAGAATGATCAAATTTTAGTTTTCCTTGACTTAATCATCCTTTCTCTTTTGGGTCTTCAATCCATAGTGTCAAAGAGGAGGGAAAAAGAAAATAGTGAAGAAAAAAAAAAATCCTCTACTTAAGCTGGTATTAATTACCATGGTCTTTGTGTGACTGTCCATGCCCAAATTTCTGTCCTTTCAAGTTTGTGTGATTTCACCAGCAATGGGCGTCTCACTGTGTAGAGATGTTTTCTGGTGTAATCGTCTCTGGAGATTTTCTATTTATTGTGATTTCCTTACGGATAATAATTGTTTTTCCTTCTAGTGGTAGAGAAACCTTTCCTAACATTCTTTCCTCATTCAGGTCTGAGCACCGATATTTCTCCTTAGCAGCACTGGCCACCATTGTAATGGCAGATTGTTGTGTTGATAATGACTTAATCAATGTACAGTTTCCCCAAAAACAGGGACTAAATTTTCTTTTTTTCAACATTTCATTTTTAACATAAAGCTGAGATACATAATTTTGGTTAAAATAATGAATAAAGCTGAACTCATAACATTTAGGTAAAGCTTACTCAAGAATTGTTACTTAGGGAGCATCAGGGAAGGATACAGTAAATGTTAAGGCAGTGAGCTGATACGCTAACAGAGTTCACATTTTAATTTTTTTTTTCCATTCCCCTATGTGCCAAGGATCTTTGGAAACCCCATTATAATAATCAGTTATTGTAAAATTAGACAACTTCCTCATTTCAGTTTGTAAGCCATCCTGTAACATTATACCCTTGAATTTCATATCAGTTTTAAATTTGAAGGCTCCCAGTTCACAATTTCTTCTTATATACAAAATATACTCTTACTAAATACTGTGTATTAATTTGGTATATTTTAATTTTGTTATTCCTGGATTTTTGAAAGCAGTGTAGAAAATGTATCAATGGGTGAATTCCCAGGTGATGAAAAATGTACATGTTCAATCCCCTGATTATAGTTTTCTAAATTTCTACCTGAAACTTAATATTTGTGGATAATTTTATTACCTTATTTGTAATATGAAAAGAAAACAAATTTTAATTATTCACAGTTATATTAAATTATGTAGCCTAAGTATTCAATTTTTATAATAGTTAAGTGACACTAGCCATAATATATGTTACTGTTTTTATTAAGACATGTCAGAATCATGGAGATACTTCACACTGTACATTAAATATTCACATTACACAGTTTTCAGTTTTTTGTTTCGTTTTGTTTTTTTGCATGGTCTTTTGAATATTAAATTTTAAAAACCATACAGCAGGAAAAAATGTATGAGGGAATAAACACAAACAATAGAGAAGTGATTTACCCATATGCTTAAACAGAAAATATTATGAAAAATTGGACTCATTAATTAAGCAGCAAGATATGCTGCATCTGAGTGTTACAGTCTCAGAGATAATAGATTAAAGACTAGTGACTTTATTCAAGTTTTAAAATGAAAATTTACCTTTGGAGAATGAGTATTTTTCACTTGGATACATATAGTTAGAAATAGAATTGTCATATTCAAGGTAATAAATAGCTAATATTTCAATAGATATCCATTTGGATTCATGTTTGTATGACCTAGTCTTTGTCTAGTAACTTTCATTTGACAGAAGTAGCCTGTAAAATTAAAAGGCAAACAAACATAATACCTACTCTTTTTATGGACTTTTCTGTTAAGAAACATATCCAAAGATTGTTTAACAGAACTACTTTCCCTAAGGCACTATTTCTCCACACTTTGTATTGATTTTAAATATGTCCTACAATGAACTGGAACAGAGAAACAAATGCACTTTTACAGGAGTGGGCTTGTACTGTTACGTAAATTGCTTGGACAATATCCATTAGCAAGAATATTTCAGGATAAGAAAGCTTCAGTGCACAGCTCTAAATCTTTAGAGAATGTATCTCTGAAAGAGTATCTGGTAAACTGCAAAGGAAAAAAAAATAAGGCAACGGTAAAAAAAAATAATAGAGATTTTAAGTCTCAGAGAATTGACACTTTAGACATTGCAGCTGGGACAAGGGGATGCTATTGTTGAAAAAGGAATTTGAAATGACTATTAGTTTATTAGTGGAAATTTCCAAAAGGCATGTATGTCATATTTCCCTGTCTAAGGATCACTATGAGATCGTTCAGTACTTCTCTTTAGGTATCCCAAAACTTCTTTCAGATAATAACATTGATGATATAATTATCATCATCATCATCATCAGATCAAAAAAGTCTGGTGAAATCAGTTCTCTGATTTTTGGATCGCTAAGTATTCCTCATTAACAACACTTTCATCTGGGCTCCATTTAGTAACAGTGAAGTTAAATCTGGAATCCAAAATTTATACATATTTTAAATAAATTGCTTTTTTGGCACTCATCTACATACATGATGCACACACAGCATTGTGTTTACTTGTACATTATTTTCAAAAATAAAGTCAACCTAAAGATATTGAACCAACCCCAAATTTTTCAAGATTCTGTGATGTGTAAAAATACATTGACAGGTTTCCAACTCAAAATAAAGTATCATACTTAAATTAAACTATAAATACACACTTAGATCAATAAATATAATGGGAAAAGAAAAAAATAAAACCCTAAAAAAATTTCATGAAATATCGAATGCCATTAACTTATTTTTTGCTATTTTCTCATTTTTGTACACAATTTATGTATTTTTTCTACTTTCTTAATTGCTTTGGCTTTTAGAAATTATATACAACAGACTATATATCAGGGTGCAAGTATGACATCCATCTTGTTTTTAATTTATTCCAGATATGATAAAAACGTAATAAATCAATTAGAAATTATTTTTCTCTATTGGGAAAACATCATAGTAATTGGATGCAGAATGAGCACAACATTGAATACATTTTAAGGACTATAAGATTTTAGACTAAGTAANTTGTATTTCTATACTTATTCTCTTTATGCCATTATCCCTACTTCTTTTGGTACCTTGTTATAAGTTTTTTTGCCTTTAAAAATTTTGACTCTCTGTACCTCTTTATGAAGCTTTATAAATAAAACATTTATTAGACAGTCTAAATTCAGTGAACTATCAATTTGAAATAATTTTAATTTTCTTCAGACAGTCTTCAACTATGCTTTTTCAAGTCCCATATCAGTATAGTTTGCAGATTTCCTTTGTTACTATCTACTTATATGTATAAAATAGAATGATCAAATTTTAGTTTTCCTTGACTTAATCACCCTTTCTCTTTTGGGTCTTCAATCCATAGTGTCAAAGAGGAGGGAGAAAGAAAATAGTGAAGAAAAAAAAATCCTCTACTTAAGCTGGTATTATCACAGTCTTTTTGTGACTGTCCATGCCCAAATTTCTATTCTTTCAAGTTTGTGTGATTTCACCAGCAATGGGCGTCTCACTGTGTAGAGATGTTTTCTGGTGTAATCGTCTCTGGAGATTTTCTATTTACTGTGATTTCCTTACGGATAATAATTGTTCTTCCTTCTAGTGGTAGAGAAACCTTTCCTAATATTCTTTCCTCATTCAGGTCTGAGCACCGATATTTCTCCTTAGCAGCACTGGCCACCATTATAATGGCAGATTGTTGTGTTGATAATGACTTAATCAATGTACAGTTTCCACAAAAACAGGGACTAAATTTTTTTTCAACATTTCATTTTTAACATAAAGCTGAGATACATAATTTTGGTTAAAATAATGAATAAAGATGAACTCATAACATTTAGGTCAAGCTTATTCAAGAATTGTTACTTAGGGAGCATCAGGGAAGGATACAGTAAATGTTAAGGCAGTGAGCTGATACGCTAACAGAGTTCACATTTTAATTTATTTTTTTCCATTCCCCTATGTGCCAAGGATCTTTGGAAACCCCATTATAATAATCAGTTATTGTAAAATTAAACAACTTCCTCATTTCAGTTTGTAATCCATCCTGTAACATTATACCCTTGTATTTCATATCAGTTTTAAGTTTGAAGGCTCCCAGTTCACAATTTCTTCTTATATACAAAATATACTCTTACTAAATACTGTGTATTAATTTGGTAATTTTAATTTTGTTATTCCTGGATTTTTGAAAGCAGTGTAGAAAATGTATC
>NW_017733562.1:0-1884 GCF_001890085.2 Hipposideros armiger | reverse complement strand
ACACAATTTTGTCAAAATGACAGAGAGCCAAACAGGAGGAAGAGGAGATGATAAAACTTCAGTCTATTAGTATTATCCTGAAGAAGAACATGAAGATATTGGGCAAAAAACTTTGCTGAAATGGAAATTTAACACATATTCTCATGCTTTAACAAAATGACATAAGAACATATAAGAACAAAGAGACTGAAAAATATTTCACTAATAGTCATATCCCTATAGAATATAAATCAAGTACTCAGTTCTTTCTTTGAACTGTTGGTGTCTGGTTATTCTAGACTTTAAGTTTTCCATTTTAAAATGACCTAAGTAATATTTGTCTGTTATTCATTTTTCTTTTTTTTTCTGCAAATAAAATTTATTTTGGCATTCTTTAATTTCAGAGTTAACTGAAATGGCTAAAAAAATTAAAAGTACTTACTATTTCAAATTATTATTTCTATGAAATGTCTGTTTTTGTATATTGCTTACTTGAAATTACATACCACAAATAAGACCAGAGGTAGAAAACATCACACCAAATAATAAGCCTCAAACAAGACAGAACACAAAAAACAAACCAAAAAGATCACGCATACTTACAAACCCTCCTGCACCAACTAAGTAAATTAAGAAGTTACACCCTTTACCACTTGTAGTGGTCAGATAATATGCTTGGTATGATTTCAGTCTTCTTAAATGTGCTGAAGCTAGTTTTGTGTCCCAATAAATGGTGTATCCTTGAGAATGTTCCATGTGCACTAGATAAGAACATATAGCCTGATCTTCTAGGGTTAAAGGCTCTGTAAATGTCAATTATGCCCATTGCATCTAATGCATCACTTAAGGCTGATATCTCCTTATTGATTTTCTGTTTAAATGACCGATCCATAGCTGTCAATGGCATACTTTGTTCTTCTGCTATAATTGTGTTTTTGTCAGTTTCTCCCTTTGGTTCTGTTAGTAGTTGCTTTGTATATTCTGGTGCTCCCTAATTGGAAGCATGTATACTAATAAGTATTAGGTCTTCTCTTTTCACTGTCCCCTTTATCATTATGAAATATCTGTCTTTGTCTCTTCTTACCTTGTTTATCTTCAAGTTGTTTTCATTAGATATCAGTATAGTTACCCTGTTTTTCTCTGGATGCCATTTACTTGGAGTTTCATTTGTACACCCTTTCACTTTGAGTCTGTAATTGTCTTTGTAACTGACATGGTGTCACTCATATCCTGTCTCCTTTTTTCTGTTGTCTTTATTGTATAACTCTTATCATCAGAACGTATTTATTTGGATTATTTTTGTTCACCACCCAGTTACATGAAAATTATATGAGGACCAGTATATATATAGTTTTTCCCTGTTTTGGTCTTGGAGGTAAGCCTGATGCCTAGGTGGAGTGCCTAGAACATAAAGTGAATATTTTTGAATAAATGACTAAACTAGAGGTCCTAGAAATTAATCATCTTCCCACAACAGAATTATTTTAATAAGAATTGAGATAGAATAAAAATTTACATAACTATATATTTTAAATGTGAAGAAGATAGTAGTACCAAGTGGAGTAGATTATAGAAAGAGTAGTATACTATGAGAAACTGAAACATCGCTAATAAATAATAATGATGATGTAGCTAATATTTATTATTTGCTTACTAATTACCTGCTTTCACAGTAAGAACTTCCAGGTTGAATAACTACCTCTAAATCCATAATCAATGAGATGTGCAATTGTAACATTTTTCCTCTGTTTCTGATACCAGAACTTGAACTAGTAACCATAATCCAACCTGTCTCAAGTTTAAGAAGTTGTTTTTAAGCCTGGTTCTAAATAAAGATCAACCTTGAAGTGGCTTAAAAACTATGTTCCTCATTTTCTATCCTCCAAATATGAAATCTGAATCCTC
>NW_017733561.1:27730-29166 GCF_001890085.2 Hipposideros armiger | reverse complement strand
GGGGGTGAGTTGGGATCTTCTTGCATCCTGCGGGGAGAGGCCAGGGACCGTGCTAAACACCCATAATACACAGGGCAGCTCCCACAGCAAGGACATCTGGCCCCCGGTGTTAATGTCACCTGTGTTGAGAACTCTGCCCTAGAGGTAAGTGCTGCAGTGTCCTCGTCATTTCACAGCTGAGGAAACTGAGGGAGCTAAAGGGAAATTGTTCATAAGAGCAGGGAGCTGAAACCAGGCTGCTGGGCTGCAGATTCGGTGCCCTCTGCCCCGCCCCCCAGTTCAGTCAGAGCCTGGGGAGCTGACCAAGGAGACTGAACTGTCAGCTATGCAGCCATTACGGTCTGTCTGGTCCTGACTCTGGGCTTGTAGCGTCATGAGTTCTGGGGAAGAAGGTAACAGAAAAAATAACCAACAGATGTGAGTTAACTGGGCGGGGAAACCTTGTGTTTTCTCAGGGATACTCCCTCCTCAGGCTCTCCAGGTTTCAGGCCTTGCCTCAAGCTCAGGAAAAGTAATGTCCCCCTGGATTCTCCCCTCACCCCACTTTCCCAGGCCTTGCTGGCCTCCTTCCATGACTCCAGCACCATCACCACCTGTACCTGCTTCCACCACCCACCATGCAGGGGAGTGAAAGGGCCTCAGGACTAAAGGACCAGGCCCAGGAGTGGACACCCAGTGCCCTCCCCTCCTCTCAAGCCCTGACCCATCCCCGGACTCCGTGGGAGCCCCCTGAGAGGTCATGGCGCCTTGGTCCTCCAGGCCTGGGAGGGGCACACACGCAGCTCCTTCTCTGCTTAGGTCTCGGGCCTCCTCACCTGCACAAGCACCTGCACACAGGCCCACTGTGCCCTCCACTGGCTCCCCTGCCACAGGCACTGACCTCCCCTGCAGCTCAGCCTGTCCCCCTCCCCAGCCGAGCCAGCAGCTCCTAACCAGAAAGCTCATCAGGAAGCTGAGGTCACCAGTAGGCCCAGTGTAGGCAATGGGGCTCTAACCCCACCTGACCCTGGATCACGCTCTGCTCTCAGAGACCCAGGCTCTCAGGCTGCACTTGGCCTCCTCTGCTCCTTCCTGGTGCCTTTGTCCCTGGAATTGCAGCTCCACCCCAAGAGCTGCTGCTGGGCTGAGGCTGCCCAGGCCTTCCTGCCCCTTTCCTGGGAGGGACTCACCAGGCACTTCCCTCAATGCCCATGGGCTGCTCAATGTGACAGAGTAGGGGGTTCCTGAGACCCCTCAGCCTGAGGCAGTATCTTCCCCTCTCTGCACCCTGGGAATGTCCCTGCCACCATCCCCCACTTCTCACAAGGAACCCCCCTAGACAGGGAGCTCCCCCTTTGAATCCCTGTTTCATTTCACATGCATTACAAGATCAGGATTAAAGGAAATCGAATTAGGGTTAGCCAGCTGAAATCAGAAACATTTGTTGTGGACATGAA
>NW_017733561.1:22849-23975 GCF_001890085.2 Hipposideros armiger | reverse complement strand
TGGGAGATGATCCTGGAGGAGGAGTTTGAGGGGCTGTAAATGGACCCATGTGTCTCTTATAAGCAGGGCCTCCCAAGGGGACGTCACAGGCAGGACTCGGGCACCACCCACGGACCCTAGATGGGCCCCATGGGTCTCTCACTTGGATTCCTCATGATGGATGGGGAAATTGGGGCAGACGGACAGGACTGGAGGCGTCAACTCTCCTCTGAGTTCCTCCCCAGTGCCTGACCCCTCCCCATCGGGTCATACACACTTTACTGCTGGTTCCCTCTGATTCCATGATTACCTTGGGTCCCTCCTCACAGTGAGCACATGACCCCAACAGGGACCCTCGGCCCTCCCTGCTGCCCAATCCTGAGCCAGAGCAAGAGGAAGGCACAGCTGAACACTCAAGGGCCCTGGCCCAGGCCTGGCTTTGGGCAGAGCTAAGGGGTCAGATGCAGATGTGGCTGCCATGCCCCTCCCAGGTGCACAACGTCCAGCTCCTCTTACACGGGCTGGTCACCCCCACACCTGTCTGTGCAGAGGGAGATGGGAGGGACCCTATGTGACAGGCAGAGCCCGCCCCCACCCACTGCCCAGGTTTCTCCCCTGGGTTCCCCGCAGCCGATGGTGTCCTCTTCTTGCACCAAAGGACACAGAGTGATGATGACAAGAGCAGCAGCAGCGACACCCAGAATGGTTGGGCGGCAACTCTGATGACCAGGGCCTTTCCTGAGAAAGGGACTCATTACGACCTGGGCACCCCAGACCACAGGCCTGCCCTCCTCTTCCCGAAATGGGCCCCTGGCCCTACCAGGGTCAGAACCCCTCCAGGGTCACCCCAGGCTCACCAGAGGGCACAGCATGTGCACTGTGGTTCCCGCTGTGTTCCCCGTAGCACTTGAAACTCTGCTCTTCTCCTGCGGGACCCCTATGGTCGCCCAGGTCTGGTAGGTCCCCATCTCCTGACTGTCCCTCCAGGATGCCACTGCTTAAGCCTCTCCCTCCTCTGGGTTACTCTCCCCTCTGCCTTCCCACCCCTCAGACCTGCACTTACTAACATGTCATCCCAATTGGATAGTGGTGATGGTGGCACAGCCTCGGGGTTATACTAAACACCACCCAACTCTACACTTTAAAG
>NW_017733561.1:19839-21194 GCF_001890085.2 Hipposideros armiger | reverse complement strand
AAACTTGGGTGTCACACTTTGAAGCCCACACAAATGCTGAAATAGAACCAAGAGCAGAAAACCAAACTCCCAGTTCAGGTGAGATCACTGAGGTTGGCTGTCAGGCTGTGGGACCTGCAGGTGGAAGGGACAACTCTGTTTAGGGCAGCAGCCCAGCAGCCCCTCTGCCTTGGGGCCCAGGAGGGACCCTCTCTCTTCAGCAGCGCACAGTGAGGCCATTTCTGGGGACAAATGTAGACTCTCCTTGGGTTCCTGAGGTTTTTACATTCACTTGCTGACTTTGTAGATTTTGAGTTCATCTTTGAAAATCTTAGGTTAATTCACTTTGGTCCTGTCTCCATGTGGAATCTGAACCACAACCCACATGACACCCCAGTGTCTCCCTTCTTAGGCAGAATGAAGTAGGAACGGGGACTGGCCACGTGGGCTATGGCCTCATGTGCAGGTTCATTTTCCGAGTCATCTTAGCTAGCCCACGGCACCCAGATGAAACATCATAGAACATTCTAGATGTTTCTGTGAAGGTATTTTTTGGGTGAGATTCATATTTAAATCAATAGACATTGAGTAAAGCAGATTACCCTCCCATAATGTGGGTGGGTAGTCCTAAATAGAATAAAGTCCTAAATAGAAAAAAAACCCCTGACCACCCCCAAGGAGGAGGGAACTGTGACTGCAGACTGCCTTCAGGCGTGAACTTCAGCACCAACTCTTCTCTGGGTTTCCAGTTGGTGTCCTACCTGCCCTACAGGTTTTCAGCTTCTACCATCACTTGAGCCAGTTCCTTAAACTAAATCAATCTCTCTCTCTCTCTCTCTCTCTCTCTCTCTCTCTGTATATATATATGTGTGTGTGTGATTTAGATAAATGATATGTATTTGTATATACAATTTTTAAAAATTTTTTTAAAAATAAATTTTATTGGGGAACAGTGCATTTTTCCAGGACCCATCAGCTCCAGGTCAACTCATTTTTTTCAATCTAGCTGTGGAGGGTGCAGCTCAGTGGCGCATGTGGGGATCTAACCAGCAACCCTGGTGTTATGTGCACTGTGCTCTAATCTACTGAGCTAATTGAATTGGCCTCCCCTAAATATTTTTAAATCTATAAATATAAATATACATAAATGAAATACATTACATATATAAAATAATAACAGACATACATAAATATATTTTTGAAACACTCCATTTCTGCAAATGTTTCACGTATTCCACTTTGCCTCGTAATGTTCTAGCTTTACCACAGTCTTAACATTTTAAAATTTATATTATTCTTGGTGTTGATTTTTAAATAACTCATGTATCTTACTTTGGGTTCCTTGCAGGGAGCCACCTTGAATCAACTGTGGAGTT
>NW_017733561.1:15605-17288 GCF_001890085.2 Hipposideros armiger | reverse complement strand
ACATTATTGGGGCTTCTGTCTGAATCAGTGCTTCCCAAAAAACTTATGTTTTTGTTTTAATCTCAAATGCTTGTTGCTTCTCAGTTTGAAAGCCTTTTTATTTCTAGGTTCACACACCCATAGAAAGAGGTAGACAAATCATAAATGTGCAGTGGGTTTTCACAAAGTGAACGTTGGGACAAACATCACACACATCAAGGAGCATTTCCAGCACCCAGGGAACCCTGTTCAAAACGCCTCCTGCTGCTGACAGATAGGGGACACCCAGAGGAGAATGAGACCAGGACTCCTAACAAGGACAAAAGCAGTCATATTCCTCTATAGAAACAACAAATGAACACCCAAAAGATGGGGGCTGAGGGCAGGGCCCAGGCCTGAGCCACACTAAGCCTTCACTGACAAGACCAGACCTGGGTGATGTCCTAGTCACTTTGATCACAGGTCCTGGTGGGACAAGGTTCTACTGAAGGGACAAGGACAAAGGGGCAGAGAAGTGACGCAGCCGAGGAGTGACCACGTGACAGCCCACAATGCACTGAGCACCAACTGGGCTCAGGCTGTGTCCACGCTCGGTCCTCAGAGCCCCTCCTGTCTGCACCTGCAAAAAACTCAGCACAGCAAACACACCGATTCTGGAAGGTTCTTAGTGATTCCATTTATTTCCTCTCAAAATTTAGGATTTTCTCCTTTAATTAACCCATCAACCTTTCATGGCAAGAACTGAAAAAACAGATTCACATCCAGATTCTTATTTCAAAAGGAAGTAATTAGTTGCCATTCAGAGTAACATGAAGTAAAAGCGGGGATGGAAACAGCCTCTGCTGGAACAGGACAGTGGGTCAGGGAAGAGGCTCAGTCGGTGCAGGGAGGGGGCGTGGAGGGCAGGGGGCGTGCAGTCTCCCACCTCTGCACAGGATGCTGAGAGGAACGCAGACACATTCAGATGCCCTTTGCAGAAAGAGAGGTCAGAGGTTCCTGAAGTCACAAAGTGGGGGTATGAACACATCTTGCATCACTCAGTCTCCCACAAGGCAGCTGTCT
Organism: Hipposideros armiger; assembly: GCF_001890085.2. Taxonomy (NCBI): domain Eukaryota; kingdom Metazoa; phylum Chordata; class Mammalia; order Chiroptera; family Hipposideridae; genus Hipposideros; species Hipposideros armiger. Next base: position 16,247 of record NW_017733561.1, on the reverse strand, counting down.
CACGCTGTAAAACAAAATCATGAACAAATTCAGTTTAGTGACTGTAAGTGGTGACATTCTCAACAGCCCACCACATGGTCAAAACGTCCCAAAGAATCCGCAGTACCCAGTCCTGTTCCCTCTGCCCCAACCCTTCCCGACTTCAGGCCCTCCAGGGTCTCACCTTTAGAAGCCGTGAGAGACACATCAGAGCCTTGGGCACTGTCACCACCTGGGGTAGAACAAAACAGGATGTGGTCAGAGCTCACAGTAGATGTGGCTAAATGAGGAATGATGGGGGTGGGTGGGCTCCCCCAAGGGCTTCCATCTACACTATCCCAAGGGTCTCAGGGATCACCCCCCTCCACACTCACTTGCAGCCTGAGCATAGCTCCCTCCTTTTCCACCTGTGGGAAGAAAACATCATGTGAGAAGCCAGGAAGGAGGCAGGGCCATGAGGTCCTAAAGGAACCCCGTAGTCCTGGACCCCAGAGAAGTTTCCAGAACTGTAACTACAGACCCACGGCAGGATCAGGAACCTGAGGTAAGTACGTGTGTGGGACTGGACCAACCGCCCTCCTGGAGGTCTGTCCTCAGCAGGGACCTTCTGCTCTGACCTGTGACTATTGAGAATCAGGTCCCCATCACCAGAATCATCAAGGT
>NW_017733561.1:11839-13360 GCF_001890085.2 Hipposideros armiger | reverse complement strand
ACCGGGCGGTCCCCTCGCTTTCCCCCCGCGGAGACCGTTCCCTCCCGACCCCGCACTCACCCGCCCGGGTCCCCGTCAGGCCCAGGGCCCCCGCGAGCAGCAGGAGGAGGGTCCCGGGGCCCATGATGCGCATCCTCGGGGTCTGGGGACGATCTGCGTGCGGGCGGGTTGCGGGAACTTTATAACCGGAAAGGCGGTGACGCTGATTGGCTTCTCTAGAAACCGGACTCGCAATGGGAGTGAGAACTGGGGCCGCGTCACGAGTTTCCAGGCAGGAGGCCCCGACACAGGTTGTGGAAGGAGAAGTGAAACCGCGGGGAGGTGGGGACTCCCCAACACTGAGCGTTCCGCCCGGGACTCCGCCCTCAGGGGACCTGGGACTGTGCCCTGACCCCTCCTGCACCGAGCCTGTGTCAGGCTGTCTTCCTGAGTCCTGGCCCAGGGGCTGTCTGAGGAAACCAGGCTGGGCTCAGCCCCTTTCCCTCCTCTTCTCTCCCCGGAATCCCTCTCCCTGAAATGGACGCCCTGCCTCCCATCCTTTACCTCTCCCCCTGGACTCTTCTGGAAGAAGACACCCCAGGGAACTTGGTTCCAGAGTGAGCTCTCCCTGGGACTAGAGGAAGCACAGGGCTTTTCTCTCTAATCGTGGAGAACCTGTGCCTGAAAACATCACATAGAGATTCTCACAGAACCCTGTCTCGTTTATTAACTACAGGGGGTGACAATCTTGGAAACCCCTGATCATCAAGAAGCTAATCTGTAAAATCGTGACTTGGGCCCCTGGGTACAGAAATGTGTCTAAACAGCACTGCACTCAAACTCTCAAAGCTCCTAAATCTTACTTTCCCAGCATGTACAACCTCAAAGTTACAAGTGTTCGATGCAGTTAAAATGTTCTTGCATCCCCTTATTTTGTGAATAATTCACATCTAACCTGTGTGCATATTTTATCTGGGAATATTATTATTTTTAAACTGATTAACATAAGGAGGCAATTAGGTTTTAGGGAACTCCACAGAACACCCTGATAGGCCCTAGATAATTTATTAAAAATCTATGTGACAGCATATTTCAACCTGACAGTCCCACTGCTTTAGAATCCTTCACCTCTGCCTCTTTCCCTCCCCACTGCTTCTCCAGCCCTTCTCTGTCTCTCTCACCCTTCAGACCCTCTTCTCCCCTTAATCCCCATCACCCTCTCCTGATTGTGGCACTAGTGCCACCCCCTCACCTGCCAGCCAAGGACTATTCTCCCCACAGGAACCAGCGATCCTGAGAATGTCAGTCAGGGTGTGTCATGTCTTCACTAAAAACACTCTGGTGGCTGCGTCTCACTCTGGGAAGCCTCCAGAATGTCAGGCACATGAGCACAGGGGCTTTGGGCTGTTAAGGTCAAAGTTGTATCCCAGGCATATGAAGCCGTTCCTGATAGATAGTGGGCATTGAACTATTTGTTGAATAAATGAATCGATGATTGTATTAAAATTTATATTACATAGCATCATATTCTAAAAAAATACA
>NW_017733561.1:7509-9113 GCF_001890085.2 Hipposideros armiger | reverse complement strand
TCCTGAAGGTGGGCAAACCAGGCGAGTGGGGGAAGAAAGAAGGCAGACGTGGGGAGATGCAGCCCACATCCGCGGCTGCAGAGACGCGGGGTCCCAGGACGCCGACTGGAGATTATTACAGCAGCAAGGCGACAGGATCCCTCCCTACACGCCAGAGTCCTGCGGAGAGTTCAGCATAGAGCACGTTGGTGCCCAGCGTCTGAGGCAGAAGCCTCAGCTCAAAACTGCCACTGGGCTCTCAGACAGAAAGCAAAAACAACTCCATAACTAGGACCCCACTTCTATCCTCCCTCAGCAACCCCACCCCTGCCCTTCCAGAGTTTAAACTGGTCCCTGAATGGAGGAGGAGCGTCAGATTACAGAGGTGCATCAGCCCCCAGGAAATGGAAATAGCCAGCTTGCAGCTGTGATCTAGGGGAGAGGCTGCAAGGACTGTGTCACTGCCTACCCAACCCCCACCTTTCCTGTGAGGCTCTGGGCAGGGCACCTTCAGCTGCTGAGTCACACACAGGAGCAAGCAAGGTGTGGCAGAGGCAGCACTGGACTTTCAGCAGCTTGGAAATCTCACGGAAAGAGTGCCCTAAAACCCTTGAGAAGCCCACTTCCTGGCTGGGGTGCTCTCAGCACGCATCTGTGCAGGCGAGAGCAGAAACAGCGCTGACTTTTTAAAAACTACCAACCACACCCCACAGCCCCACTCATCTAGAACTGCATCGCCACGGCCACTCTGGGCGCCAGGTGGCTGGCTCTCCCTCCGCAGGATGCACAGGAGTTTTTGTACAGCAATAAAAAAACATTAAGCAGGAATGGTTCATAAATCACAGTCTGAAAAACATCAGTTTAGGAATTATGATCAGTTAAATATCTGGGCACACGCCACTGGTGTCAGAGAAGAACCTATGAGGAAGCCACCTTGGCTGCCTCCCTAAACCCATCCCCCAGATCTAACCCCTGTCTTTAGTCTTGTGTTTACTATTCTCTAGAGATTCTGGGAAGATTTTGCAATAAGTATATATATCCCCAAACCAAATATTACTTAATTTTGCCCATTTTTGAACTTCCTGTCCAGTGACTTGTACTGTACGGACCCTTCTGAGACTCATCATTCCGTAGGAAAGTTAACCCCTTGTATGTGAGGCTGCCCTTCACTCATTTTTACTGCTGAAGTCTTACATTTTATGATTCTAACACACTTGCTCTATTTCTCTGTTGATGCATGAATGGGTATTCCAGATTTTGCTGTGAGCATGAGTGTGCATGTCTCCTGGGCGCAAGGCAAGAAATTCCCCAGAGAGGACAGTCAGGAGGGATGGCTGGGCTACAGGGGTGGGTACTTTAACCACAGGAGCTAAGATGATGTGCATTGGATTTCTGAAGTGCTTGTGCCAATTTACACTTTTATCAGGAGTGTGTAAGACTTTATGTGGCTGATGTGATTGTTCTGAAAGTAAACCAAACTCAGTGTCATTAGAGGGATTAAGAGTTGGAAGCCAGGTCCTTGGTTGCAGAATCACTCAGGTATATTCTGTCCAGACCATTCATGACTTCCTTTCCTTTCCTTTTATTCTGTATACCTGTCATCCTTTTAACATATACACCCAGAT
>NW_017733561.1:0-2974 GCF_001890085.2 Hipposideros armiger | reverse complement strand
GTGTCTGTGAGCCACTGCGGAGGCTCTCACACCAGCCTGTGATGGTGTTAACAATCCTCAGACCCCATTATCCTTTTCTAGGGCTGGGGCATCAAAACAATGTGCAGTAATCAGCCAACTCTACTGTCTTAGAGGCACCCAGCCCCTCGCCAAGTATGTTTCAAAGGCTTCTATCATCACACTTGCCATAGCATTCCCCCAAACCAGGACATTTTATCAGGTCACCAGGAGTGACATCTAGCAGTCCAGCTACCACTCAGTCTAGACAACATCCTCTTCGTCTGCAGGCAGTGGGCGTGCTGGTCCCCAATCCCCATCTTTTGCCTATGTTCTTGGACCATCCTGACACCACTTTTGTTAGTGAGGGTCCCGTGAGGAGCAGACACCAACATGGTATTAAATGTGCAGGATGTTATCAGAGGAAACACCTGTGAGAGAAAATGGGGAGGGAGATGGAAAAGGCTGGGGGAGTCTTCACATCTGAATCCAAGTGAAGGAGAGAGAGGTGAGAAGTGGGCTGAGGCATCCTAGACCCAGGGCAGAGGAAGGACACATCAGTGAGGTGTCAGGGGGCCCTGGAGCCTCAGTCAGCCTTCAGAGAGCAAGGGTGCTGCCTTAGTTTCCCTGGTGTTCTCAGTCTTTGACAGGCAGGAGACTATGGGAAGCGCAGACTCAGAGCAAATGTGGCAACAGATTTGAGAGCACAGCAGCCAGGGACATCAATTATCCTCCCTCAAGCTGAGGGCCAGGGACGTGCACTCTCGTGATGGCCACAGTGATCTATTGGAGGGGAGATGACAAATGAGGAAAAGGGAAGAATCGTTAGACCAACACTTTAAGGAGACGAGAAGGGACGAGGTCTAGGGCACCAGCAGGGACTGTCTCTCGCCAGCAGCAGGAACAGTGAACCTGTGATGAAGGTCTCGAAGTGGATGGCGGTGGGAATCTGTAAAAGGTGTCTTCTAACGTGCTCAGTGTTCTCAGTGAGGTAGGAATTGATGTACTATTGGGTGGATTCCAGCATGGGAAACAGGCATATTTGTGGGTTTTCATAATTTTTTCATTAAATTTATTGGGGTGACATTGAAATGGAAAATTACATAGGTTTCAAGTGTACACTTTTATGACACATAATCTACATATGCATTTTATGTTCACCACCCAGAGTCCTCCTTCCATCACCGTTTATTTGATCCCCTTTACCCTCATCTACCACCCCCTCCCCCCTTTCCCTCCAGTAACCACTAAACTGTTGTCTGTGTCTATGGGTTTTTGTTTCTTCATTTGTTTGTCTTGTTCCTTTGTTGTTTTCAGTTTTATATACCACATATCAAAATGTATTTTAAAGTTATAGTTGACATACAATATTTCATAAGTTCCAGGTGTATAACATAGTGAGTAGGCATTTATATACCTTATGAAGCGATGACCACAGTAAGCCTAGTACCCATCTGTCACCATACAGAGTTAGTATGATATTGACTATATTCCCTGTGCTGTACTTTACATCCCATGACTTATTTTATAACTGGCAGGTTGTGCTTGTTAATCCCCTCACCATTTTTGCCTACTCCCTGCCCTTCTCCTCTGGCAACCATTAGTGTTTTTTCTCTATCTATGAGTCTGTTTCTGTTTTGTTTTGTTTGTTTCTTTTGTTTTTTGGATTCCACATATATAAGTGAAATCATGCAATGTTTGTCTTTCTCTGTCTGACTTATGTAACAGCATAATACTTTCTAGGTCCATCCATGTTGTCATAAATAGTAAGATTATTTCTCTTTTATCACCTAGTAATATTCNATGTGGGCGTATCTGCATGTGGGCCTGGAGACGGATAGAGGATCGGTGTCTCGGTTCCTAAGACCATCAAAAATATGTGTTTTCCGATGGTGTTAGGTGACCCCTATGAAAGGTTGAGAGCCGCTGCTTTAGAGGGAAGATGGCTGCATGGCCCTCCTGGCTGGACCTCTAGGCCTGAACTGAGGCGGCCACTCCCTGAGTCTCTGCAAGATTTAATTCCACCTCTGGAGTGTCCATGTTTACCAAGGCGTCCAGCGTACTGTCCACCTCTTGCTCACGCCTCCCAATCTACATGACGGTGTCGGTGACGTGAGCTACAGTTGACCCTGGAACAACGAGGCTTTGAACTATGTGGGTCCACTTGTAAGAGGGTTGTTTTTAGTTGTCCCGTTCAGTTCAATTGACTCACTCTATTCAAAACCGATTTGTTCAAGGGCCAACTGCCAGTTGGGAATCCACGTATGGGGGGACATACTTCAGTTAAGGGCAGATTTTTTACTGCACAGGTGCCACTAACCTTGGGTTGTTCAAGGGTCAACTGTCATTTCTATGGGATGTGCAGGCATCCCAGTTTCTTAAGACTGTATTACAGAGGGCAGGGAGGTGAAATCACCCTGAGGCAAATAGAAACAAATATTGTTCCCTCCACGTGCATTCTAATCACGTCACCTCCACTTTTCGGATTGGAATAAAAGGAACGCACTCCCACAGTCCCACCCACACGCCCTGTGTCTGCGGCCTCATCACTCCGCCCCAGCGGTGGTATTGCATCCAGCACGCAGCCGCCATCAGGACCGGACTTGGTGACGTCTGAGGTAATCTCACGCCTTCTTTAGACCACGTCAGGTTTCTGCAGGGACCGGTGCTGGATGAATGGAGATAATAGGCAATGCCAACATGGCCCCTGCTTCTGTCAGGTCTCTACTGGTGGCGCTCACCCTACAACACCTGGAAAAACCTCCCAACCCTCCCCAGGACCGCCCTGGGACACAGTATCATTTCTGACCTGACCGGGATGGGGCAGTTTCAGAGGTTTCCCTCTTTCCTTCGGCACAATGAGAGACCCTGCCCCACAGACAGGGACCCAGGGTGAGGGGTCCTCCAACTGCCAAGGGCATCAATGCTGGTCAGTACTTGGGAAACGGGGCAAAAATCCCAGGTGGGTAATGGACCC
>NW_017733560.1:13703-17788 GCF_001890085.2 Hipposideros armiger | reverse complement strand
ATGAATGTGTTACTGACCTGTCACATGTGTTTTCACAGGACTCAGCCAAACATGAAGATCTTTGTCTTTGCCTTCATCATGGCTCTCATGGTTGCCATGATTGTAAGTAAATTAGAAATTTTGAAAATTATGTTCTCAGTAATTATTCAAAAATTCTTACTTCTTTTGTTCTGGACCATATTTGCATGGCCTGAAACTGGCTTTATCGATTTTAATATGTTTATGGACATTTTCTTTGAATTAAACTATGTAATTTCACTAAGTACTTAGAATAAATCTGGAGCACCCCCACAGACACACACAGAGACATTAACATATGGACACTGAAGTGTAATTAGCTTAATGTAAAACAAAATTTTAAAAAGAGCCCCATAAACATATGTGGCTGAGATGCTGATAAAAGAGACTTAAATATTTAAAGATCTAGAGCCACCAAATGTCAAGAGTTTCCTACTGGTGTTGTCATTTATTACTGTGTGTCACTAGGTAAAACTGGATCTCTCTGTAACTCTTTCCTCCTCTTCTCCACGCCCTCCTCTTCTTCCTTGTCCGCCTTCACCTCCTTCTCCTCCTCCACTCTGTCTTTCATATCCTTCTTTTTCCTACCTCCCTGCTTTGTTTTTCCTTCTGTAAAAACTAATGTTATCTTAATTGGATTGTTTTTCATTTTGCTGTTGAGTTGTATGGGTTCCTTATATATTTTGGACATTAGCCCCTTATCAGAGGCGCTGTTTACAAATATCTTCTCCCATTCAGTTGGCTGCCTCTTTGTTTTGTTGATGGTTTCTTCTGCTGTGCCGAAGCTTTTTAGTTTGATATAGTCCCATTCATTTATTTAGCTGTTACTTCCATTGACTTTAAGGTCAAATTCATAAAATTCTCTTTGAACTCAAGATCCATAAGTTTAGTACCTATGCTTTCTTCTATGCAGCTTACTGTTTCAAATCTTATGTTTAGGTGTTTGGGAGGGGGCCTGATAGAAGAGGGTAAAAAGGTTCAAATATATGGTGATGGAAAAAGAACTGAATCTGGGTGGTGAACACATAATGCAATATATAGGTGATGTGTTATAGAATTGTACACTTGAAACCTACATAGTTGTGTTGACCACTGTCACCCTAGTACATTTTAATAAAAAAAATTAATGGTACCTTTCATTTTGGTATTCTTTGTGTCTACTAACTAAGGAATTAATCAAGAAATAATACTTTCAACAACACCAAAAGTTCTAGTGGATGTTATAAAAACAAATTAGTTATGACAACACAGTTTATCACATTATTTTTTGTAAAAGGATAGAAGTGGAGAAGTAAAAATCCAGGCTCAGAGAAAAACATAACCATAACACCAGTCTCTATCAGCACAATCAATATTTGCATGTGTGTAGATTTTCAGCAACTAAAAACATATCTCTATAAAAAGCACTGGTCTTGAACAAATCTAAAGTTTAACTTTTCAATTTCACTCTGCTAGTCACAGTGATAGATTTTCCTCCTTTACATACACAAAAGAAATTTGGGCCAGAGTGAATTGATATTGGAATATATCAAATTAATTACAGCAAAATTCTACTCTTCACTCACTTTAAAAATGTCACTAAACAAAAACAACTAGCTTAATATATCAGTTACCTAATACTTTGCCTCCATTTTGTTTAATCATAATGTGGCAGCTAAGTGCATTCTTCATTCAATCTGGAGTTGTAAAATTATGATATTCACTATTTTCTTTTTTTTTTTCAAGGGAGCTGATTCATCTGAAGAGGTAAAACACCTTCATTTACTGGAAAACTTGATAATTAAACATGTATCACAATATTAATCTGTTCTTTATTTTAACAGAGACATCATCATAGAGGAAAGCACCACGTAAGTATTTCCTTGATAATATGGTATAATAAAACATATTTTATTCTCTGAATAAAAATGGTAGTATTTACATGGAAACTCATAATGCCACCCTGAAGAAGTCAGCTGTTCTTTCAGAATGTAAGTAGCTTTTTGTGGTTAGTAATTGCCTTGGCCTAAAGAACAGTTGAAATTCTAATTCTATTAAGCAAAATATATGCAGGCCTAATGGAACATAGATACTGTTAAGATCACATGTGATGTGGTAAAGTTTCACAATCTGATTCTTTTGAAGGGTGATAAAGTCATTTGCTTAAGTTAAGCTGACCTTGTTAAATAAGATAGAAAATTTTATTTATTTAATATTTTTCTAATGAAAAATAACCTTAATATCCTATATTATTTTGATAAGGCATCAATGTGATTAGATCTCAAAATTTCTTTTTTAAAAAATTCATTTCAGGTGTACCAATATATTAAATAGATGAATTTTAGCATGGCACCAAATTAAAAGATGCAGAAGGAAGGATCGAGGGTATTGGGATTAACTTAAGTGAATATAAAGAAAGAAGGGGTTTCCGCTGGTTGAGTGGCTCAGTTGGTTAAGAGCTCGCACAAGAGTGCAAGCTCTGAGCAACAGGGTCACCGGTTCCATTCACGGCCCCGAGCTGATCTGCCACTGAGCTTCCAACAGGTGGCAGGATGGGACAGCTTAAAAAAAAAAAAAAAGAAAGTAGGAGTTTTAAGAGACAGTGAGGTCTTAGTAAATCAAGAGTGTGAAGTAGCAATTCCACCTAATCTGGGATTACCAAATTACTCCTTCTTGGAAAATTTAAATCTCGGGAAAGCAGGATCTTAAAGGTAATATTATAAAGGATATTTAAACATTTTGTGAGTGGCTGGTTATAATTAATAACTCCAAATTTATTATAAAGCAACTAAGTGGTCAACAAACAGTAAAACTGTAAATACCTTATTATTTTCCTCCTTTTAAACATTTTTTCTTATTAAAAAGTGAAAACATACCAAAAAATGTGAAAAAACAATCATGTAGATGATCTACAAGGTCTTATCAACTTTAACAATGTAAGTTTTTAATGGAAAGTATTGTGAAATATTTACACTGTCATTGTCTCAATTGTCTGCAATTCACTCTTTTGATGTATACAGAGGTTCCAACCCTCATATTATCCACAATATTCAAGGGAGTCATATGAGTATCCATATCCATATCCATATCGTGGATACTAACCACAGGATGTGACTACAGGTAAGCCACCATCTAGTGACATTTTTTTGTTCTCCAGAAATATCAGTGAAGATAGTTAAACAAGGAAAAGTAGAATAAAGCCATCAAACTAAAAAGCCTCAGTTTAAGCAATGTAGCCATGTGTAGCTCTCCTAAAGTGAATTTATTCATCTAAATGCTTCCAAAAGAAAACTTCTGTCCTGGTATGGTTAGAGGTGGGGTTTTGTGGAAAGGAACACTAGGGTTTGTACCCTGGTCAAGACAACTAGTAGTTTCATGACTTTGAAGTATTCCTAAGCTTTTCTAAACTTCAATTTTATCATGGACAAATAGGCGTCATGATAATATGCAACCACTTCATAGAATTGGTGAGACTATTACAAGACATATTCCATAAAATGTCCCTGATTAAAATTGTTTATACTTGTTAATGTGCAATATCCTGCCACTAAATTTGTCCTTGGGTATTGTTTAAAACATGTCCTGCTAAAATGTAATCTTTGGAGCAGCTACAGAAACACCATGTGGGAACTTGTCAGACATTTAGAGTCTAAAGCCACACCCAGGCCCATTCAATCAGAATCCACATTTTAGTAAGATCCCAATTTGATTCATAACACACTAAAGCTTGAGAAACATTGTCTTGGGAATTCTGATGAACAATTTGGATAGGGACCACTGCTCTAATATAATACCAACAAAAAGATAAGGAAATATTATCAATTTACTTTAAAGAAGTCAATTTTATCTAAAAAACATTAAGTAGTCCAAATTCCACAAAAGAATAAATTTTTCACTACAAAATAAACTTGTCCTGCAATTCACAATTGAAATAGTTACAACAGATTTCAATTACTTTTAAATGCACATGGAAAATTTATTCAAATTGAGTTCCCAGTATTGACAAGGTAAAGAGTCTGAACTTGACTCCTTAGGCATTAGTAATAGTTGACATATTTGATCAAGGAAGGATATATTAAAACACTTTG
>NW_017733560.1:9698-10817 GCF_001890085.2 Hipposideros armiger | reverse complement strand
AATTAGTAATAAATACTGTTTCTTGTGATATTATTTTAGGAAATAGGGGTCCAGCTGAAATTGGTATTGAATCAGTCATCAGATATTTGTGCACCACATCAAGAACATGCAGTGAGAGGGCCGCTGGGGATGTAAATACCATTAATCCAGTCTCTGTGGTCGGCAGCTTAGTATCTACTCATAAAGATGGATAGAAAAACAGGCAATCATCAGGGAGAATATCATTTGGTAAAGAAGTGATGTGATTGGATGTGTTATTGAGGCCTATTGTACAAGAAGGGGTATGGTGGGTATGGAGACAGGGCGTATTGACAGACCATACAGAAGTCCATTGGGAAACTATGACAGTTATTAAAGATGAGAAATAAGAGCTTGAACTCCAAAAGGAATGGTAGAGATAGCAGCAATTATTCTAATGCAGACTGATTATGTAGGTACTTCTGAGTAATTTTAGTAAAGCTTTTATATGTGAATGATTTTAACCAAGGCATGGTTTTTGGTCAAGGATCCTTTGTCATGTCAAATAAAAACAAATCCAAACTTACACAGGGAGCCACTTTATTCAGAACAGAGACCATTGGCATGGGAAGGGTACTCAAATTTCAGAAATCTGCAAGCATGTCAAAATTAAGCAAGAAAAGTCTTGTTTTTTCTTTCTGTAGTTTAGGGACAGCTAAGCAAAGCTTATTGTAAACTTTTAAGGAGAAGGTGGGCAAGCATGAGGAACGACCAGTAGGAAGACGTGCACACTACAGTCAGCCTATTCTCAGGATAAGCTGATAAAGGGGGCAAGTTCCACTTTTTAGTGCCCGTTCAAGGAGAGTCCAGGGGCCCAGAGCAGCCTGACTTTCATTTGGTAGAGACAAAGCAGGGGTAACAAACGCGTAATTGTGAACACTTGGTCAGGCACAAAGGAATCGATCTGGATATAGCTCAAAAACCAGAAAGCGTAACGGTATTAACAATGACTTCACCTGTAGTTTAATAAAATGAATATTTTCTTTCTCCACAGGCTTGGTGAGAAATCCTTTTTGGTCTGTCTACTCATGATGATTCTTCCTACTCAAAAATGCTTTCACCCATCTAGCAGCATAGTATCAGTTCTCATATAATAAATAC
>NW_017733560.1:0-9018 GCF_001890085.2 Hipposideros armiger | reverse complement strand
GCAATGACCTACATTTCCAAATTAGGTCACATCTGAGGTTCTGTGGGTTAGGATTTCAACATATCTTTGGAGGAGGGACACAGTTGAACCCATGACACCCATCTTTATCTTGATTCTCAATAATATTTTTCTGCAACTGTCACATGCCAACATTCACAATATCCTCATTGTGTCAATATTTCTACAAAAAGAGATACAATGTTATTTTATAATCTTCTGGGATGATGACTATGGAAGAAAGCAGGTCATAGCATTGCTGGGTGGCGATTCAAAGGGCAAGAAAATTATCTAAGCAATATCATTTTAATTGTGAAATAATTTATACTAAAAGAAATTCCAATCCACGCAGTTTGCATAAAACCACTAGAATACTAATCAAAATATTGCCTTTAATTTTAATCATATTTAAAAGAAATGCTAATTCACTTTTAGCATGTAGCTGCAAAAAATCTCAGTTATACAATGGTTGTAACTATTGGCAGCTAAATACCTACAAATTACAGTACATTACAATTTTTTATGATAGAAAGTTTTATTCCCCAAAAGTCATGGACACAGGGCTTACCTTCCTGAGAAAAATAGTCCAAACTAAAGGCCCATCTCCAATCCACAGAGGTTAGCACAGAGCAGAGTGCAACTTTTGGTAACAAAGACATTGGAGAGTACAAAGACTCAGGTGCTGAGATAAGACTCTGAGAGCGAAGAAAAGTTGGTAGAATGCTAGGTTATGTGTGCTGTGTGCTCTCTTGTGATCTGCCTTTGACCCTTTACTTTATATACTGTGGTACGTAAAAGATGTCTGCAATTTAACAAATCCAAACTAGAACTCCTTGTTGTGTGTTGCCTTACAGCCTCATCCTCCACTGCCCCCCCCACACACACACACACACACCAGCCCTTGACCTAACAAGGTCTCGAGGAAAAGTCTCCGAAAACTGAGACCTGGTAAAATAATATCGGTAAAACTTCCTCAAAAAAGTGTCATAAAAAACTGGGACACGGGGGCCGGCCAAGTAGCTCGATGGTTAAGAACTGGCTTGGGATGCCAGAGGGCCCCGGTTCGGATCCCACATATGAGGGCCAGTGACACTGCACTTTACAGCTAAGATGCTGAACAACAGCTCAACCTGGAGCTGGGCTGCTGTGAGTCACCTGCGATGCCATAGGCTGCAGCCCCTGCTGCAGTGGGTTGCCATGGGCTACCGTGTGTAGCCAGCAGCCAGCGTGATTGGCCAGCAGCCGCAGTGAGTGGCCACCCAGAAGCCGGCGACTGATCTGCCTCGCCTGGGAAGAGCGCAATGATGGTGCCAACTTGGGGCAGTGAAGCAATGTCCTCCACAACTAGACTGAAGAACAAAAACGACAGCAGCTTGTCTGTTCCCCTTCCCCCAATTCCCCAGCACTGTTCCCATCCCCTCAATTCCTCAATTAAAAAAACAAACAAAAAAAACAAAAAAAACAAACAAAAAAAAACTGTGACCCGGCACAATAATGTCAGTTATCTCCCTTAGTTCAAGGCCGAAGCTACAGCTGCACCATCCTGGGGGTTGTGTGTGTAGGAGTACAAAGACACAACATGTGTTAAAGTACAATGGGTCTGGTTGATAAAAACTGGCCTTAAGACACTTATCACACAGACTTTATAAAAATAAAAAAGTCTTACTCCTTTAAACTTTCTTAATAAAAGCTTCACGTTGGCTCAATTAGGTGCTCAGTTCCAGAGAGAGAATTGCAGCCCCCTGGCCTCGTGCTTTAAACCTATCTTTGTCTCTTGTATTTCTTTCACCCTGCGCCATATCCTCTCACGCATCACTGCCCGTGCTGCGCGGGACGCGACAATTGTGTCCTGTCTCCAGTCTCAGTACTTTTTGCCGTGTACTTGCTCAGATTCAAAACCTAAGAATAATCATTTGTCGTGGTTTTTTTTCTCTTCTGTGCTTCAGTTTTTACATATAACCAATGTATGTCTGATAGGCTCTGCCTCTATTAAAATATGTATATACATGTATATTAGTTATATATACATATATGTATGTATGTGCATGCATATATATGTGTATATATAATATATATATATATGTATGTTTGTATATACACAAAAATGTGCCAAACATGTATACACGTTTTAAGAAAGGAATGAGTATACATCCATGAAACCATCACCACCATCAATGCCACGCCATCACCTCCCAAAGTTTCCTCCTGCCCGTTTTTTATTATTATTTTTGTTGTTGTTGTTGTTATTATTGTTATTATTATTATTATATGTGTATGTGTGTGATAAGAATCTTAACTTTAAATCCAACCTCTTCGCAAATCTGAAGTACAATACAGTGTTGTTAGTTATAGGAACTACGCTGTATAGCAGGTCTCTGGAATTTATTTATCTTGCATCACTGAAACTTTGTCCCCCTGACATCACCATCCTGTTCCCCCTCATCCCAGCTCCTGGCAACCTTTATTCTACTCTGTGCTACTATGCATGGAAATTTTAGATTCTACAATATCTCTATAAGTGAGATTTTACAATATTTTTCTCTATATACCTGGCTTATTTCACTGAACATAATACCATCAGGTCCATCCATGTTGTCCCTAGCGGCACATTTTCTCCTGTTTGAAAGCTGGATAATACTCCATTGTATGTATATACTACATTTTCTCTATCTGCTCATGCAGCAATGCACATTTAAGTTGTTTCTGCATCCCAACTGTCGTGAATAATGCTGCAATAAACTTGGGAGTACAGGTGTCACTTTGAGATCGTGATTTTAATTCGTTTGGCTAAATATAAAGAAGTGGCATTGCTGGATCAGTTAGTAGCTCTATTTGTATTTTTTGAGGAACCTCCATACTGTTTTCCATCATGGCTGTTCCAGTTTGTTTCTCACAGTGCAGCAGGGATCCCTTTTCTATTTAGCCTCGCTGTCACTTCTTTTCTTCTGGTTTTCTTTCTTTCTTTCTTCTTTCTTTCTTTCCTTCCTTTATTTTTTATTTTTTATTTTTTTTAACTAATGATCATCCTGATAGGAAGTCTTAACCATAGTAGCCTTCAATTTTCCCCTTCCCTTGTGTTGTTGCTGTCATATATTTTTAATTGTTCGTATATTAAAACCTACCCATACACTGTTTATTTTTGTTTTAAAAATATTTACCTTTAAAAAGTTTTAAAACATAAATAATAAGGTGTTTCATGTTTATCCTGATATTTACCATTTTCAATGTGCTTCCTTTGATGAATGTATGCAGATTTACAAGGGGTATAACTTTACTTTTGCCTGAAGAACTTTTTAATATTTCTTGTAAGGCAAGTTTTCTGGTCATCAATTTGTTGAGCTTTGTGAGTCTGAAAAATTTATTTTGTCATCATTCTAGAAGTATATTTTTACTGGTTATTGTATTTATTTAAAAGATATTTTTATTTTAGTAGTTGAAAATTTTCTCACACTCTTCTGGCTTGCATAATTTGTAAAATCAATTCAGCCGTCTTTCATGTTTTTGCAACTGTGTACATGATATGTCCTTTTTCCTCTGGCTGCTTTTTAATGTTTTTATATGACAGCAAGTGATGTGATTATAATGTGTTTTATTTAGGTTTTTCATGTTGAACTTATTATTTGTTGAGCTTCTAGACTTGTGATTTACAGTTTTCCTCATAATTGAAAAATATTCAGTCATTTATTTATTCAAACATTTTTTCTGCCTTCTCCTCCTCACCTAAGTACAATTACATATGTATTAACACACAATTTGCTCCATAGCTCACTGAAGCCCTGTTGTTATTTTTATTTTTCTAGTTTCTTTGTCCATGTTAAAATTGGATAGTTTTATTGCTATACTTTTAAGTTCCCTAATCTTTTCTTCTCCAGTAATCTTCCAAGTCCCTCATTTTTTTCTAAACATGCTATGAATTATACTCAGTGTACTTTTCATATCAGGCATTGCATTTTTCAAACATGTTCATGTTTTCCTCTACATAAAAACATAAAATACAGTTACAATAAGTATTTTAATATTCTTATTTACTAATTTTATCATTTGTGTTACTTCTGAGCCTGTTTATATTGACTGACTTTTCTCTTCATTGTGAGTCGTGTTTTCCTTCTTTGTTCCATGTCTGGTAATTTTTTATTAGATGCCATATATTGCGATTTTACTTTGAGGGGGTGCAAGATCTCTTTTTTATTTCTTATATATTATTGACTTATGTTCAGGGTCACAATGAAGCTTCTTATAAACAATTTTCACTTTAGAGATTTGCTTTCAAGCTTTATAAGGCAATCCAGGACAGAGTACCTTAAACTTACAGTAAAATTTAACCAACTACTAATGCATTCTAACAATACCATGGGGATGATAAGCTTTTTCCACTCTGGCTGTGGTAACATGGTTTATTCTCAGCCCCATTTGAACCCCAGGCATTGTACAACCTGCTCTTTTTTGATGTTCTGTCCCCAGCCTCACGAGGATTCCTCACATTGGTGTTAGGACCAAAACTCAGTGCAAGATTAAGGGCAACGCTCTGTAGATAACCAGAATCTTTTCTCTGTTAATTAAAATGCATCAAATTCATTTTTATTTTGAGAACCTTTTAAAATTCTTGAATTAACTGTTGCTACTTAAGCTTAGGTAAAGAGTCCTGAACATTGATTGACAATTTAAATGGACCCTTCAGTTAAGAACAAAACATCAAAGAAAAATCACATTTATTTAAATCATAGTTTGGCCTATAAAATATTTAGAATTTCGCTACAAACTTTTTGATTCACAAACAAGTTATCTTTGTAACTTGCATGCATACACACAGTTTTTTAAATGTTTTAAAATCTAGAAAAGGTCCCCTCTGAAGGAGAACACTTTCAGCCAGAAAAAATGGCTGTGAGCAGAAATCTTCACAAGCACAAATGCCCAAAGTGGTCACTGTAACATTTCCTTCCACCTTTTGGGTGTGTAGGAAGCTCAGAATCAATATTTCTGCTTGGGGGAAGATATATATTTTTAGGACTTTTATTGATAATTTGAGTTATTTTATGACAAGTTTTCCTGCAGCAGTTCCTCTGGAAAAACACATGGATATTCTTTTCTTTTTGAAACACATAAAGCCTACTTTCTTACTTGTAGTTATTGTCCCTCTCACTTTGAGATTTCAACTGAGATTACATTTGCCTCTACAATAGATTTAGAGTTCTGTTGGAGACCCAAAGTCAATCCTAAGCCACAGTGAACGTGCTCTTTATATGATCCCCTCCCTTTTCCCTTAATATTTTCATTGTAATATAAAGTTTTCTCCTTTATCAAGTTTCATCTCAGTTTATTTCCTTTTGTTGTATCTATGTCTCTAATAATTTTTGCCTCTTTTATTGAGATATAATTGGCATACATCGCTGTTTAAGTTTACAGTGTACAGCATAACGGTTTGCCTTACATATATTGTGAAATGACCACAATAAATTTAGTTAACACCCACTTTCTCATAAAAAGAAACAGAAAAAAGAAAGAAAGAAAGAAAGAAAGAAAAAGTGTTTTTCCTTGTGATGAGAACTATTGGAGGATCCACTCTTTTAGTGTGCAGTCTCTAATTTAAATTGTTGGTCAAAATCTATATGTTTATCTAAAGCATTAAAGGCCAACATGACAAAGTATACAACAGCAAATCCTATACTAATAGCTGATATTTATTGAGTGCTTTAATTTTGTCAGCCACAGTTCTAAACACTTTGCCAATATTAGCTACTTTTATGCTTGCTTAAACCTGTGAGGTTGTTAACATTATCAATCAATGTATAGATGGTACAAGAAATGCACAGGGAGGTAAAATAAATTGCTGATGATCACAATGCATGTAGTAAATGGATGAGGAAGGTTCTGACACAGTTGTCCAGTCCTAGAGCCTTTCCTCTGAAACACTGCACTACTGATGCTACACTGCACATACAGGCGGTGCCAAAAAAATGTATACAACTTTTAAGGAAAGAAAAAACTGTATTAAAATTGTAACTATATATATCAATCACAAAATATGAATACAAGTTACATTTGACTTCTGCAATTATAAGAGGTGCTCAAAGTGGTTAGCATCAGTGTCCAGACACTTGCGATTATGGCAAACTACTGCTTGAGCATAGATAACATCTCTTAAAATGTGTATACAATCTTTCTGGCACCCTCAGTATATGCCAGTTGGAAATTAATTTGAAAAGGTGATTTTTACCTTTTAATGGCATTGGTCCCACAACTTGATTCTCTTCTTCAGTTTGGTCTTCCTGATAATGGAAAGGGATCAGGTAACTTTTCCAAATAACCTTATGTGAGAAAAATAGTAACATGATTGATATGGACAGGAGCTGAATGCAGTTGTATTTTCTGTAGGACTATTTACTTTGGGGAATTTACTGTTCACCTTATATTACCAACATGTTTTGACATGCTTGTTGTAAAGGCAACAATATTGAGCCAAAAGAAGATAGTGTGGCATATTTCCTATATTGTTTATACTCTTCTTAGTTCATGTTGGATATGCCAGATCTGGATTGTGGTGCCACAATCACTGTCGTGTTAATTGAAGTCTTTTCAGCACTGTTTCTGAGATATAGAACCACATACCTGTGGCAGAAACAGGAAAGTTTCAAATGCATTCTTTTAGCTGTGTAAGTAACTAACTGCTTTTCTCATTACTTTTAAGATTCTCTCTTTGTCTTTAACCTTTGGCAGGTTAATTATGATGTGTCTAGGGGTGTTTTATCACAGTGCTTTTATTTTGGAGCGTATATATACAGTATTTTTTTATTTAGATTCTCTTTATCTCAGACATTTTTGTAGTTTTCAGTGTTCAGCTTTTGAACTACTTTTGTCAAAATTACTCTTAAGCATGCTATTGTTTATTATGCTACTATGAATATAATTTTTCATTTAATTTCATATTCAGATGGTTTGTTCTCAATATGTAGAAATACATTATTTTTGTATATTGACCTTGTACCCAGATACCTTGTTATACTCAGTTATGAGAGATCCTAAATTGTTTTGTTGATTCCTTAGAATTTTATTTCTACACATAAGGTCATGGCATCTGTAATACAGTTTTACTTCTTCATTTTCATTTCATATATATTTTATTTAATTGTAAGTCTTTACTGCACTAATTATAGCCTCCAGTACAATGTTGAATAGACGTGGTAAGAGCAGATATGCTGTTTTTATTCCTAATATTAATTGAAAAAGCAGTCTTTCACCACTAAATATGTTCAGTATAGGTTTTTATTGATCCCATTTTTAGACCGCTTTCATGTCTAAAAAATGACTACCATGCTGTCACATTTAATTTAAAGTTTACTTGAGTATACAATTCTAGTTTAGAAATGATTTTTCTCATTTGAAAAGTAATGCTACATTGTGTTAATTCCAGTGTTGCTGTTAAAATTTGAGAACAATGTGATTTCCCTCCTCTCTCATCATTTAGATTTTGCTTTGTTTCTAGGGGTCTGAAATTTCACATGATATGCCTTGGAGTGAGTTTATTTTCATCCTTGGAATGTACCATGTGGAGGGCTGTTCAAGGTTAGAAAATAAAATCCTTCACTTCCGAGATATTTTCTTGACTTCATTGATGATTGATATCATTCTAGTTTTGATGATTTATGTCAATCAAGTTTTCTTATCTTTTTTCCTTCTATTTTCTATCTCTATTATTTGGACTACTTATTTGTCACAGATCTTCTGAACTTTGTCATCCAAACCTTTTTATAGATTTTCATTTCTGCCATAACATTTCTTTCTAACTCCATAAAGTTTATTCTGTTTATTCCTCTTTTACATGTAGCATTCTGTTCTGGTTTTACGGGTGTATCATCTCATGTTTCTAAGGACATTTAAGATTTGTGTCCTTGCTAAATTTTCATTTTTCTGCATAGCCTGTTTCTTCTAAGTTGCTTCCTATGTTTACATGCAACTCCATCTTTCATGTTGTAGGCTGTCCACAGATGTCTGGTAATCTCTGGTTCCATTTATATTTATGATGGTACTCGATAACACATCTCTAAACCACTCTCTGCTTCATGATGAGCTGCTGTGGTCTCTGTCTGGCACTCACTGCCCACCACCGTCCGGAGCTCCTCTACTGTTCAAAAGGCCTATTGATCTTGGTCACAGGGACACTCTTCAAATGCGATTTGGGCTGAGGCCCTCCTGGGAAACCTGGGAATCAAGATCCTTGTGAGTTCTGGCTCTAGAATGAGGGAGGGGTGTCACAGGCCCCATATCATCAAAGGTATGAAAAGGTTTCTGGGAGACTTAGTCTGGTACTAGTTTTGGGGAGTCAGTTCTTGCATCACTCTCCAAGACCCCCCTCAAAGAACATGGGCTGGTGACTATGTGGATAGTCAAACACTGAGTTCTGAAACGTCTGTTCCTCCTGCCGTCTCTCAGCAGGTGTCTCTGAATCAGGACCTGTAAGTTCAGGAGGATGGGAAGGCAAGGTCAGGCCCTCATCTCGCTGAAGATGTTATTGAAATCTGGTACAAGGTCATCGAAACTGAAGTTATGGAAACACATTCCTCCACCTGGGCTGAAGCCAAAGCCAAAGCCAAATTCCCTTGAAAGCTGGGAACCCCCTAAACCTCGAGTTCCCACGGCCCCACGTGGCTCCTTCTTCTGCATCATCCTCAACTTCATCTCGAGTCATCCCTCCAAACAAGGGATCTCTGTGACTCTGAAGTCCAGAAAAGGTGAAAAGACCCCGAAAGAGACCCAAGAGGCTCATTCCTGCATCCGCATCCGAGTGGAACCTCCATTCACACCTGGGGGTAGTCAGTGCTACGCTGTCAGGAATTGAGAAAACACTGTGCTTTGGTTTTCATTTCTTCTTCATCCTCAGAGAATTTTTAAATTAGGATATTTTTCCTAATAAAGATTATGTTGATAACTTGGTGGGTAGGCTTCAACATACTAGTTTTGACTGCACAAAGGTTAGGTCCATAATGTCAGCTAAGCCTCTTCAGGGCAGAAATAAGAGATAATCAC
>NW_017733559.1:48748-49774 GCF_001890085.2 Hipposideros armiger | reverse complement strand
CTTTAGATTTAAGTTTTTGTTTGTTTTTTGTTTTTCTGACCAGAGAATATGCATTTT
The DNA here is from genome assembly GCF_001890085.2 of Hipposideros armiger. Classification (NCBI taxonomy): domain Eukaryota; kingdom Metazoa; phylum Chordata; class Mammalia; order Chiroptera; family Hipposideridae; genus Hipposideros; species Hipposideros armiger. The sequence continues at coordinate 49,717 of NW_017733559.1, read as the reverse complement.
TATGTCCACGATGAAAAGGTCTGGCATGTAATGAATGACTGCTGTATGTCTATTTTGTTGTTTTGTTTTGTTTTTATCTCCCTCAATTACTCAAAAGTTAAAGGAAATGGCACATGATGGCTAATGAAAATGCATTGAATATTTTTTCTATTCACGATTCTAGGCCGGTCATGGGACAAACTGTAAAGAAAATAAACTTTTATAGCATTTATTCTCTTTAATTTAAAAGCTCTTCAGCTCTTTCCTATGGAAGCAAACTCGGCAATTCCCCAAGCTGCCTATAATTCTCTAAACATATCCAGGCTCCAATCCAGCCCTCCAAAAAAGTCTCCTTTTGCAGACTCAGCTCTTTCCTGAAACACAGAAAACCAAAACAATCACCTTAAGCTTCACACCTAGGAGACTGGGTGTCAGAAAGCCTGTGTCCTGGGGCTGAGGAAGACAAAGTGTGACTTGGCTACTAGGAAAGGAGGAAGTGGCTCCCCGACTGTGGCCAAAAGTACTGGCGGGTCCTTTATAATGAAAAGAAAACCACCACCCCTAGCCTTCCTCCTCCCAGAGACGACAGCGCAAAGCAAAAGGGACAAATCTTTCCTCTCCTTACAACAACACATTGTCTTTTTATAGTCATTGTTTTGTCTATTTAAAATATGCTGGACTTGTATTTTATTTTGACATTTGAACAAAAATTTCCCAATTATATGAATATGCAAACTGGTGTCCTGGGCAGTGCAACTCCCTAGCAAGAAATATGTACGAAGAGCTTTTCTTCCTTTCCAACAGATTAGAAGCCCATGTTTCATTTTGAGCAAAACCCCATGTATTCTAAGAGGTGCAAACAGAGTCCACACTGACTTGTCTCCACACTCACACCCAGTGGAAAGTCAGCAGCGGCTCCTCCGTAAATAGTCCTTCAAATTCTAGGCAGATCAATGAAGATCCCGGCAGAGCTCATTTAGAAAATCCTTG
>NW_017733559.1:45301-46638 GCF_001890085.2 Hipposideros armiger | reverse complement strand
ACTAGACTGAAGAACAAAAGGACAGCAACTTGTCTGTTCCCCTTCCCCCAATTCCCCAATAAAAATCTTTAAAAAAAAAAAAAAAGAATGGAGAAATAGCCATCAGGGGAACAGAACAGAAAGCCCCTAAAGAGATCCACACATATAATATAGGTTGATAGGGAGGTAGCAAAATGATTCAAAGGCGAAAGTAATATCTTTTTAACAAATAGGGCTGAAATAGATATCCTAATAAGAAAAAAAAAAATGAAACTTGTCCCTACCTGAATACACAAAAAACAATTCAACTTAGACCATAAGCCTAAACGTAAATATTGTAGAACCATACTGCTTCTAAAGAATACTTAGGAGAATATCTTCACAACCTTGGAGTTGTCAAATAATATTTTAAACAAGACTGCAGACACATTAACCATAAAAGAAAAAAAAATGATAAATTGGATTTTACCTACAGTTAAATTTTCTGTTCATCAAAAGAGACCATTAAGAAAAGGAATAGGCAAGGCACAAGTTTAGGGGGAAAAAAAAAATCTACAACACATCTGACAAAGGATTCAACTACAGAATACATAAAGGACCCGTTTGAATCAACAATACTTTTCTTTTTAAAAAACTGAAAAAAAAAAAAGAACTAGACAAAATTCTTAAACATATACTTTAGAAGATAAACAAATGACCACTCAAAAGATGCTCAACATCATTAATCACCCGGGAAATGAAAATCAAAACCTCAAGGAGGTACCATGTCATATCCGACAGAATGGCAAAATCAAATCCAAATAGCAAATTTGGTGAGGATATGGAGCAAGCAGAACTTTCACACATTGCTACAGGTGGGAATGGAAAATGGAAAAACATCATCTTCTTATAGGGTTAAACTGACACGTACCCTGTGACCAGAAATCCCAATCCTAGGTATTTACTGAACAGACATAAAAATGTATATCCACAGAAATCTTTGTACAAGAATGTTCAAAGAAGCTTTATTCATAATTTCGAAAAGTAGAAACAACGCAAATGTTCATCAACAGGAGACTGGATAAATGAAGCGTGGTATAGTATTCCCCATCAATTAAAAGAAACAAGCCACATTATACACATTATAACATGGAAAAATGTAATTAAAAAAAAAAAAGATTATACTGAGTGAAAGAAGTGTGACACAAAAGAGCATATAATACATGGATGTGGGCCGGCCGAGTGGTGCGTTGGTTAAGAGGGCCCCGGTTCGGATCCCACATATGAGGGCCAGTGACAGTGCCCTCTACAGCTAAGATGCTGAACAACAGCTCAACCTGGAGCTGGGCTGCCCTGAGTCGCCGGCGACGGTGTAGGCT
>NW_017733559.1:41940-42646 GCF_001890085.2 Hipposideros armiger | reverse complement strand
TCTCTTACACAAGTAAAGTGGAAATCGTTACCCAACTTGTACGCAGCTTCCTGTGAAGTGAAAATGAGACTTCAAACCAAGTGAAGGTGCTATGAAAATTTCAGTCCTAGAAGAAACATTTGGAAACATTCAGGTGAGACACCCCCAGATGTGGTATCCATTGTGATTTTGTATCTTTTTCTGACTGCGCCAGTGGTAAGAGTCCTGGCGAAGTAGGGGTTAAAACCTTGCCCTTCAAAGGGACAACCGGGCTTGCCATCCAACCTGACATGCTCTATCTGGGAGTGGGCATCTTCAGTCGGCTCCTGGACTCAGGGTTAAGGCAAATGGCCGGCAAGAAATGTAGGCTTCCCAAGGGCCTCATGCACGAACAGGGATATTCAATCTCGACCGGGGAGTACAGCTGGAGGAGTGAACAAGCCCATCAGGACATCTGATTGCTCAGGATGCAGCCTCTCACCTGGGGACAGCTGGGGAAATTTCATTGTGTGTGTGTGTGAACTTTCTCTTTTCCATTTTTATCACATTCTTCATCCTCACTGGGCACCAGAGCCCTGTGATGTTCAGCTTTTGTATCTGGGCCATTTGTGACTTGCACAAATACACAGTTCAAATTAAATCCCCTCACTTGACTGTCTTTAATAAAGCAAGACAATTAAACTTTTGTATGCGTTCAGCCTTACCACATTATATCTAATTTGACCTG
>NW_017733559.1:36571-40288 GCF_001890085.2 Hipposideros armiger | reverse complement strand
GGGGAAGGGGGGGGGGAGATGTTTGGTTTGGATGCTGCCAAAATGGGCAACAGCTGAAAAGTGTACTGTTTTACTTTTTTTCAGGCTTAAAATAGACAAGAGTCCCGTGACCTTGCAGGATTGCCAAGAAATTCAATACAGAGAAACGGAAGTGAATGAAGTGAATCCCAAGGAAGCTCAAAGGATATGCATTTCCTAGAGAATGAAAGGTATTTATTAGCGAACCTTATCAGTCATATGTGTGAGCCTGAAAACACTCTGGTATTTCCCATAAACACAAATCCTCTTTCTGCATGTACGTGACTTGGCTGTCAGCTCTCTCGGTATCTCCAATCACTCAGCACAATGAGAAGAGCCTTTTTGGTATTATTGACTTTCAAATCGCTCATACAACCACCCTAAATATACGGAGATCTGGGGAGCTGACATTCTTCCTCTTCCTTACATATTCAAATTCCCTTCTTTGTCTCGATTCTCTATCTTTGTTCTGCCCCATACCAACCGAGATTTGGTCTCTTCAACCCCTGAAATAGTACCGCCTCCACACAAGGTGAACCTCGGATGAAAAAATGCGCAATAGAAAAATTACATTGAGTGACCTCATGGCAGATAGATTTAAACATTCTACATTCGTCCCCCTTTATCCCTGGGGGGCACGTTCCAAGCCCCCCAGTGGATGCCTGGAACCGCGGATAGCACCAAACCCTACAGACACTGTTTTTGCCTATACCTATGATAAAGTTTAATTTATAATCTAGGTGTAATAAGAGATTAATGACAGTAACAAATAATGAAACAGAACAATTGTAACAATACACTGTAATAAAAGTTATGGTAATATGGTCTCTCTGTATCTTGTTATACAACACTCACCATTTTTATGCTGATGTGAGACGACAAAATGCTTTATTAAGGCGGGAATGTTCACCTTTTCACTGAAAAGCAGCCCTTCATGGCTTCTGGTTGGCATGTGTGAATCGCCAGCACCACTGCTCTTGAGTGGTGGGGCCATTCCTAAGGACAGCATGGGTGACGTGACCACAGGCATTGCAGAGCAGTGACGGTCCATCTGATAACAGAGGCAGCTACCAAGGGACTTAACAGCGGGGACCGTGGACAGCATGGAGACGCTGGACGCAGGGATGGTTCACGTCCCGAGTGGGACAGCACAAGACAACACGAGATTTCATCACGCTGCTCAGAGTGGTGGGGAATGTAAAACTCATGAAGTGTTTATTTCTGAAATCTTCTGTGTAGTATTTTCAGACCTCAGTTGACCCAGGTAATTAAAACCACCGAAAGAGAACCCCTGAATAAGGGGGGATGACTGTAGGTAGATATCCCAGCTTCAGAAATTTCCCTGAGAATATCCGCCACCTCAGAAAATTCTCATGGGCTTTAGCTCCTCTCTGGGCCACTCTGAAACCTTGTTCTTCCCTCCTACCTCAGGGTCCCCAGAAATGAAGAGTTTCTATTTTAGCATTAAGGAGAATTACCATCTACCATAATGTAAAGATTACGGGCAGGAAGAAAGGGCAGTTTATTTTAATGTTTTTTTTAGTTGAGCCCTCCTGCCACCTGTTGGCAGCTCAGCTGGGGCCGGGAATCGAACCGGCGACCCTGTTGCTCAGAGCTCGCAGTCTTGAGCAAGCTCTTAACCAACTGAGCCACTCGGCCGGCCCTATGGACAGTTTAAATATGAGCTTGAGTGTCATCTCTCTGAAGAAGGCTATGGTGGGTTGTGAGCCTCACGGCACACCACTGCCTCTACCTTCCAAAGCTTATGGATGAGCTAAGCGTGTGAAGCCACTAACAGGTGACATCCTGGAAGACATGGCCTTTTACTTGTAGGAAATATACATATTTTTTTGGGGGGGTGGAGGGAGTAAAATTAGGTCTTGATATAATTTTTATGTACAAGACAGGACTGGGTTTCTTTGTATTATAAAGGAGGAAAGATGTCCTATTTTGTAAAGCTGGGTGGTAGGTAAATAAATGTGTGTTCATTTTTAGTATTCATCTGTATTCATAATACATATTATATTTTAATTCATAAACAAATGGATTTAAAGAAGTCNGCGGGCTAAGCAAGAACAGCACCATGCTCGGCTGAGAGAAGTCGGCCCTATAGTCACAGGTCCTTCTCCCCATCAGCCACAGAAGTTAGGTTCGCAGATACGTCCCAAGGTTTGTCTCTGTCACATCCAGGGTTTTGTTTAATATTGAAGGATACATAGTCTGATGTGGACAGAAGTGAGCAATGCTCAATTCAAAAATTTAATCTTTCTGGCCTTTGCTAAGGAAACATCCGGGGAAATTAATGACCATAAAGATTTATATTTATTAATCTAGGGGGATTTCTCTCCAGCCCTAGAATGATAATAGTTATTTGAGTTACGGCCGGATAATGGGGACTATCAAAGCAGGGAGTCCTCTTATGGTTAACACTCATTAGTCATTTTTATCATTAAAAATATATTTTTCAACTCAGCCTATTTTTCATATTTAAAGAATGTCTATCACTATAAAACTTTCCAGATACCCAATATGGGAAGTTATTTGTAAAGAATGATCAAGATATGAGGTAGATCAGTCAACCGAGCATCATCACATACATCATATATAGGTAGAAATATTTATGCTTTATACAGGGAATTCTTTACTTTAACAAGACTAAACATAATGATAAATTACAATACTGCAATGGCTTTATTTCTATTTACATAAACTGAGTATCCATTGAAAAAATGCAACTGCAAAAATACTATCAAGGAAAACTAGCCCTGCATCCTACCCTCCAGAGATAACCAAGTTTAATATCTTCGCGAGGAGCTTCCAGCTCTTTCCCCAGGCACACATTTAGAAGCCAGCCATGCTCACACAAACACCCACAACATGTGCCTACTAGTAAGCTGCTTTGGAAATAACCAAAGACCACGCAGGTGGGGACTAACGGGGGTTCTGTGTTCAGAGCTCGCTACAGCAAGGGGTCCAGCCACCATCACTTGTATTGGGCAGAGACTCAAAGGCAGGCAGAGGTGTACAACAGCTGACAATGGGGAAAAAGAATATTTCCGGGCTCTGATTGGAGGTGACTGGCACAAAGACTCTGGAGATGGGCTAAGTAGAAGCAATGCATCTTATGCGACTGGTTAGGGGAACATATTTGGCTTTCTCTGGATGGTCCAGGGTTGGAAGTTGGGGTAAAAATAAGGAATGTGGCAGCCCTCCCCGTTCCGGGCTATTCGCTGCAGACATTCTCATTCGGCTTCTACCTGGTGGAAGCTTCCTCAGCTGCAGAGGTTCAAGGTCAGAGTTCTATTATCACATATGTCCTGGCACAGTCTATTTGCATATTCAGGTTCTCACTATTTATCCATGATTTGAATATAACTTGGATTTTTTTCTTCTTTATTACTAGGTTCAATTAATATTCAGATTCATTATTTTTAGTGGCTGAATATTATTTCATGTTGTAGATGTGCTATACTGTCATCCCGATCTTATGGATATGCAATAATATAATACTAATCTGTTTTTTAATGCCATTTGAAGCATTTCAAATGGTCTGTATTTTAACAATGATGAAATAGGCTTCCTTGGAGAGAGTTCTATGTATTGTATCCACTTAAGATTTCAAATATAAATCTCCAGAGCAGAATTTCATAGTTAAATACATTGGTACATATTGAATTTGAATACAAAATGCTGCACTTC
>NW_017733559.1:22032-35054 GCF_001890085.2 Hipposideros armiger | reverse complement strand
GCAGAATCAATCAAGTGATTTTTCGCAATGCTATCCAGCCATTAAGCATTCGATTTAGTCCTATAACATCAATGTGTACTATACTGGTTATCAAATGCAACATAAGAAATTCGTCCAAAATTTAGCAACCAAAACAAACAAACTCACATACATTTACAATTGCATTCCTCTCACAGTTCCTTTGGGTCATGAATTCAGGAGTGGCCTAGCTAGCATATCCGGCTCACTGCATTTCATGCAGTTGCAACCCAGGTTGATCGAGGCTACTGTCATCTGAATACTTGACTGGGGCTGGAAGGTCTGCTTTCAAGATGGTCCCACTTGCATGGCTGCTGCCAGCAAGTTTTAGTTCCTGTCATGGAGATCTTTCATGGGGCTGCCTGAGCATCCTCATGACTTGTCAGAGCCTCACGATCTAAGAGAACAAAATGAGAGCTGCAACCTGTTTTTTGAAATGGAGTGTGGAAGCCACACGCTATCCTCTGTGCCATATTATATCAGTCACACAAGACATTGTTTATTCCCTGTAGGAGGAGAATACCCCAGGGCACGAATACCAAGAAGTCAGAATCCACCGGAGACCATCCCGGAGGCTGCCAACCACAGTGAATTTGGCGCATCATCCTTCACTTTTACCTCACGAGTAACTCATAAAGTTGACATCTTCGGCGGTTCTGTACAATTCTGTTAAGTTTTGACCACCATAGCATGATAGTTCATGTCTTATTATCACTTGATTGGAATTTTATTTTTTGACAATGCATCATCTAGTAACAAGAAAACAGAGCTTTAAAAAACCACACTTTGAATAATTTGTGACGCTTTAATGAAATCTGTGTTGATCTCATTTGACATATTTGGCATTTAAAAAGATAACTGTTTACCATGATCTGAGAATTCTAAATTATGTTATTTTTCTCTTTTAAAAGCATAAAGAACTTTGCCTCCTCTGAAGCGATATGCAAGCTTCTCTATCCACAATAAGTAAGATGGTTTTTCTCAACAATTGTGACATGTAATCTGTATCAGCAGGTCACCTACCTCCTAGGGATCAGTCAGCTTTCATATTTGAGATTGTCATCAACTTCAACAATGAAGCTAGACGTGCTTTAACAGTGTTTTTGTTTTTTGAGGTGTTTTTTTTTAATGTTCACATTTTTAAATGTTTGGCTTGAAAACAATATTGCGGTTAAAAATTATTTTTAAGGGAAAAAAAAACAGTGATATTTAAAATCAGCCTTTCAGCAATATATCATTTCAAGACAGTTGAAAGTTATAATTATTGATAGAATGAGTCATTTCTCATATCCCTTATCATTAAAAATATTTGCTGTGCCCTGAAAAATAAATGTAAGTGATCACACTGTGTGAATATCTTATTGCTTTTATTATCATTAATGGCGTATTGAGACAGGACCTGAATAAGTACTCTTGCAATTTTAAGGTGGATTTAACTACTTGAGTAATTGTAAGCTAATGGTAATAGACATTATGTTATTACTAAAAGTAAGCCAAAAGTCAGGACTCTGCAGTTCTTGAGCCAAAATCTACCCTCCAACGAGTTTAATGTAGTTTATTAGGCAAATGCCAAGAGTTGATATTTGCTCATTATGCTGAAAAGAGGCATAGCTTTAAATTGCTTTAATGGCAAGAATTCTAAAAGAATTCAAGATAGGTATGCCATTACAAGAAAGAGGGGTGCAGGTGTGTCTGTCTGTGAGATGTGTCTCAATGCATTTTCATCTGAGTTTCTGAGTCCTATCAGACTTGGCATGTCTCTCTTCATGGAATGCTTACAGTTATTTATTAATTAATAGCCAACTTCATTCCAAAAAGTGCCTAACGTGAGTCCTTCTGCATCCATAAGCATGTTTTATACAGATTTATGCATGGGGTGTGGTATCTAGCCATTTATGTGTCTCTAATGGAGATGCCTCTGTTCCTGCCTGCATTTCTCTAGGTCTATTTACGTATGTCTTTCTGAGTTAAACAATTTATTTTTTACTCATCCATAAACGTATATCTCGTCCCATCCAGAGAGGAATGGAGGCAGCTAGCTGTATTACCCAGGATGCACAGTTTTCTGCATGTCATGTGTGTCTCCATCTCTCTATCTCTGCCGTTGTCTCACTCTCTCTTTTTTCCTGTCTCATTCCAGGACACCAATAACCCTATACTTAACCATCTGTTCGTTTTTTTTAGAATCTTCATTAAAAACATCTCAGTGTTCATCATGTGAACTCCCATATAATCTTATTATTGGTTCTGCCATCTGTTTCCGAAACTTTGACCATCCTGCCAGTGACTGCAGGGTGCTTGAGCACCCCCCAACTGAGCCTCAAAGACTTCACTACTAAGCTTTGCAGAAGTGTGCCTCTTAAACTTTAGGTCCCAGCCTCTGTCCCCAAACTACTAGAAGGTCCATTGCTGAAGTCCTAGAAGTCAGTCTGCTCCCAAAATAGACCTGGCTGCAGCGGTGGTGTCATGCCCTTGTGTGTTACCGTTTAATGAGTGCAGGAAACAATGGGCAATTGTCACAGGTGCTGATCAGATTGATCAAAACTCTCTTCCATGAGCTATGGAAATAAAATTTTTGGAAGTAAAAGATGGGGGAAGAGTGCTTAATATTTTTAAAGACATCTTTGGCTTCAGTGTCCTGCTCCTACTGAGTTACTCTTGCTTATGGGTAGCCTCATGTGGTGGGTTAAAGATAGCAGCAAATCGTTTGGCATTTCTTTCGAGAAGTAGGTTCCGAATCTCCTCTGCTTTAATCTGTCTGCCTTGGCCTTAGTGACTAGCTTGACCAATAGAATGCAGTAGAAGAGAAAAGATGAGATTCCTGAGGCTAAGCTATAAACAACCATTCAGTTTCCTCCTAGCTCCCCGGGAACGCTGTCGCTGAAAGCGCCGAGGCTACCCTGAGACCCCTGCACTGGAGAGGCCACACAAAGGCACTCTGGAAAACCATCCTCTCTGAGCCCTGCTTTCCAGCCTCCCTGCCAAGGTGACAGACATGAGAATTAAACCATGGTGGGTCCTCCAGGCCAGCCCATCAGCCAGTTGACTACTAACGAGTGACCTCCATGAATGGATGCTCATGGAAGAATCAGCCAACTGAGCGTGACCACGTTTAGCAGAAGTAGGTTGGTGAAGCCCCTTACGATCCTACTTATGCTCTGTCCACCCCAGACTTGAAAGTGGAATGTCAACTCCTTTCTTGATTTTTAAACAATACAAGCATCCAACACTCACACATCTAATTGTTATTCCTCTAGGCAATCCTGGGGGTCGGGGAGAGAGAGAGAGGAAGAGAACAGGGGTAGTTGTGGTAATTGAGAGCAGGAGGGCTCTGCCATGTTCCGCTACCCGAGATCACTCCCTGTTACTGAAACATCAGAAAATGTCCAAAAAAGGGATTCCCCAGAGGTTACTTTCCAAACATGGTACTTATTGTATTTTTTAATAACTGACAACAGGAAGAAAAATAGCTGCAGGCTACAGACATGGCAGGGCACTTTCCAAGGAGCGAATCACTCCACATCTAATAAACACACACAGACAATATTTGCATTCCTCCAGGAACGCACACCGTTTGTTTGGGGGTGGGGAGTTGGGGACTTTTCTCCTTCAGGGCCTCAGATTCCCAGGACACTAATTGATAACTCCAGGAGCACCATTCAAATGTATTATTTCACGGAGCTGTGCCATTCACACAGACATTTAATGGTATCCCCTTGAATCATGCAAGCCACAAGCACTTTCTCCTCTGACATGGCCTCCCTGTGTGTCGCCCCACCGTACCCTCTTCTATCTGTTCCTTCTGCCTACCCTCTCTCATTACCTTTGAGAAAAGCTACTAGCTCTCAACGTGTGCTCAGAAAAAAAACGTCCTTCTCTGCTTTGGCAGGTCCTGTTTTGGAGTAGATTTGATTTTTATTTTTTTTAGTCAAAAGCACTAGTGGGAAAAAAACAGTCAATATTCTGGGAAATGTGCTTTTCAGTACAAAGCATGTGAGTTACTGTTTACCTGCTGTAGGGGAGTGGGGAGATCCTGGAGCTGCTAGCTTTCGGAAGTACATTAACTAGTTGATTTGAGCCACCCAGAACTTCCTTTCCTCCTCTGTAAAGCTCACCCCCAACCAGAAATATTTAATCAAAGGGTTAAACATGTGGAGATGTTTCCTCCAGGGCCAAAGAAANATCAGATCTCTCTCTCTGCTCAGAGTAGCTTGAAGTTAGGTCCCTGTACTGGGGACTGATGTGTGGAACGCTTCTCCCAACAATGTCAATTGTCTTCCCTCGAAGCCCAAAGCAAAGAGGAGGACCAAATCACCTAGTCTCAAAACATAACCCACGTTTTGGTATCCTTGAACAGGAAGGGTGTGTTTGTGAAGATGACATACCACTACTGTGGGTATCTAGACACTGGTGCCTGTGCTCTAGTCGTGGCTGTCAACACTGTTTCTGGGTTTCATTTTTTGTTTTTTTTCCCTCATTGTCCTTCAATGAAGTCCTTGCTAAAGGCAGTTCTCCATGGCCCTTTCCTAAACACTTCCATGGTAACTATTGTAGCTGTATAAATGTTCAGCAAAAAAATCACTTCTACTGAAGACTCAAATGTTTAGGCAAGGGTTTCATTTAGACTCAATAGATGCTGAAGTAAAGGAAGATGTGCTTGAATTCTAAGTTGACTCATTAGGTAGCTGAGATCCTCACAGGCCAGCACCAAAAGGGGTCTCTGCCCCTTACTAGGAGGGAGTAGTGAGTTCTCACCTTCCCACCAGCCTGTTTCTCTGATGACTAGCTGAGCCATTGAAGACAAGGATTCCTGTGGTTAATGGAGCCTTGCACTCAGCTGCCCGCACAGCCTGGGTAAAGGCCATGAAGTCAGACTCAGGTTTAGTGCTGGGGGGACAATCATGGGGTCAGCATTGGCAGTCAGTGGTTTTCCTGGCAGAGCGAAATCCCCCACTTTCTCTGCTGGAAAAGCAGTTGACCTGCCTCGAGGAAGACTGACTCTTGAACCAGAAGCAAATCTTACGGGACCTTGGAAATCTGGACAACTGGAAGCTCTATGGTATCAAAAATCCATTATAATTTTNAGCGCCGCAGGGTTTGGGGGCGCAAAATGAGAATGAAATATAAAAGCACCTAAAAGAGTATCATTCCTTGGCTTGGAGTGAAGAGTTATCACTTCCTACCTAAGATCAGGTTGCATTGTAGATATCCCCCCCCAACCCCCCCTTCTATTTTTGGAATTAAATCAGTATTAACACTGTTTCAGAGCGGAAGCGAGTTACTCTGGTCAACAGTGACATCTGGTGGACACCTCAAACATTTCTGCATTTACTTATAACTCAAAGTTCCAGGATCATGGGCATCTTCAAGCAGCATCAGAGAAGGGCAGGTTAAACGACATTTGAGAGACACGGCCCTCGCCATGGTTTGCCAGAAAACGGAAAGAGGATTGATTACAAAATAAGTTTTAGTGCTAATCAGGAGAGCCTCCAACTGTCTAGAAACCACCCAACGCAGTGATTTCTTAGATTGCAGTCATCATCCTGGTAGCTCACTGCTTCCTAAGACAACATGTTGAGTTTATGGAACAGATTAATGGAAAGCCATTTTTATATTTTCCTTCCTCTTCCCTCTTGTCAGTAATTGAGGCAGATGTCTAAAGAAGAGGCAGCCCTGGGAAATCAAAAACAAAAACAAAAACAAAACCCCCAAAAAACCCCCAAAAAAACAAACGAACAAAACAGCAACAAGCAGCACAAAAAGAAATCCCTGCTAATATCTAGTTCTGAGGTTGAAAAAGTCTAAACATGAATGGCCATAAAGAGGATTGAGATGAAAATGTGAAAGAACAGCCCAGATTAAGAGAGGAAAAGAGTTTCTCAGTTGGACAGGCTGGCCGGGGAGGTTTCAGGGGACGGCAGAGAGAGTGCAGGAGACACGGTGGAGGAGTTATCAGTTTGGGGGGCTCCATGCCGTCACATTGCCTAGGGACCCAGACTCAATCTGAGGATGACCCTCTTGCATGTCTCAGCAGAGGAAGCCATGGAGAGTGCGGCAGAGATGTTTTCACACTAGAAGTTAAGGAAGCAGCAGGCTTTTCCTGGACTCACAGCAGCATGTGAGATCACACACCTGGAAGGTCAGGAAAGCAGGACAAAGAGGACCATGACCTCGGCTATCGCAGTGGATGTCACCGTGGACTGATGACATAAAAGCTGAGATGACCACCCTCCTTCCCACCTCACCACCGTGGCACTAAATAAACTGATGTCTAATATTATGTGGTGACTTGGCTAGGTCACAGTACCTAGATATGCGGTCAAACATTATTCTAGACATTTCTGTGGAGATATGTTTTCTTTGTAGATGACGGTAACATTGAAATCAGTCGACTCTTGTGAGTAAAGCAGATTGCCCTCCAGAATGTGGGTGAGCCTTATGCAATCGGTTGACGGTCCTACTAGAAAAAGGCTCAAGCTCCCAAATGAGAGGAAATTCTGCCAGTGGACTAACTTCATACCTCAACTCCAACTGTTCCCTGGGACGCCAGTCNTCATCAGGGAGCCTAATTATTACTGAGACAATAAATTCCTGGAATCCATCTAGCCACTGCTGAAGCTGGGCTCGTAATGAACTGCTCTCAGTCTCTCTCTCACACACACACACACACACACACACACACACACACACACACACACACACACACAGTTACTTCTAAGTTCCTCTCCTTCCTCAGATAACAGAACAAAGAGTTAGTATTCACTGATTTTTTTTGTCCTGGATACCACATTAAGTGGTACAACCTCCTAACACATTCTAGTTTTGTCTAGTTCCACACCAGATTTCAATGCCATGGAGACACCCTGGCCACGTTGTTGAGTTTTCTTCCTTCATCACATAACACAGCCCAGATTGGGCTCAATGTTCTTCCTCCTTTTTGCCGTCTCCACCTAAGATCACGAGGCACCCGGTGACACACCAGCAGTTCGGTGCAGCCTCACAGTGCTGACCATCGGTCCGTGGGGATTAGGACTACACATGGAAAATGTCAAATTGCCCTAACTTCTTTCACGGGGAGTATTTGACTGAATTGGGAATAGGCCAGGCAGGAACAATCGATCTACATGCTAATTCCTGTCACTGTAAATAATATTTAAACCATCGTCTGCCTTTGCAGATATTCATCATCAGGCATCGGTGAGAACACGCACTGTCAGGGTTCCCAAGACCGCCATTTAGTTCCACGGCCCCAGCCCTGTGCGAAGAGCAGTCCTCCAGTCCTTCCCAGGGTGAGCAGCGTGAGTGTCTGCTCGCACCCTCCCTCTTTCCCTACCTCCTCCCTAGTTTTTAGCATCATAATGCCTGTATTTCTCAAGCAAACAAAACTATTCTCTTGTCTTCCTTTTATAACTGATTGTAAAGCTGCATTAAAGCCACTATCAAAAGCATTCAAGCTTCTAGGTCTTTCTAGGTCTGAGAGGGTTTACTATTCAAATATTCCTGAGGAAAGGTATTTTTACTCCTTTAAGGAAATTTAGGCAAGACAGAATCAATCTATATGTAAAATTTAAACAAACAAACAGCCAGCTGATTTTTCCTAATAGGTCCAAGGAAGGTCCTAACAACTGCACCTCTGGATATGACATCTATCAGAGGTCCAATCTCCCCCTTAACCTCTGCCTAAAATTACATTTTTCCCTTTGTTACTTGACAAAGGGCCTGTTACGGGCTGAATTGTGTCCCGCAAAACTCATGAGTTGACCTCTGAGTACCACCAAATGTGGCTGTTGACTTAGAGATAGGGCCTTTAAGAGGTGATTTAATTAAAACAAGGTCATTACTGTTGGTCCTACCCCCAAATCCGACTGGTGTTCTTGAAAGAAGAGGAGATTAGGATGCACAAGAGACAGCGGAGGTACACACTGACTGAGATACTGCTACGTGAGGACACAACACAAAGACATCCATCTGCAAGCCCAGGAGAGAGGCCTCAGGAGAAACCGAACCTGTCAAAACATTGATCTTGGCCTCCTAGCCTCTAGAACTGTGAGAAAAATCAATGGCTGGCGTTTAAGCCACCTGTCTGAAGTATTTTGTTATGGCAGCCCAAGCAAACTAATACAGGGCCTTAAGAAAGGGAAAACAGTCTTTCTAAAGTTTAGGTCTCTTATTGATGTCTAATATTAAAAAAAAAAAAGATAAGAATTAATACAACAGAAATGTTACATTTTGGTCCTAGTCAACCAATTCCAAGAGAGGGACTAATTTCCTCATTGAGAGGAAGGCTTTCTTCTGGACAGTACCACGGGGGAATGGCGGTGAGACTTACTGGTGTAACGCTGTTCTTTTCCTTCTCTTTCCTCTCCTAGAATGATCATTTATGTACACATTCTCTCCCTTTGATGGAAATTACCTAAAACACTTTACATCCACAAACTCGAACCCACAGCGGAAGCTTTTTCCAAGAGTTCCAAATTCTTGGGCAATTCTCATTCCACTTTCTACCCTCGCGTCCTCACACGTTAGGACAGCTTTTCAAAATTGGCTGACACTTTTCAGGTAACAAGATTTAAGAATGCAAAATAGGTGCTAAAGGTTAGACTTGAATTCTGGAACACTTATAATCAATCTCCCTGGGAATAACTGAACCTCGACTTTCTACAGGATTTCTCTATTGCAGCCAAGTCACAAGTTTTATTAAATTTCAATAAGTCTTAAAAGCAACTTGCATTTTCCTAACTCCATATCCCTTACCAATCGCTATTATTATAGTTAGCTTTTTATCAATGTTCACAATGTTCAATCTTCTATTGCTATTTGCCTTGTAACAATGTGTGCATATTTTTCTTTGATGAATCTTGATGTCCAAAAAGAAAGTCTATCTTTACAATTCCTTTAGTACGCAAGCTTATTCTTAGAAAACTTCAAATGCAAGAGCTGCTGTTATCAATTTCCTCCAGTTAATTTCAATCTCCTCCAGCCTTAAGCCAGCATCCCCCAAAAATGCGCAAGTAATTGTCAAGTTGGTATCTGTCGGTGCAGGAACATCAAAATGGCTGTCGCTGGGATTACGAGCTGCTTTTAGTTTCCGATTTTTAGCAGAACAACGGCTGAGTTTGAGTAATCTCATATACCTCGTCTCAGAGCTAAGCTTTAAATTGGGCCCGCATCAATTTAGCCAAAACATGTTATGTTGTTGCTGACGGGCGCTTTGTAGTTAGACCTAGGATCAGCCGTGTCTGTACTGAACATGTAGTCTTTTTTTTCTTGTAATTATTCTCTAAACAACATAGTATAACAACGCTCACATTGCATTTACGTTGTGTCAGGTAAACCTCAAGATGACTTCACGTGTACAGGGGGATGTGTGTAGGTTACATGTGGGTGGTATGCTATTTTATGTAAGAGACTTGAGCATCCACAAACTTTAGTATCCTTGGGGAATCTTAAAACCAATTCCCTACAGATACCGAGGGAGGGACATATACTGTTATAATTGTTCTGTTTTACTCTCAGTTACTGTTAATCTCCTACTGTGCCTAATTAATAAATCAACCTTTATCACAGGCATGTATGTATGGGGAAAAAACAGTGCATATAGGTTTTCAGTACTATCCTCGGTTTCAGGTACCCACTGGGGGTCTGGACTGGATCTCTCGTGGATAAAGGGTGCCCACTCTACCCCATTTCTTAGGAGCTTTTAATGTCATGTAGTTATCTCTGATATAATAGCCAGGCTGTAAGCATTATTTCATTTCTCATTCTTGTACTCTTTTCAATGTCCTATTAAATACCCNTTTTTTATGTTGAGAAGCTGGAAGAATTTCACATTAGTTTTTTTTTTTGTGTGTGTGTGTGTGTGTGTGTTTCTTAACAGTGTTGTGCTTTGTTTTTGTTACATGGAATGCTTTATTTTAATGATATTTGGAAAGTGGCTAAGATTTTATGCCTATGTCTTAAGGGTCGTGGCCAGATGGTACTGCTATCTCTAGAGGTAGTGAAGACCATCAGATTTAAAAAGCTGACTTATACCTTTATTGTTGTGATTAGGACACACACTCATTTAAACTAATAAAAATAATATTTTCCAAATTACTAAGACCAAACCAAATATCCTTTTATTTTAATAATAAATATCTCAAAATCCAGGCAATGCTCTGTCACCAACCCACACAGGTTATGTATTCTTTTATACACTCAACTTCTGGCATTTTCTCAGTTCAATTTACAATTCTTAACTTATACTTCTATAAGCCGGGTGAACACCAACCCCTCAGGATTTATTTTCTATTCTTGCCATGAGGATCTTAATTAGGTATTTGACTTATCCAAGTATGTGTAGGCAGTCGGACAGTCTTTTGTTAATGAGCTCTGAGTGAGCGGGACCAGTGGGGAGGTCTCCAACAGAGCTGTAGAGTGGCCTTATTCTCTGTCCACAAAAGACCCACAGTAAGCTCTCTTCAGCCTCGTAACAAACTACTCTCCACAAGTGTCTCAGCAGCTCTCAATATTGGCTATACATTGGAATTATAATATCTACAGTGTACATAAAAAGTCATCCTGATCTCCTCATTCCATTACCAGAGATTCTGACTGAATTCATCTAAAGTGAGTATCAGTATGTTTAGAAAAGCTCTCGAGGATGAACATTTGCAAATGTTCATCCAGGGTTAAGAACCGTGCCTTCATGTTAAATCATTTTCCCTTACTTTTTATCAACGTGCCATATATATCACACAATTTATCTTTTGCGATAGACCTGTCAATTATAAAATGATTTCGGCATGAGTGCACTTGCTAAATCTACTTTTTAAAATGTTATATTATTTTTGCATCATTTTAAACATAAAATGAAAGTAGCTTATTTGATTAAACAAAGTGCCCTCAATATTCAAGTCAGATAATTGGACTCAATGAACCCAACACTCACAGACGCAGAAAGATTCATAAATATTATAATGGAAAGGAATCCGAGATCATCTAATTACACTTTTCCATTGTATGTATTATAATGAATCTGAGACGCAGAATCAATCAAGTGATTTTTCGCAATGCTATCCAGCCATTAAGCATTCGATTTAGTCCTATAATATCAATGTGTACTATACTGGTTATCAAATGCAACATAAGAAATTCGTCCAAAATTTAGCAACCAAAACAAACAAACCCACATACATTTACAATTGCATTCCTCTCACAGTTCCTTTGGGTCATGAATTCAGGAGTGGCCTAGCTAGCATATCCGGCTCACTGCATTTCATGCAGTTGCAACCCAGGTTGATCGAGGCTACTGTCATCTGAATACTTGACTGGGGCTGGAAGGTCTGCTTTCAAGATGGTCCCACTTGCATGGCTGCTGCCAGCAAGTTTTAGTTCCTGTCATGGAGATCTTTCATGGGGCTGCCTGAGCATCCTCATGACTTGTCAGAGCCTCACGATCTAAGAGAACAAAATGAGAGCTGCAACCTGTTTTTTGAAATGGAGTGTGGAAGCCACACGCTATCCTCTGTGCCATATTATATCAGTCACACAAGACATTGTTTATTCCCTGTAGGAGGAGAATACCCCAGGGCACGAATACCAAGAAGTCAGAATCCACCGGAGACCATCCCGGAGGCTGCCAACCACAGTGAATTTGGCGCATCATCCTTCACTTTTACCTCACGAGTAACTCATAAAGTTGACATCTTCGGCGGTTCTGTACAATTCTGTTAAGTTTTGACCACCATAGCATGATAGTTCATGTCTTATTATCACTTGATTGGAATTTTATTTTTTGACAATGCATCATCTAGTAACAAGAAAACAGAGCTTTAAAAAACCACACTTTGAATAATTTGTGACGCTTTAATGAAATCTGTGTTGATCTCATTTGACATATTTGGCATTTAAAAAGATAACTGTTTACCATGATCTGAGAATTCTAAATTATGTTATTTTTCTCTTTTAAAAGCATAAAGAACTTTGCCTCCTCTGAAGCGATATGCAAGCTTCTCTATCCACAATAAGTAAGATGGTTTTTCTCAACAATTGTGACATGTAATCTGTATCAGCAGGTCACCTACCTCCTAGGGATCAGTCAGCTTTCATATTTGAGATTGTCATCAACTTCAACAATGAAGCTAGACGTGCTTTAACAGTGTTTTTGTTTTTTGAGGTGTTTTTTTTTAATGTTCACATTTTTAAATGTTTGGCTTGAAAACAATATTGCGGTTAAAAATTATTTTTAAGGGAAAAAAAAACAGTGATATTTAAAATCAGCCTTTCAGCAATATATCATTTCAAGACAGTTGAAAGTTATAATTATTGATAGAATGAGTCATTTCTC
Organism: Hipposideros armiger; assembly: GCF_001890085.2. Classification (NCBI taxonomy): domain Eukaryota; kingdom Metazoa; phylum Chordata; class Mammalia; order Chiroptera; family Hipposideridae; genus Hipposideros; species Hipposideros armiger. The sequence goes on along the minus strand of NW_017733559.1, from coordinate 22,708 downwards.
ATATCCCTTATCATTAAAAATATTTGCTGTGCCCTGAAAAATAAATGTAAGTGATCACACTGTGTGAATATCTTATTGCTTTTATTATCATTAATGGCGTATTGAGACAGGACCTGAATAAGTACTCTTGCAATTTTAAGGTGGATTTAACTACTTGAGTAATTGTAAGCTAATGGTAATAGACATTATGTTATTACTAAAAGTAAGCCAAAAGTCAGGACTCTGCAGTTCTTGAGCCAAAATCTACCCTCCAACGAGTTTAATGTAGTTTATTAGGCAAATGCCAAGAGTTGATATTTGCTCATTATGCTGAAAAGAGGCATAGCTTTAAATTGCTTTAATGGCAAGAATTCTAAAAGAATTCAAGATAGGTATGCCATTACAAGAAAGAGGGGTGCAGGTGTGTCTGTCTGTGAGATGTGTCTCAATGCATTTTCATCTGAGTTTCTGAGTCCTATCAGACTTGGCATGTCTCTCTTCATGGAATGCTTACAGTTATTTATTAATTAATAGCCAACTTCATTCCAAAAAGTGCCTAACGTGAGTCCTTCTGCATCCATAAGCATGTTTTATACAGATTTATGCATGGGGTGTGGTATCTAGCCATTTATGTGTCTCTAATGGAGATGCCTCTGTTCCTGCCTGCATTTCTCTAGGTCTATTTACGTATGTCTTT
>NW_017733559.1:13813-15452 GCF_001890085.2 Hipposideros armiger | reverse complement strand
GTCAACTCATTCAAGATATAGAGGTATCGATACAGTAACAAAGCAGTCCATCTTGGACATGTTATATATTTTGTCTTCCTGAGGATCACACAGCCCTCCACTTGCCAAATGGGCAGCTGCAGTGTCAAAGTGACACCGTCCCGCTTACCTTGGTCACAGCTGGGACTCTTCATAGAAACTGGCAAGGTAGCACGATGTCAGGACAGTTGTGGGAGTCCCCTGCTGCTACCATGTGTCCTCCTGCTCTAGTGTCCTAGCACAAAGAAAGTGTCAGCGATTCCCACCACACCTGAATCAGCTTTAAGTCATCCGGTTCCCTTTCTTATTTCCTGTCATCAATAAGACACAGACCTGATATTGTACTGTAAGATGCCTGCGTTAAATCTATGTGAAAGATAAAAATAGCTGCCGCTTGGAATCTGTTGGCTATTTTAATTGGGTGTGATTAACTGAGGCTTGTGAAGGCGACTATGAGGCATATCTATCCTTTACAGGTTCATACTGGAACTGGACCAGGAGGAAAAGCAGTGAATAGTGTGGTACCCAGTAGTTACGACCATGCCATTGCAGGTTGCAAGGAATTGGCTGTCGGTGTTTTCTTCCTTTTGTTTTAAAGGAGAGGGGAAAAAAAGTGCAGAGACATGTTTTTAAAATATCTCTCCATGCTCACAAAACAACAACAACAACAACAAAAAAAAAAAAACACAATAAAAATTACTAACTATGAAGAATACCTGTCTCCCCAAAAAAGAAGTCTCAGGCTTAGAAGTTTGGTAGGTTTTGTGGGTGTGGATGGGGATTAGCTGGAGAAGACTTTGGTTCCTTCCAATTGTAGGGATTTCTGATAGATCCAAACTGAAGGAAAGTGGCAGGTATTGTAATATGGAAAACTGTCAAATGCCTCCTAGTCAGTTACAAAACGGCTGCGGTAGATCTTATAACTAACCACATTCACTCCTTTTACAGCATATTATGTGTAGGAGAAGCAGCAGTTAAAATGTCTATCTGCTATGGAACTTAAATTGAAATGAATTATTTGTGAAATTGGCTATTTCTGACAAAAGTGGCCAATTGGGCTCTCAATCTAGAACCTGAGCAAAAACGAGTCATTGGTTCTTTTATTGTTGCCTTTTTGCATAGAATTTCTTTTACTATAAACATTTTCAGAGGTAAATAAGCAGAAGATAGACTCAATAAAGCATCCAAGAGTCAAAAGTATCCATTCTGCCACTATTCCATTCATTCTGGAATTGAGCTCAAAATTTAGAAACCGTTCAAATTTTTCCTCTGAGTGTACATATAAAATATTGAAAACTGATTCATTTTTCCTCAAGAGTTTACAGTAGTAAAAAGACATTTTGAAGCATAAAATCAAATACAATACAACTTGCATGTATCTGCATTCTAAACATCTACAACAGCAATCTTTAATGATTTGAAAGCAGAAAATCCTTCAGTTAGGCTAGAATGAACAAAGTTTGGCAAGCTAATAGCCAAACTGCTTGTCCCTCTACTCAGCGGTTGTCAACCTTCCTAATGCCACGACCCCTTAATACAGTTCCTCATGTTGTGGTGACCCCCAACCATAAAATTATTTTCGTTGCTACTCTATAACTGTAATTTTGCTACTGTTATGAAT
>NW_017733559.1:6480-8978 GCF_001890085.2 Hipposideros armiger | reverse complement strand
AAAACCAACCATGCTACATCCTACAGATTCTGTTTTCTTTCTACCCCTGTCTCCCTAGGAATTCCATTAAGCCCATCATATTAAGGCAAATCAATAAAGGAATGCTATGTTCAACTGTCATTCTCATTGACGGCTTGGATTCCTTTTAAAAGAGGATATAGGAAAGTATCAACTTCCAGAGCTTATTCATATGTCTATATAAATGCCAAGCTTGTAAATATGAGACAAATGTAAGATGCCACGTTCAGAATGGACTTGCCTTTCATGGGCTGTGCGTTACCTCTTTACCTCTCCTATTTATTTTTTAGTATCCACATTTGAGGTATCCATAAGCACTCAACATCTTTGAGATACAGTTCTGAGCAAAGTAACTTGTGATAGGGTGTCTGATAGATTGATAATTTTCCTGAACATAATCTGAATTGATGAGTTCACCTCAGAGGGGTGTAATAATAGTTCACATTTGGCTGAGCGATCTCTAATGTCAGGTTATCTACATTATCTCAGTTAAATCTCAACGTCATGCCATGGGGTAGACATCACTGCTGTCTCCGCTCTACACTGAGAAGAATGAAGCTTACAGATGTTAAATAATGTCCATCAGTAGAACCAGGATTCGATCCCAGTCCTGTGTCTACCAACAAGCACTTTAACCACTATGCTTCCCAAAGAAGAGCCCCATTCCCCAAACTGGATAAATCACCACGCCATGTGTTCCTAGCTAGCCTTCTCACTGCGCAATCCCTTTCCACTATGAATGCCATTCGAAATCCAGAGCACACCCTTCTATGTTGGTGAGTTACCATGGACCCGGTCATACCTTGTGACATCACAGGAAGAAACGAAATTGTCAGCGCTCAAAATAGGTAACAATGCAAATTATATTTACAATAATTAGCAACACAAGGTTAAAGGTTACAGGACCTTAACCTGTTTCTCATGCTCAAGATAATACTTTGAATATCATCATCTCTTGCCAGGGAAAAATGGAATGCTGAAGAATAGATGTTATCCGTGCTGAAAATCAGCCTCACGCCTCCCTTGCTATAACTGTCTGTTAAGGGCGATGCCGTGACTTTCCCTTCCCCACCAGGAGTAGCGAGCAGCCTGGACCCGGAATGAGGTTTCCCCCGTCTCCCTCTGCCATACCCGGATAGCTACTCAGGCCGCTCCTCTCTGAGCCTTGGTGTTCCAATCTGCAAAGTGGAATTTTGCCTTAGTCTATCTTCTAAGAAGAGGTTTCAAGAGTAAATAAAAAAGGATCTGCAAAGTCAGGTGGAAAACAGGTAGTGGTGATTTACAAATATAAAAACGCTCCCTCTTAAAATCGGAAGCTCAGAGCTGTAGCACCGTTCTTATCACGCGCCTGTCATGCCTACACTGGCTGTCAAGGAGTGAAAGAAGCTTCTTTAAGAAACACCGATTCTCTGCTTATCTCCAGTGCAATTGAACTTGTCTTTTTCACATGCTCTTTTTGAGCTGCTTTTCCAATTCTTTGTGATTTTTTTTCTTTGTTTTTACAAAAAAATACAAGAACTTTCTTATGGCTTAAAATATAACCTGTATGAAAGCAGGGGTTTTGTTTTGTTTTGTTTTGTTTCTGTTTGTTTGCTCATGTAGCTGTAGCAATTAGAGGCATGTCTGCCACATAATAGCTCAAAAATAATGCTGCATTAACTAAACACATGTAATGCAATTCAGTGCTAATTCCCCAAGAAATTCAAGTGCATGCATACATTTACTGCATGCTAGATAGATACAGTGCTGGGTGACTTATGTACACTGCTTCACATAAGTATTACGGAATACTAAGAGGAAGGTAACTTTAGAACAAAATATATGTGTATTACTCCATGTTCTGTGACTCCCCAGAGTCACATTTTAATAGCTGAACTAATGAATAATTATAATAGCTGCACTTTATGGGGCATTCCAAACTAGATATTTTTGCTAAGCTTTACAGTCAACATGCCAACAAGGCATTATTCTTACTACATATATGAGGAAATGAAGACACAGTGAATGAAAGCCAATGACCGATAAACCCTTGATTGTTCACTGCTTGGCATCCACCTAGCACTTTCTGATCACCTCTTCCATCTGTTCAAAAGGTCTCTTCATGGTCTTCAAGTCCACCTGAGGCCTGGGATAGTGATAGGAGCTCACTATTTTCAAAAGAAGAAATCGTTGTATCCAATACTCGAGAACCCTGAAACAACTAAGATTACGAGCCCTCTCATTCTAGCAGAATAAAAAGGTCATCAGAGAGTGTGCGCAGGACTTCCCCAAAGATCAGGATGCTTACAAGATAAAAAAGGTCTGTGATCAAGCAAATTTCAAAGGTGATGAGAAAACGACATGAGTTTTAAGCGGAACCTCTCAGTGCCTTTATATAATATGCAGTATAAGTCCTGTGAAAACCAACCTCAACCAGCCTTTGTCCACATGTAGTTCACTAGAGAGCCCCCCGTTAGTGTACTTGACATGGATACCACTGT
>NW_017733559.1:3495-6396 GCF_001890085.2 Hipposideros armiger | reverse complement strand
AGCAATTTACTTTTGAAGAGCTCTTATTCTCTGATTATTTATTTGAATGGCGTCCAGCTCTTATTTAATGAGTACAATGCCTTGTCTTACCACTTGGATAATAAGACAAATTACAGGACATTTTATTTTAGTCTCCTTTGTTTCCTAAATTATCTGTTTAATTTTTTGCCAGTTTCATTTGGGCTTTATCTTTCAAGTTGAGGACTTTTCACAAATACGTGTGGGTCTCTGCCCTAACATTCACGTTAAAGAGAAAGGCACTGAGCAGTCAACAGCTCTCTTCCACTTTTCCACAACATCATCCCTCCCTCTTCCAGCTCAGCTTTAGGGACAGAATTCAGCTGCTGTTCGTCATCGCTGAGGTGTCCCACCGTCCTTATTCACTTCTGTAGCTTCCTCCCACCCCCACACCCATGTCTCTATGAATAGTCCCTTCTTATAGTTCTTGTCAATTATCTTAATGGCTCTGTTATCTGTCCTGCCTCACTAGCCAATAAAAAATGTAAACCTTATCTCTGCCATAGTTTCCAGACCCAGTATGCTATAAATATGCAAGCATCAAATCAGTTACACCACAAGGCAAATTTCCTTTACCATATGATAGTTATTTCACCTGTAAACCTAGGACCCCCTAGTCCATATGTGCACTTTTCTGGAAAATGCTCCCACCCGGGTCTCAAAAGGATTTATAAACTGAGTTAGAAATGATTGTCTTTAGCATCACATATATCTTCCTGAGATGTTGTGCCTGGCATTCTGGTAGCCGATACCTGGTGACAAAAATATCATGAGTAATGAAAGTACCACCACTTGTCTCTAGGAGATGCTGATTTTATTTTAGAGACAAAAGGAGACTTTGACGTTTGTGTTTTCTTGTAACTGTTATCCTCAAAAATAATTTTTAAGTAACACTTCTTGCATACTAAAAATCTAATAACAATAATCTAATATTGTCATTGAGTAAAATTTAATTGGACTAAAATTTCATTAAATTTTATTTTATTAGACCCATTTTAATATAGAGTTCCAATATATCATTATGCATGTTGGCAAGTATTTTATTCTTGTTTATAAACTGCATCTCCTTTTCCAAGGTTTATGTGTCTATGGTTTTATGCATACATTTTAATTGGAACACAAAGTACTTATGTTTTAATCTTGATATCACTTCACCTTTTCAATTACTTTAAAATATTTTTTAAAAGTTCAGTAACTACATTTGAATATGAATATTATACAGACTGTCACTAGTCAAAAGAAAAATATTGAGGAGATAAGTTATTGCCCAGGATAATTAGAGTAGCATCTCCCTATGCAAAACAGCATGAAACAAAATTCATAACTAATGGACCAAGTCTCATGAGCCTATTGTTTTTAATAATTGAACAGGAAAACGGATATTCAAGATTTGTCAAAGTGACATTAGTAAAAGCTATTGAAAAGGCAGCATTTCCTATTTACAGAACTGAATTTTCTTCCTGTCTTGCTGTGCCTAATACCTTCCAAAATTGTTCAAAGCAGGCAACTTTTTTACTGAGTGATGGGGAATGGAAATATTAGAATAAAGGCTGATTCCTTCTACTTAAACTTACAAAGCTAAGAACAAAATGAGAATGAGATGTTTCTGGATATATGCAAACTAAGCATGAGATACTATGCAGTATCCTTTTTTGATTTAGTTTTTTTTTAATTGCATGTAAAAATATTTTACAACTGTATCTGAGAGATCCACTAATTATTTTCAGCCTGCATTGGTGCACCAGCCATGTTGCCGTGGCTTTACTATGCCTCCCAAGATCTTATCAAGACCCAATCCTAGTAGTTATTTCCTAAAGCCTTCCCACAGCCCTCCTATGTAGGGCGCTACTTCACCTGCCTTTAAATCCACAGTTTTTGCTGTTTATGTTATTCATAGGTTAACTTACAGGTTCACCTATAATATCTATATCAAGATCTAGCCTGTGATTAAAATCATCACTCCCAATGATGGTGAAGATACGATATGGAAAAGAGGGTGTTAAAACAGAAAGCCTATTAGACTGGACATGTCATTATAGAATCAGCCCCATCATTTAATAACCATGTGACTTGGGCAAGTCACTGGGTTTCTCAGAGCCTCAATTTGCTAATTTGTTAGGGAAGAAGACCATACCTGGACTTCTTAGCTTTGGATCTGTGGAGGTTCAATGAGACAGAAAAAAATAAAATTAAAAAAAAATAAGCTTTACAATTGTAAAACGCTGTGTTATTTTAAGGCATTCTTTTCTAACTGAGAGGAAATAGCAGCTAACATATATTAAACATATCATGTTCCACCCTAAATCCTTCCTATTCATTGTCATATAGAAGCATCAGAAAACTATGATGAGAGGACTACCATCATCTCTATTTTACAGACGACAAGTCTGAAGTATATATTGTAGAAGTTAAGCAATACACTCATGATCACACCATCGGAAGTGATCCAATCAGGCTATGAACCCAAGCAGCCTGGCTCTTGGGGCCTTTATGTTCTGCTGAATCCTACTACACTGCTTTCCATAAAGCTGTGTTTAAAAAACAAAAAAATCCCCTTGAGAAGGTGCTGGGTTTTAGATGAGCCATGTCCGCTATCCTTCCACTGGAAAGTCATATCCATCTGAAAAATCACGTGTTCTTCAATTGCCTGATGCATCACAGACGTCACTCTCAAATTGTTTCCCTTTGGGATAAACACTCCATGGAATTCTCCCCTTCTCCACCCATGCCTCCCTAATACTCATCATGATGATGACTGTGGATTGCCCCCAGCATCAAAACACCTTCTCATCTTTTCACAGACCTTGTAAATAGGGTTCTGTACTTTGCCACTGTGGCATCTTCTGGATAACAGGTTTCTTTCCTTCACACTCAGGCCGAAAA
>NW_017733559.1:0-935 GCF_001890085.2 Hipposideros armiger | reverse complement strand
TGTAACTTTCCTATTATTTTGATAGACTCGGTCTGAACATCATTGCATATGTTTAAAATCTCATGTAGATACAAAGTGTTCCTAAACATACAACTTACAAAAAATATGCTTTTGGGTTTTAACATCATGGGAAATAATTGTCTGGTTAGAATCTGACTGTTGTATCTGTAAAAATTATCTCCTTGTAAACACTCGCATTGCTAATAAATTTCCTTCTTGAAACGTGAATTAAATATATAAAGGTATTATGTTCCTGCTGAAAAATAATTTCCTAATGAGCGACTAAGTCATACAACCAATTTAGCAGAGTTATTATAGTTATTACTAATAAAATTGGCCTCCCGCTTAAATGTGGAGAAGCTGCAATGGTTCCAACACGAATTATACATTATCCCTAAATTATATATTGAAACTTGGGGGAATTACGCCAAGATGTAATCAGAAGGAATCGTGAGGTGAGCAATTTTCAGAGCTCAATTTAATTCAACATCTTTCTAACTGTATCTTCCAAGATTATAATTACCCTGAGCAATTGGTTTGATTGAAGGGGGCGGGGAGATCATATCGCTTCGCTGACCACCATTTTACATTCTTGCTTGAATGGTGTCGCCCATGATCTCATCGGTAACAAGTCCAATTATGAGGAGAGAAGCAACACGGATATTTCTTTGATTCTAGTGGGAAGTGATATAAAAATTCAAAGGGCGTTCTTTCAGGTGTCATAGGATACATATATAAATGTTTTTTTCCCTCTATTTCATGGCAATTAGCATTTTGGTTGATCAGAAAGATCACGGGATGCTGAGTGGAACAAAAGGTTGAATTTTTGAATTTGTCCCTTACAACCTCAGTGACATTAGGCAAAATTCTTAGCTGATATCGTTTCTTTACACCTAAAACAAGAATTATGAGCTGTCTTTATAGAATTTGGGGAA
>NW_017733558.1:39293-40776 GCF_001890085.2 Hipposideros armiger | reverse complement strand
CAGCAGCCACAGTGAGCGGCTGTCCAGAAGCCGGTGACTGATCTGCCTCGCCCGGGAAGAGCGCAATGATGGTGCCAACTTGGGCCAGTGAAGCGACATCCTCCACAACTAGACTGAAGAACAAAACAACAGCAACTTGTCTGTTCCCCTTCCCTCTATTCCCCAATAAAATCGTCAAAAAAAAAGAAAAAAAAAGAAAAGTGAAGCAGCCAGGTATTGATTTCAAGTCTTCGGTTTTTAGATTCTTTCTCCTTTTCCTTACAATATGCTGCCTTCATGTACATTTTAGATAACCATTCAAAACGGATGTTTTATTCACCTTAAATTGCAATGTGTGAATTAAATAATTCTTTTTGCATATACTGTAACTAAACTGCAAACAGAATTTTGCATCAGTGGCATATATAGTATATATAATATATGTATATATATATGTACATATATACATATATTTTATATGTATAATTATATGTGTATTATATGTTATAACATATATAACATATTTATACATAAATAATGGGAAAATCATTATTAATTTTTGGGCTATTAGCTTATACATGGCACCCATGTTACATAAAAACCAAAAGGCTAATAACTAGACTATGACTTATAGGAACCTTAATTATTTATATTCTATCATATCACATAAATATCACCTTAATGTATGTATTACATGCAAAATTCTGTTTCCAATTTAGTTGCAGTATATGCAAATTGAATTATTTAATATATATGGTGCCAAAAAGTGCATACACATTTTAAGAAAGGAAAAAACTATTAAAATTGTAATACTCAATATATACCAAAGCAAAAGATGAATACAAGTCACGTTTGACTTCTGCAATTACAGGAGGTGCTCAAAGTGGTTACCATCAGTGTTCAGACACTTCTGATTACAGCGAACTACAGCTTGAGCAATGTTTGATCAAAGTTGTCCACTTGTATACCAGTACATTTTTTGGCACCCCCGGTATATATAAAGTAATTGGGGCTTGACTTTAATAGCTAAATAAAAAAAATCAAAATAAATTTAAAAATCCTATATTTAAAGTTACAAAAATGTGCCCAAGTCCGGCCGAGTGGCGCGATGGTTGGGAGCTCGCTTGGGATGCCAGAGGGCCCCGGTTCGGATCCCACATATGAGGGCCAGTGACGCTGCCCTCTACAGCTGAGATGCTGAACGGCAGCTCAACCTGGAGCTGGGCTGCCCTGAGTCGCCGGCGACGGCGTAGGCTGCGGTCCCTGTGGCAGTGGGTTGCCATGGGCTACCGTGTGTGGCCAGTGGCCAGCGTGAGCAGCCAGCAGCCGCAGTGAGCGGCCGTCCAGAAGCCGGCGACTGATCTGCCTCGCCAGAGAGGAGCGCAATGATGGTGCCAACTTGGGCCAGTGAGGCAGCATCCTCCACAACTAGATTGAGGGACAAGACGACAGCAACTTGTCTGTTCCCCTTCCCCAATTCCCCAGCACTGTTCCCATTCCCCCA
>NW_017733558.1:35861-36843 GCF_001890085.2 Hipposideros armiger | reverse complement strand
AGACTTTTAAACAAGAGTATCACAGAGTGGAAGGTATTATAGCAAAATAATTTTTATCTATGTTGCACTTCAGGAAAATTTCTGGATTTTGAGCCATCTGGAGGCATGTCAGGTTTTTACCTCTAAAGTAAATGAAATACTGCTCATTTGTGTTCTTCTACCACTAAGAAGGGCAAACTATATTTGGAAGGGTACATAGGACACTGAAAACATTTAGGCATCCTTCTGTGACCCATTGAAATAAAAAACTGTGAAACTTATGTGTGTCCCAGGGCAAGACAAAGCAATACCAGGCTAATGGTTCTTTCAACTGGTTTGAAGATGCAGCAGACACAATGATTTACAAAGTGTCTCAGACAAAATGGATGGAGCCTTTGGCAAGCATCACGCTCACAGTTGGAGAGAAGCATCCAAAGATGGAGGATAAAAGCTATGATCCTTTTGGTTAACTACCAAAAGAGCCCCTTGACATGCTACCAGCCTCTGATAAAAATTTAACAAATGACCATAATAAATAAGATGTTGATGCCAACACTGTTTGATTGAAGGTGCTATTTGGAGGATAAGCTCGATTTTCTAAACCATTTAAGTATATAGTATTGTTTCTCTTAGAGCCAAAATACATATATCCAAGAACAAAGAAGTGGATGTGGGTATGATGACTCAGTACTGTACATTCTTTGATTGTCTTTAAAATGAATCTCATTTTTCCATTATGGTTCAGCTTCCACAAGGGCATACAAAAATAGTTATATTACACTGGACGTTGACAATGTCTTCTAGCCATTTTAGTCATTTTATACAACCAGAACTATAAGCTACAACAAAAAAATCATTTAAATCATTGCTAAATAGGTTTTCTGTTAGACAACAGGAATAGAGAAGACTATAAGATATTTGGGGGGCACTATTGTAAACTAATACAGCAATTGAACATTTTAAAAGAAAACCACTGAAGTGTTAGTAGGCAGAATAACAGTTA
>NW_017733558.1:32027-32746 GCF_001890085.2 Hipposideros armiger | reverse complement strand
GTAGCCTATGTTATCTAATTTATATTCATTTATCTTCACAGAAGTGGTTTGAAATAGTAATTTAAAGACATACAGATTGAAAACTAAAGTAATACAGATGTAAGCAAATAATAATACAATAGAGGAATTAACACTTTACTCTTATTCTCAGCCATGTTATTGGTAATATGATGAAGTGAAAGTTTTGTCAATGATGATCTATCTAATCAGGTATGAGCAGAAGTTGAGCAAGAAAATTTGTAAAAATTAGCAGAACAGTGCACACATAAACACATGCACAAATTATACTTTTATATACAATTATTTTACTAATAGAAATGTACAGTTCAATAATTGTCTGGAAATCATTGACTTGGAAGAACAGGTAGACTGAGACCAGTTCTTGAAGAAAAGGTGGCCAAAAATGAAATACATGAGTGAAGACGTATAGAATTTATCAGGGGAAAAAAAACTGAGAGGAAGAGATGAGGCGTTGTAAAACAATAAGAGAGAGGAGTAGAAAATAGCTTTAATATAATCCTGAGATAAGAACAAACAACTGAATCAAAAGCAGGAGTAAAGCAATGCTTTTTATATTTAGTGCAGTGAAGGCTTTATAATAAGACTTTATATTGCATAGTGAGTCCATTATCCCCTGAAATATATATAAGAAAGTGAAAGACAGACAAAATTTAAAACACTGAAGTGAGAGATTAGCCTGAGATATTTACTCATTTATT
>NW_017733558.1:25343-26511 GCF_001890085.2 Hipposideros armiger | reverse complement strand
ACTGATTGCTTCACATTCCTCTTTTTCACTGTAGCTTCCTCTCTGTTTTGTTGGCTGGAGCTCTCAGTATAAATGTGAGGATACGGTGCAAATGGGGTTGGGTAGTACAAGAGAGAGGTTGAATTGCAATGGAAGAAAGAATCACACAAGTTCAGGCAAGACATTTTAAATATACACTCTTAAAAAATGAAATTCCCCCCAAAATCTCTTTACTATTTAGAGAGAAAGCATAGAACTACTGAAAATTTACATCAAACCAATCTAGCAACACCAGCAAAAACTTCTACATATCGTATCTTCCAACATATTTCATTAGGAGGTTGTATTGTAAAGTTTAGCCAATCTCTCTCCATTCTATAAGAATCTATGCTGTCTAACAATAGAATGCACTAAGCTTTAGTGCATCTTATCAAAATTTTCATTTCAATATGCCCCATAGTAATATAGTAATTATTATAAAATTGGAACGAATTCATACTCAGTATAACCAAACTCATTTCACAACATCATTTGCAGTAGAAATATGAGCAGAATATCTCATGCTTCTATTCTCTTTTGAGGATAACACCTTTAGTAATTTCCATATGTCATCTAGTTAATATGACAAACAAAAAAATTTGAGGATTTCAAGCACAGTAACAAAAGTCAAAGATTTTGATTGACTGGTACATTATGACTCTTATTACATACCATGGACCTTGGATGTTATAATAATTAGCCTGTCAAGTCAATTGTTACTCTTCATTAAAAATGAGTACAAGGGAGCAATTAATCTCACAACTTTAGCTTTATTAGGACATTTTGTTATTGTAGTTGGGTGTAGTTTAGTGTCTCAATGTAAAGGATGTATCATTTTCTAACAGAAGGTTTCAACTTCATTATTTTGATAATGTACTTGAACAGCAAAATGTACACTTATGTAATAACTGGGTGAAAATTCTGAGCTAGTTATAATTTGTCTTTTTGAAGTTCATTGTAGATACAAGATATTTTTCTCCCTATCGTTTTCTTCACCTTCGCATTATGAGACTGTGGACTCGGAATTTCACACTCCTTGAAAGTGATTCTTTCTTCTGTGAATTATGTCTCTGGAAATGCTGACACCCACAAAAATATGCAGGACTCAATGACTTTTCTACAAGCTCAAAAAACATTGCTAAAAAAAAAA
>NW_017733558.1:19329-23033 GCF_001890085.2 Hipposideros armiger | reverse complement strand
ATAAGTTACTTGTTGGCTTCCTTAGAACACCTGGATCAACATTCTGTAATTAAGTTTACTGTTTGAAAAAGTTGGAAATTCAGCTAAACAGGAGATTTTATTTTTTTTATTTTTTTTCTCTCAAAATTGACCTGTCATACATGCTTTATTATTTTATAGACCCGGGTTGGCAAATTTTTTCTCCAGTCAGATAGAAACTATTTAATTTTTTGTGCACCAAGAAGAAAATCAAGTATATTATACAGGCACCAATATAGTAATTTACAAATGTAAAAGCCTGACATACTTTTCAACATGATATGGTTGCTGTTGGTCTAAGCATTATACACCTATGTCTGTGTATTTCTTCTTTATACAGGTCTGTTTCTGATGTCTTGTTTTGTTCTTATGCCCATTATTCCCTCATTTTGTGGTTTGCAGAGCTTAATTCATTTAAAAGCTAGAGTTTGTTCTGTAAGTCTCATGTGGCACAATTGCTGTTAAGTGTTGGTGCCTTTCTTAGTTTTCCTCAGGAGGTTTGAAAGTTTAATTGATTGGGTCTAATGCTGTGGGAAGATTTTCTTGTGAAATGTTCCCCTCAGTCTTTGCAGTTAACCTGTGCTCTTTACAGGCTTTGTGGATGCTCCTAGTGGACTCCCAGGCCAGACTCAGGTATTCTATCAGTGGCTAAAATTTTCTGTCTCACATTAATAATGTTGATATTCCAGCTCTAGTTAGGTCAACCAGGGAGTGACCTGACCCAAGCTCCATCTGCAGTGATTTCTCCTGCCAACCACAAGTCCACTGATTTATATCCACTGTAGCCTCAGGCAACAAAACTGACTTTTAGCCTTCTTGGTTCAAATAGTCAGTCTTGATGCAGACCCCTGGCACTCAGGTTTTTCAATGCCGGCTACCCAAGTGCTTGGTCACCCCATCCCCAATTTGCCTCTGTGCACTGATAGTCCTTCGGAAACTTTATTGTTATTGAGGCTGTGTTGTCTGACTTTGTAACATTATAATTTTTTCAACTATTTGTATGGGGATTATCATTATTTAGTGAGCTTAACACTTGGAGAATTTCTTTACCTTGATCCAAAGCCTTTAATGAGTTTTCAAAACTTATCAGAAATATTCATAAATATAGCAACTTTTCTCCGTGAACCAATGAACAGAAGTTATGACTAGCTTTTCAATAATTTCCCTGCACTAGTTACAGCCTTCTTCTCTACATGGCAAATGTAGTGACTTGAACTGTTCTTCTGTAAATATCTATCATAAATACTGTGAATTTGGCATACAATGTCAGTGAGTTTTCTCACCTTCAAGTCAGAGTGTTTAAGAAGAAAATGTTGATCTGCTCTGCCTTCTTTATTAAAAAAATATTTTAAAATAATAATAGAGGCACAAGGAGTTGTATAGAAATTCATAGAGTTGTTTGCCATGTTTGTAAATGTAATACAGTACTAGATTTTCTTACAATTTTTTGTTGTTTTCTTCCACATTCCCTTCTAAATATTTGATATACATTTGTACATAAATCTGTGTGAGTTCCCAACATATTTTTTTAAATTCCAACTTACTCATTTAAATGACCAAAGTTGTTTTTTCAGTGATGCAAACTAAAAGTAACAAAAGTTCTGAAATATTTACTATATAAGGGTGTTATTTTTATACTTAGATATGCCAAGTTAAACTTTATTCTCACTCTCACACACACACAAACACACACATATACGAGGTCATACATTAGGTTCGTGAACTAATCCTAGAAAAAGTGCTACATGCCACATTGCTGAATATCACTATGGTCACCTTTGAAGTACTCCCCTTGGGAAACTATGCACGTACACCAGTGTCTAGGCCACCCTTCAAAACAATTTTGGAACACCTTTGCTGTAATGGCCATCAGAGTTGTTGTTGTATTACTCTTGATGTACTGAATGTCATCAAAATGTCTTCCTTTCAATATTTCCTTATCTTTGGGTAAAAAAAGAACTCATTGGGACCAGGTGAGTACAGGGGGTGTTCCAATGCAGTTATCAGTTTACTAGCTAAAAACTCCTTCACAGACAGTGCTGTGTATTGTCGTGATGCAAGGGCCATGAATTGCTACCGAAAAGCTCATGTCATTTTTGCCTAACTTTTTCACACAGCCTTTTCAGCACTTCCAAATAGTAAAGTTGGTTACCTGTTTGTCTAGTTGTTATAAATTCATAATGACTAATTCCTCTGATATCAACAAAAGTTAGCAATATTATTGCAACAAGTTCACAAACTTAATTGTCTGACCTCGTAAGTGCATCCATCCATGAATGCAAAGGTGTCTTTGGAATTTGCAATGGTCAAACCTATATATATTACAGCATAGTGTTTTCCAAAATAGGAATCACATGTTACAGTAGACCTGAATACCACCACCTTCCTGTGGAATTTTCAACAGAGACTGTAGGATCCTCTGGCTTCTTTTTTATCCTGATCATGACCCATTTTCATAACACTANTCCAATGAAATTCCTCAAAGGATAAAGAGCAGATGTACTAGAGGTGAGCAGATCTACTTGACTAGACAGCCCAGATACACCATAACCACAGTGTTAAGCTGGTAGGTTGTCACAAATATTTAGTCACAGGTGTTGGGATGATCTGAGGTTTAGGAACAGAACTCCAGTACTCAGAGTAGGTTAAATCAAGAGAAATTACCAAAATAAGGCAAAAGCACAGGGTTATGATGGGGTAAATGAATTAGCAAGTGAGTAAATAAATAAGCCAGCCATCACTGTGCTAACCATTTTACATGCATTTGCTCATTAATGTACAGGACAATTTTAAGTGTGGAGTACAATTTCTACCTCACAGATGAGGAAACATTAGCTTAGAGACCTATACCTTATGAGGTCAGAGTCCATAACTAATTTGTTTATTAATTTATATCCCCAACACACATCAAAAGCCTTAGCACATGATGTATAGTAAATGACTGACTGTTAATTGATGGAATCAGTAGACTTTCAATTAACTTGTAGTCGAATGAATTAAATGTAGTTGAATATAATTGAAGCTAGGAATTAAACCAAAGTCATAATTTAACTCAACACACCAGAAACAGAAAGTAAAATAAAGGAAAATAGCATAATTAGAAACATATGAGAAATAAAAATGAAAACAACAAGATTAAGATTGCTGTCTCTCAATTTTTCAGTTTCGTTATTGGAAAAATATAGCAATATATGCAGAGAGTCAAACAGTGTGTCTTTAGTCATCTCTTACTAATTGATGTTACTTGATTAATGCTCTCTGAGATTTGTTCATCCACCTGTCAATCAAGTTATTTTAACATTCAGCCTATATATATTTTCCTTTTAACTAACAGGAATTGTTACACTAGTCATGTACCCTGCTGAGCTCAAAGTCTAGTAATAGTAAGTAGCATAACATAATGGAATAATAAAGAGCATTGAAGTTGGTGTGCTCTCTTTTGATGCCCAATTCTAGGACCTACCAGCTTGGTTACCTTGGGCAAATTGTTTAATGTCTCTGAACTTTAGTTTGCTTTATCTATGCAAAGGTACTCTTTATGGTTTGAAGAGAAGATACAATTAGATAATTTATATGACATACCACCACCATGATGTTGATGGTTGGCTAATCTGTTAACACAGCACACAAGTGAAATGAGTCTTTTGCCAGGATTAATTTTTATAAGAAATTGTCATTTTCTTCCA
>NW_017733558.1:14246-15307 GCF_001890085.2 Hipposideros armiger | reverse complement strand
TAAATAAAAAATAAAAATAAAAAAGGAAATTCTTTGACCACAGCATTCTTTATATGTTCCATATCAGTGGTAACTCGGAGCATCAAGGGTTTTTGAATGTTCCTCTTTAAAAAAAAAAAAATCACTAGTCATTGTTCTAGGAAGTCATTCTAAAATTCCACGTCTGATAAACTTTAATGGATTTTGAATTACTTTATACAATACCATGTTATGGAAACAAACAAACAAACAAACAACAAACAACAAAGTATGCACAATGCAAATTTATTTCATGAATGAGGCTTCTTCCCACAGGAATATTGGGAGAATATTCTTCTCACAGATAAAGTACTAACGTGCTTCCAAAATGAAATAAAAGGAATAAGTAGAAGGAAAGTATCAAAACATAGATGAGAAAGTGTCAGCAACACATACTTTTTATTTATGGTAAGTTATATCCAGCAACAGGGAAAGCTTGGGACCTCATATTATTCCAGGATTGCATTTGGGCCTGACTGACTAGAGATTCAACTGGGCACGAATGGTCATTTTTCCCCTCAACAGGTTAGATGAACGGAGATCTCCAAAGTTCCAAGAAGCAACAGCTGAACTTTAGAGACATCCATGGATAGATGTAGCCCAGGGATAGCAGAGGCTCAGGGACAAGGTTCTTAATCTGCAGGAGATAACAAGGTAAGAGGGAGGAGATTGTTCCAGTAGGTAGGCCACTCAGATAGTAGCTTAGAAGGAAGTTACCAACAAAGTTTAGTCCTGACTACTAATTGTGAAATAACGTGGGACTAGGAGCTCAAAAGTTCATAGTATGTCAGCCCCCAACTTTTCACAGAATCTTCTTTACTAAGGGCTAGTTAGTAAAAGATAAATTAGATTGAGAACCATAGCTGAAATCTAATGCTCAGGACTAGACATATGGTTGAAGCCAAAGGTAAGGAACGAAAAAGGGAAATTTGGATCTGGGCAGCAGCATACGAGATCTGACAATTTCGTACGCAAACTTTGTTGCAACGATGTTGCTAACCTTTTTTGATATCAGGGGGATTATTCATTATGAATTTGTACCA
>NW_017733558.1:11898-13547 GCF_001890085.2 Hipposideros armiger | reverse complement strand
TATTTTTAAAATGAAGAAAAGTTAGAGTCATTTATGTTTATCATATTCCTACTCCTAGATATAAAAATCTAAATTTATGCTTTGTTTCCAAAATGTGGCTAATAATAGATACTGTTACACATTCATGTTAGACATAAATATTTAGAAATTGTTTTAGAGGTATAGCAAATAAAACTTTAAAGTGATATACAATTACTCAAAAGCATCTTTGAAAATATGCTTCAAAAGTTGCTTTTCTAAAACTTACTTAATGATAAATATAAAGCATTTCCTAAATTTCTAAGACACATGGAATCTTTCCTTTTTTCTTTTTGTTTCCTGCAGTCTTTATTTTCTATTATATTCTCAAAGAAAGTCTTTGCAAAAAGATACTGCCCCTCCAAAGAAAGACATTGGAAATATTTATTAGAAATAACAGATGCTACTTTCCTTATATGAGATATTTAAACTGCTTAATGATTTGTTAATGTATAGATAAAATTCTACTGTATTTGTATTTTTTAACTGTTCATTTATTGGTTTCTTTCTGACCAGCTTCTACTGTTTATCCTTAACTCATCTGGAATTTCTGGTCTCAGAACTTTTGTGAAGGAAATTTTTCTTCCATTAGTTTATTTATAAAGAAAAAAAAGAAGAAAGAAAACATTCTTTTATTTTGAAAATAACACTGCCTTGAAAAAATATATAGATATACTTACGGATTTTTGCTATGGTTTTGGAGTTTATATAACACATACACACATGAGATTAAAAGCCACATAAGATCGACCCAGTTCCCTGGGAACATAAAAAGATGTGTAAAACAGGCTGAATGCGTTTCTGTAGGACATAGCTATTACAACTGTGCCCATGTCAGCAATATCCTCTTTGCTGAGGTAGAAAATACCAGAGGCCAGAGTACCTCCTATCAGTACCCACTGATAATATTTTGCACTTTAAAGAAACCAAAAAAGAACACTAGGGGGAAGAAAACAGGCCCTCAAGTTAATGTTCTTGTAATGCTACTCTCATCTGCACTCCAAACTACCCACACTCTGCAGTGCTGGGATATTCTATCCAATTTTTATGACCTATTCATTTTGATTGATATACTAAACCAAAATGGGTAACTGAATAATAAAGTATCTAATTTGTCTGTGTATATAGACTGT
The DNA here is from genome assembly GCF_001890085.2 of Hipposideros armiger. Classification (NCBI taxonomy): domain Eukaryota; kingdom Metazoa; phylum Chordata; class Mammalia; order Chiroptera; family Hipposideridae; genus Hipposideros; species Hipposideros armiger. The sequence continues at coordinate 12,396 of NW_017733558.1, read as the reverse complement.
TCCAATCTTTGCTCTCTAAAGCCACAACCCTCTAAGCTACCTTCTGCCAAGGCAGTTGGCCTCTAAGAAAAAGAGTATATTATCTAATGACCACAGGTAACAAATGAAAAGGGGTGGTGAAATTCAGTTGAGAAAAGATCAGAGATATATCTTTCCCATCCTAGGTCCATACTTCACCCTGCTATGAGCTACTGAGTTATTGTTTTGAAACTCCTTGAGGGTAAACGGGGTCAAATATATGGTGATGGAAGGAGAACTGACTCTGGGTGGTGAACATACAATGTGATATATAGATGATGTATTACAGAATTACTTGAAACCTGTGTGATTTTACTAACCATTGTCACCCCAATAAATCTTAATTAAGAAATAAAAAAGGAGGGCCGGCCGAGTGGCGCGTTGGTTAAAAGCTGGCTTGGGAAGCCAGAGGACCCTGGTTTGGATCCCACATATGAGGGCCAGTGACACTGCCCTCCACAGCTAAGATGCTGAACAACA
>NW_017733558.1:0-4823 GCF_001890085.2 Hipposideros armiger | reverse complement strand
TCCTCAAGGATGAGGAAGATGTCTGATTCTGCTGTATCCCAAAGCACTGTATCACCTGTGGCATAAATGTGTTGAATTTCATTTATGTGGATATCAAAATATAGTCCTTTTTAGGAAAAAGGTATAACCATATATATTTCATAACTTCTGTAGATTTAAAGTGGCTCAAAATGTAAATGGTTTGGAATCAATTGCTTGACAAAACTATATAGTCCCATTGTTATTTTAGATAGTATTTCAGCATGGGCCTTGTTTTAAGTCGTCTTTCTGTGATTTTGAAACTTCCCTGCAGATAAGAATCACCGTGTATACTTGTCATACACACAGATTGATTCTACAAGTATATAAGAGAGAAAGAAGTTTGGGAATCTTAGATTTAACACATACGAGCAACTGTTGAATAGTGCCTAAAGAGAAATACTGAATTGTGCAATAAAAAATAAAAACTGATGTGAAAGCATCCAGGGATTCAGAAAGAAAGAAAAGCCATCAGGAGAAGCAGCTGGAAGCTGCTGCCTCAAGCAGCCCTGATGGTCACATCCCTGGGAGTTTTCATTACAAGGAGAAGCTGAAATCCTCCTGGAAATTCCCCACTTACCAGGGTTCCACTAGAAGCAGATGGAGTGTTATCCTGGGAAAACCATACTGATTGAAGGTCTCTTTTTCTTTCTGTATCATTGTGAATCACTCATTATAAAATGGAACGTGGGAATGATTGAAAGGACAGGGATTGAGAGAGCAGGTGACTGGGAAATTAGAAACGATATGTCTTCCAACATCTTCCCGAAGAAAAGAATAATCATAACCTCACCAGTACATCTGGAACATAAGAAATCAGATGCTCAGAAAGTACATAACTCAAGTCTGAGAGTGCTCACAAAAAACAAACAAACAAACAAACAAACAAACAAACAAACAAAAACCCATACAATAGGGCTATTAGTAAGACTCATCTGATTCAACTTGTTTTTCCCTTTGAGATTTAATGAACTATACACTCTCTTTTTCCTTTCTTTAACACCTCTCTGCTCAATTTTTCTCAGTCTCTCACATGTAACATTCCTTTTAACATTTTCTCCCCCCATCTTTAAAACACATAACAGGATAGTCTTTCTTTCTCTTTGCACATCTGAATGAATAAATACATTACTATGATTCTATCTGACACATTAGAGGACTTCATCCTTTTTATAATATTTATTGGTGCCTGTTAATCAGTCACACTGTGTGAGGCACTGAGGGGAGGATGGCACAGTGCTGATCCCAGGAGGTGCAGTGACGAGGGAAGGGGCAGCTCCTGTTCTGCTTGGTGTCCAGTGGATGGAGCAGACAAATAAACAACAATTATTATCACATCTGAAGAATATTGTTGATGGGATAACATAGGGAGTTAAAGAACCGTAAAAGACACAAAAACTCATTGAAAAAATGGCCGCGGTAAGGAAGTCACTCTGAGTTAGTCCACGCAAACCATGGCAATTTTGGTAGCGAAAACACAACTCTACGAAACACACTGAGGAGCAAAGGGACTCCCACCCGGACTACTTAGAGGTGGGCAGACCCAACGGGTTTGGGAGGGAGCCGAGGCGCGTGGAGACACCGGCGGCGTCCGGGCTGCTGAGTCTGGGGATCTCAGCAGATCGGAGACTTCCCTCACCTCTCCTCCAGCCCGGGCACTAAGGCAGAATCCTCAGGTGGCGCGCAAAGCAGATCGGAGGAGGAGGGCGTGTAAACGGAGACATAGACTGCTCACGCCCATGGTGGCTGAGACACGGGATCTCAGTAGATTGGAGTGCTCACGGCTCTCTCCCTACCCCTCCAGTGTGCCTGCCCTAAGGCAGAGTCCTTAGGCAGTGCGCGAAGCAGAATGGGGGCATAGTCTGTTTGCTCGTGGCTGCAGAGCTGCGGGAATCCAGGACAAGGCAGAATGTTTTTGCAGCATCTGTACGCACTCAGCCTCTGGTGCTGACCATCCCTCCAGGTGTTCGTCAGGATTCACAGGGCGCAGTGGCTGGGGCAGAAATCCCAACCCGGGAGGAGAAGAGGGAAGCGAGAAGCTTGGAGATGCAGCCCACACCCTTCAGGGGTGGAGACGAAAGCAGCTTAGCCAAGGGGTGCCTGGTTGGAAGGGGCATTTGTTTTTTTGTTTGTTTGTTTGTTTTGTTTTTGTTTGTTTTCTGNTGCCTGTACAGACATTGTAATGGGAAGTAGATAGGGACTTACCATGAGTTGCTAGTCCATTGCTTTCTTTAAAATAATTATTTTAGTTTTATATTCCCACTTATGAGTGAAATCATATGGTTCTCTACTTTCTGTTTGACATATTTTGCTTAGCATGATAATCCCCAGATTCATCCATGTTGTTCATCCATTCATCTTTTCTTATGGCCAAGTAATATTCCATTGTATATACGTATCACATCTTTTTTATCCAATCTTCTATTGAAGGACACTTTGGTTATTTCCATGTCTTGGCCACCGTGAATAAACCTACAATGAACATAGGGGTACATATATCTTTACAGATAAATGTATTCAACTATTGGGGATACAAACACAGAAGAGGGATTTCTAGGTTATATGGTAATTCTATTCTTAATGTTTTGAGGAACTTCCATACTGTTTTCCATAGTGTCTATAAAACTGAAGTCAGGAAACCATCAAGACAAACCACACTAACAAAAACTCATAGACATAGACAACAGTTTAGTGGTTACCAGAGGGTAAAGTGAAAGGAGCTAGTAGAAGAGGGTAAAGGGGATCAAATACTCATATATAGTGATGGAAGAACTGACTCTGGGTGGTGAACATACAATGCAATAAACGAATGATGTATTATAGGGATGTACACTTTAAATCTATGTAATTTTACTAACTAATATGTCCCCAATAAATTTAATAAAGATTAAAACAATAATTATTGTTTACTCATTCATCATTGCTACAAAAATAGTCAATGACTCAAATGAATAATGGGTGAGTGGCTCCCAGTTTATAGATTTGTTATTCTTTCTTACATTGGCTTCAGAATCCTTTGGCAAGGATTTGAGAGAGCTAGAGTGATGATAGCTTATAACACTTAATCATCTGATGTTGAAGCCATAATATCTGGATTCAAAATTCAGCTTGGTTTTTTCACTACATGTACAATGTTGGGGGACTTGAGTATTTTCTTATATTCTCTGGACCTTAGTCCCTATCTGTAAAATGGCATTATTGAGTGTGATATAGGGAAAGCATTTAGAGCAGCACCTGGCACAGAGTGACACCATAGGGCTATTATTATTATTATTGCCTTTTAGGACAAAAGGTATAATCTTTATATAATTGCTTTGAAATGTACTTTAGCATTTTTTGTTACAAATTAATCATACTTGCAGCAACAGAAACCAAAGACATATGCCTCTCTTAGTAATTTTTCAAATGATACTAGCAATTATAAAAGTGAATATATGCTAAATTCTGTGGTTTGTTAATATGCTTTTAAACTTTCCTATCATTGGGTGACAAAACAGTTATGAATCTAGTGATTTAATATGGTTATTTAAATCAGAATCATGTTCATGATCAATCAAAACACCATATGTTTTAGTTTAAAGTATCAAAAGATTGAAGCCAAGTACAAATTATGGAGCCTTCATTGTCAGTTTATCAAAGCCCATCTCCCTATAACTACAATTGTTATAATAAACGGTGCTGAGTAGTCTGAAAGCAAAACAAGTGGATTTGTTTAAATATATTTCCTGTCATTTTTTCTACATTTTATTTAGTTGGCATAATGTATCACTTTTAAAAATATATATATCATATTTAACACTTTTCCTTTGATGCCTGAACTTTGCTGCTCTTGATGGAACTGAGCCAGAAAGATGAAAACAATACAGAAGAGATCTCTAAAAGACTGAAACTACAAGGTTGTATATATTGTTTCTGAGGTCTAGCGGGCACTGGGATCCTTGCCGTCTCACTATTGATAGAAGAAAACTGAAACCAGTGGCATGGAGAACAGCATCCCCAAATCTACAGACTTCTACACATTTTTTATTTTGATTTATAACCATACATCTACATTAGGCTAAGCCTATCCAATTTTCTATGACTTAAATGCTTCTCTCTCTTTGCATTTATAACACCAATCTGTGTTTCACTTTCTGTGTTTCAGCATACATCACAGAGAAAGGAGATAGAAAAATAGAGTGCGTTATTCAGTAGGATTTTACTGCGCGCTGAGTAAAACCAGGCATGTATAAATGGAAATGCATTTGAAAGCCTTCCCCACTGAAATCTGGCAGGAGGTAAAGCAGTTCACTAGGATTTGTAACATCCATGGTGAACTGCTTCACACAAAATGCTACATTTGCGAATCAGGCACAAAATTGACTGTCAAAAAGGTGTGAGGCCGGAACAGATGACGATCCATTTTGTACAAAGGATAATTGTATGAGCACACTGCTGCTCAGCAACTCCAGGATTCGGGTTTCATAAACCGTTGGTAGAGAGTCGCCAATGAATCATTCGGTTCTGAAATGATGCCTCTTTATAAGGACATCGTGTGAAAGGCATCGCCACGTGCCGGAAGTCAATGGGTATTGTGTTGATATTCTCAGAGAATGTGCCCAAAAAGTAATCCATATTCCCTAAATGTTAAATGGAGACATTGCCATAACCTAATGTTATAATGATTGTAATTATATGTCACTTGGCAAATGTATGGTTAAAAATAATGTCAAAGTTGCATTTTAGAATTCAGGGTGAGACACATAAACAGGAAAGCAGCTGATCTTCTACTCACTTCGACTTCCATTATTGACAAGCTTATTAAC
>NW_017733557.1:18760-19718 GCF_001890085.2 Hipposideros armiger | reverse complement strand
TGGGGCTGCTTTGTTTCCAGTTCTTAGTAAATGGCCTAATATAGTAGTTGTCCTGTGGAGCTCAGTGGCACAGTTCCCTGGTCACCTGAACTGGGTACTCCAGGTGTGTACCCATGTAGGTGTGTGTAACTTCTTGTTGTAAATGAGCCTTGGTTGCTATATGCTTGTCAGTGAGAGGGATTTGTCTTTGGGCTAATTGGTTGTGAGGACTGGCCCTAACTATAGCAAAAGAGCTGTTTTGCAGGGGCTCACTCTACAGAGTAGGTTTCTCTTTAGCAGGGCTCTGGTGCCTGCTCAGTTTGCCTTTTGGGTGAGTTGTTGGAAAAGGCAGCCAGGTGGTGCTCTGTCCTGCTCTGAAGCTTGCAACTGGGCATACAAGCCCCAGAACGTCTTGAGTGGGTTCCCACTGTAGGTCAAGTTCAGCCTCACCCTGAATCCTGCCCTGGGTTATTTGACATGAGCTACAAAGCAACCTGCTGATTGCCACCACCTTCACTGAGCTTGGAGGTGCCTTATGAGGCCAATCTATGAACCGAGACTGGCTGATGCTAGAACTGGGCTGAGGGCTGCTTGGCCAGAGGTACGGGACTTGCTGAAGCCAGATAATGCTTGTTTGGTTTGTGAAACTTTGAAAATTATATTAAAGTCCATAATATGAGCCAAGGCAAGCTGTTTGTATGGAAAAGCCACTGGAAGCAGCTTGGGTGGACACACAAGTTGGGTGGGGCTGGGTCTCAGGGAATCACCAGGGCAGGGTGAAGTGTTTTAGCCAGGTTGATGGATGCTCAGACATTGACACAGCTGTGTCTCTCACTGGGAGGAATGAGGATTCAGCAAAGAAACAATGGATTCTGTCAGCACTCTGGCTAGGAGACAGCTGTCCCTCCACCCCTCACCCTGAAGCCAAAGAACTCATTTTCTCCCCACGTCTCTGGTTCCTTTCGAACTGCTGCCTCAG
>NW_017733557.1:15859-16705 GCF_001890085.2 Hipposideros armiger | reverse complement strand
GTAGCACTTCAGTTCAGCTAGACTTCAGGCAATTCTCAGTGATGGTTTTTCTGTAGTTTAGTTGTGATTTTGATGTTGTCATGAGGGGAGGCAAGCACAGCATTTACATGCTCTCCCATTTTTACCAGACGGAAAGCCACTATTCTTAATAAAGGCAAGTGATTTTTTTTTCTGTACAACAAAAAATAATTTTCCCTTAGAATGTGTTTTATTATCTTAAGTTATTCCTTCTCCTATAGAACTCAAGTTATATTATTTATATAAATAGAGAAAGAAAGCTATTTCAAAGTCATTACTTCACCTTCAATATGAGTTTTACAAGTGAAAACTTTAAATCATTAAAACCTACTGGAAATTTTCAAACAGAAATATTCTTCATGTTGTAAGCAGTGTCTACTGATGTTAAAGGTCATTTGATACCTTCTTTCTGGAGTTTCTGAAAAGAATTGCAAATATATGTTGCTATTATTGTAACAAATTCCAGTGTTCTTACAGCAATTTACATATGCAGTCCCAAAGGTGTTGTTTAATTATATCTTATAAGACTATTTTCTTCAGAATTTTCTTACAATTAAATGTAGAAAGCTCATTTCAATAGTACCAAATCACCTAGCAATTGTCAAATGCAACTGTCTCCATTTGTGAACTGCTGTGGGGGATTTAATCAAGGAAAGTATACAGTTAGATTAAATAGATCTTTGTAGACTTTTATTACAAAAATGGTTTTCTTCTTATGGTAAATTTGTATATTTAACTCAAGGGAACAATAAAAATACAATGGTGCATCTTTATTCGTATTTCAGAAAAAACTGGTGTCAGTTTTAGGAAAACTTTTGCATATTCCTG
>NW_017733557.1:14298-15069 GCF_001890085.2 Hipposideros armiger | reverse complement strand
ATAGATGTTAATGTATTAACTCCTATAAGCTGCTTATTAGAGGTTCTCCCCAAAGGGTCTATAATTTATCAAGACTGTCCACTGCTCCATACCCTTTGTCAATATCTTCAAGTGAATAAATGGCATCTATAAGTGCTGATGGCATATTAACAGATGAGAAAATTAGAACATTACAAATTCTTTCCACTGTACCTTCCTTTAAAATAAAACTTGAAGATTTTTGAGATTACATAACCAGTCATTTATCTTAATTTGATCTTTAAAGGTCAGAATACCAAGAGGAGAAATTAGTGACAATGTAAACACACCATGTATGAAACAATAGATATATTTTTCAAATTCCAACCTTTTTAAAATCATCTCCCCAAAAAGCAAACAAATAGAAAACTTAAAAAGGGAATAAGTAAAGCAAAACATATGAAAAAAAAACCAAAAATGTTTCTAGATACACATTAACAGGTGCAAACTAGTCTTACGTAATGAGCACTGCTGAATATAAATTTCTCTGATGATGGAAAATCTCTATCTCTTTACTGCCTACCATGATAACCAGTAGCCACATGTTGGCTGTAAACTTTTGATATGTGGCTAGTACAATTAAAATTACTTAATTTTAATTATCTTTAATTTAGATTTAAATAGTCACGTGTAGCTAATGGCTACCATACTGGATAGTTCAGTGTAATTCTATGTAAGTGTATATTGATCATCCATATTTCTGGAGACCAATAAAAGTAACTCAGAATAGCTGTGTTTCTAGAAATCATGTGA
>NW_017733557.1:11274-13178 GCF_001890085.2 Hipposideros armiger | reverse complement strand
TATAATCCAATGAGAATGGAACTGTTATAATTTAAATGACTTTACAGTATAATTTATTAATACTCTCCAGAGGTGGAAAGATGACACACTCACACAATAAGAGATAAAAATCTTTCTGATGTCCAGACACAGATATACAGGCACAGAGAGAATTTATAGCTTCAATTCTATAATTTCAGCCATGTGCCATTGGTAAACACAGAAATGTTAAAAAATCATATGTCCAGTTACCAAATATTTGGTGAAAATGAAATCCTTAAGTTATTTGAGCTCAAAACAGAAAAACATACAAGCAAACAAAGACTAACAAAACATATTTTCTGTCCTCTCTTATGCAACAGAAAAGAGATGTGTAAAACAAATAAATAGAACTAACCATACGTTCAGGCCATAAAACCAAATCTTCAATCATTGCTGCCACAAATGCAACATAATATATCAGCTGTAAATGAACCAAAACCAAAACAAAACACAAAAATAGTTGAGAGCAAAAATTAGAAAAACAGGTGAATTTTACAAAACATTCAAAAAAGAATTAGTACCTATTCTCCTCAAACTATTCCAAAAAATACAGGAGGAGGGAAGGCTCCCAAGCACATTTTATGAGGCCACTATTACTCTGATCCCAAAAATCAGACAAAGATATTACAAAAAAAGAAAACTACAGGCCGATATCCCTGATGAACATAGATGCAAAAATCTTCAACAAAATACTAGCAAACCGAATTCAATGTCACATTAAAAAGATTACACACCACGATCAAGTGGGATTCATTCCTGGTAGGCAAGGTTGTTTCAATATCCGCAAATCAATTCACAGAATATATCACATTAACAAAATGAAAAATAGAAATCATATGATCATATCAATAGATGCAGAAAAAAAAATTTGACAAAATCCAGCAGCCATTTATGTTGAAAAACTCTTAGCAAAGTGGGAATAGTGGGATCATATCTCAACATAATAAAGGCCATATATGATAAGCCCACAGTAAACATTACACTCAATGGGGAAAGGCTAAAATCTTTCCCCTTAAGATCTGGAACAAGACAAGGCTGCCCACTTTCACCACTTCTGTTCAACATAGTTCTGGAAGGTCTAGCCACAGCTATGAGACAAGAAAATGAAATAAAAGGCATCCAAATTGGAAAAGAGGAGGTAAAATTGTCATTGTATGCAGATGACATGATACTGCGTAGAGAGAATCCCAAAGACTCCAACAAAAACTGTTAGAATTGATAAATGAATTTAGTAAGGTAGCAGGATACAAAATTAATATTCAGAAATCAGTTGCATTTGTATACACCTATAATAAACTATCAGAATAAGAAATTGGGAAGTCAATCCCTTTTACAATTGCTTCAAAAAAATAACATATCTAGGAATAAATTAACCAAAGAAGTACAAGACCTATACTCAGAAAATTATAAGACACTGAAGAGAGAAATCAAAGAAGATACAAATAAATGGAAATACATACCATGTTCAAGGATAGGAAGAATTAATATAGTTAAAATGTCAACACGACCTAAGGCAGTATATAGATTCAATGCAATTCCTATCAAACTAACAGGGACATTTTTTCTCAGAAATAAACATATAATCCTAAAACTTATATAAAACCATAAAAGACCCCGAATAGCCACGGCAATCTTGATAAATAAGAACAAAGTGGGAGGTATCATGCTACCTGACATCAAATCATACTACAAGGCTATAGTAATCAAAACGGTATGGTACTGGCATAAAAACAGACACATAGACCAATGGAACAGAATAGAGAGCCCAGAAATAAACCCGTCATATATGGTCATTTAATCTATGACAGTGAAAGCAAGAATTTACACTGCAGTAAAGATAGTCTATTTAATAAATGGTGCTGGGAAAATTGGACTGACACATG
>NW_017733557.1:3479-7026 GCF_001890085.2 Hipposideros armiger | reverse complement strand
TGCCAGTTCCTGACTGGCTCCTGGGTGAGGTAGGAATTTGGAAACATTAAATACAGAAGTCTTAATAACCGTACAGTCCAGGAATGTCTTTGTCTGAAGCCCGCGCGAAATCCTTAGTGACTACATGGTCTGGGAAGTCCTTTGTCTAGGGCCCACTGCCACAATATAGGGACATGGATATTATTCTACTTGTAAGAACAAATACGATTATACTGGTGATGTAGGTAGTGATTTCTGTATCCACCTAGTATATAAAGTATGTTGAAGACAATCTGTAAAAAATATTTTTTGTTGTTAAATTCAATAATAACATAAGTTTTCCCTACTACTGTAGTAAAAATGTAACAGAGTAAAATGCTCGGCTTCTCTGACTCCGTCTTGTTCAAGGCTGCTTTGTTCTTATGGCCTTTAGGTTTATAGCTTCTTGCACATAGACATGCTAATCACTAGAACAATTCTGCTTGAGGCTTGAGTTTTACAAAATCAGCCCTTTACCAGAAGGTGCTTCTCCTGAAGAGATAAGAGAAGTATGTATTGTTTACCACATGACTGGACTTACATCAACTAAAGTCAACCGATTAAGCACAGTGTTCCTCAGACCTCTGCTGGCACCCAGATGTGTGGTCATCAATCACCTCTATCCCTTCCTATTTCCCCTTCCCTTGACATAAAATAAGCCTAAACTCTGTAACTTCTTAAGATGAATTTGAGGTACCACTAGGTCCCCCATCTTCTTGGTTGGTGCCTTATCGATCAATAAAACTGTCCTTATTCCAAACTGATGTTTTGAGTTTTGGCCTTTTGAAGCATTGGGCACACAAACTTTGAACTGGAAACAAAACTATCTACCAGTATTTGCCTAGTTTATTTTATTTGTGAGTAGTCATAGAAAATAAAATTCAGTTATTTTTTTCATCAGTTGCAATATCCCTATACTTGAGGAAAGAAATTTCTATAGGAATACCTAATTCTATTCTTCTTTAACTCATTTATTTCCTGTATAATTATAGTAATTATCATGATGAATGCCATTGATTTATTGTTTCTTAATGATACCANGACTGTATTACTTCTGATCTCTCCATTTATGTCAATTAATATTTGCTTTATATATTTTGGTGTGCCTATGTTCGATGCATAAATGTTTACATGGGTTATATGCTTTTGTTGGATATATCTCTTTATCATTATGTCATATCTCTTTTTGTGTCTTATTATAGCCTTTGTTTTAAAGTCTACCTTGTCTGATATAAGTATTGTTACTGCAGCTTTTGTTTGTTTGTTTTCATTTGCATGAAATACCTTTTTCCATCCCTTTACTTTCAGTCTGCATGTGTGTCTTCAATCTGAATTGAGTCTCAGTCTCTCCTAGGTTGCTTGCCTCTTCATTGAGTTCTTTTTCTGGTGCTTTCTCCTGTTCTTTCATTTAGAATATGTTTCTTTGTTTTACATTTGGCTGCCTCTCTTTATTCATTTCTATGTCTCTTAGTCTTTGCCAGGTGGCCTTATATAGTAGGTGTCTTATATGGCCCACCCGCATAATCTTCCTGATCACCTAAGCCATGTGCTCCAGGGGTGTCCCTTGCATGGGTTTTGTGTGCCCCCCTGTTGTAATTGAGCCTCGGTTGCTTTTGGCATGTTAGTGGATGGGGTTGACTCTCAGGCTGACTGGCTCTGAGGATTGGCCACGCCCATAGCATTCAAACTGCTCTGTGTGGGCTGACCCCACAGAGTGGGATTCACCTCAGTGGGCTTGTCTGCCTGTTTAGACCACCCTTTGGGTGTGCAGCTTGTGGTGCCAGTTGGATAGTAGTATGTTGTGGTCTGACGTCAGCCTCCAGATATGTTGGTTCTGGGACTCTTGAGACAGGCTCCTGTGCAGGGCAAATCCAGCCAATGCATGTGACTGGTTACCTTGTAGAAGCTACAAAGCAATCCACTGTTGGTCATTGCCTCTTCTGGATCTGGAGGCACTTGAGAGAGGCCAGAGTGTGAACTGAGTCCAGCTGCCACCAGTAATGGGCCTGGGATTGCTCAGCACAAGATCCTGAATACTCCGAAGTTTGACTCCACCTGCATACTGCCTATAAATTTTAGCTGCTGAAAGACCCTCGGCCAGTACACTAGTTAGGTGAAGCGGGATCCCAGGTAGTCACCAAGGTGGGATGAGGAGTTTTCACCAGGTTAATGCAATTCAGGTTTGATGCCAGTGTTGAGCCTGGGGCCACTCTGCAAAATGCCCAAAGCACAGTGAGGCCTGCCACTGCCTGCCTTGGGCCCTCACACCGCAAGAATTGACCGAGAAAGACTGCAGCATGGGTTGGGCTGATTGCCTGGCACCAAAGGTGCCTTTGGTACCATGCAAGCCAAGGCTGGCTATTTGCTGCTGAAAGTGTCCCCATGGTATGCAAATTGGGCAGGGCAGTCCTAGGGAGTCACCAGGGTGGTGTGAGAAGAGTTCACCAGGTCAATGTCATTTCAGATTTGGTTNTATATATGTACTGCCTCTTCTTTATGCAACCATTTATTGATGGGTCCTTAGGTTGTTTCCATTTCCTGATTATTGTGAATAGCACTGAAGTGAACATAGGGGTGCATATGCCTTTCAAATTAGTGTTTTGAATTTCTTCAGGTAAATACCCAGAACTGGATTCGTTGGGTCAGAAGGTAGTACTATCTTTAATTTTTTGAGGAACCTCCAAACTGTTTTCCATACTGACTGCACTAATTTGCAGTCCCACCAACAGTGCACAAGGGTTCTCTTTTCTCCACATCCTAGCCAACATTTGTTGTTTGTTGATTTATTGATGAAAGCTATTCTGACAGGTGAGATGATATCTCATCGTGGTTTTAATTTGAATTTCTCTGATGACAAGTGATGTTGAGTATCTTTTTATATGTCTATGGCCATCTGTATGTCCCCTTTGGAGAAATGTCTATTCAGGTCCTCTGCCATTTTTTAATTAGATTTTTTGGGGTTTTTTTTTGTGTTGAGCTATATGAGCTCTTTATAAATTTTGGACATTAATCCCTTATTAGATGTATCATTGGCAAATAGTTTCTCCCATTCAGTAGGGTGGCTTTTCATTTTGTGGATGGTTTTCTTTGCTGTGCAAAAGCTTTTTAGTTCTATGCAACACTATTTGTTTAATTTTTATTTTGTTTCCCTTGCCTGAGGAGATACATCAGAAAACAGTATTACTAAAACCAATGTCAGAGAGATTACAGCCTATGTTTTCTTGTAGAACTTTTATGGTTTCATATATTGCACTTAAGTTTTTAATCTATTTTGAGTTTATTTTTGTATATGAAGTAAAAAAGATGGTCTCGTTTCTTTTTTTTTTCATGTATCTTTATAGTTTTCCTAACACCAATTATTGAACAGATTGTCTTTACACCAATATATATTCTTGCTTAATTTGTCATAGATTAAATACTCACATAGGCTTGGGTTTATTTCTAGACTTTCTATTCTTTCCCATTGGTTTATGTGTCAGTTTTTATGCCAGTACCATGCTGTTTTGATCACTATGGACTTGTAGTATGC
>NW_017733557.1:0-1120 GCF_001890085.2 Hipposideros armiger | reverse complement strand
CATACAATGAAACAGTACTCAGAAAAAATGGAAAGCAATATTAACACAAACAAAAACATGGATGAATTTCAAACTAATCATGCCAAATGAATGAAGCAAGACAGAAAAGAAGTACATACTCCATTATTCTATTTACATAAATTTCTATAAGATACAGATTAATCTACAGTGTCATCAAGCAGATCAGTTGTTTTTTGGGGATGTGAAATTTCTTGGAAAAATGAATTTCAAAAAGCCATGAGGATATGTTTTAGATTGTTGATATGTTCATTGCCTTGATTGTGGTGATGGTGTAATGAGTGAATAAATAAGTCAAACATATAAAACTGTACACTTTTAACATGTGAAGTATATTTTAAGTTAATTGCAACTCAGTTAAAATGTGTGAAATAGAAGGTTATATCCTAATACATAAAATAAATTAAAGTAGGAATATACGTATGTTTGAAGTGAGGGTTAATATTATTGACTAAAGCTTTATTTGCAAGGCCTCCTTGTACTTCATGAATTGAATAAGTAACCTTGATGTAAATGATAAGGCATTCTGCCCAGAGATATTGGATTTAGAGTATAAACCTGATTTTAGAATAAAAAATAAATAGGGTTCACCTGGAATGGTATGGAAAGCAATGACAAAGAGACACACTGAACATTGAGAAAGAAATTAGTCCAAGCAAGAGAGGTCCACAAATACTTATTTCTCACTACTAGCATTGCAAACTGATAAATCGTGATTGGATGCAAGAAAATATTTTTTTTCAGAATATGTAAGAGGGCCGATTCTTAAAAACAGGAAAACAGGACAATGCTGCTTGGGTACTAGAAAAAGTGTTTTCATTTGCTTATCTCGAATATTGTATGCACTAAAGGATAATCTGTATGTATCAGATGTGTTTTGTTAATTTTCTACATCATTGTGAAAAACTGCAAATACTGGAGATTCAGATTAAGCATAACTTTTTTTTTTAAACCCAAAGTGAAAACCCAATGATGGAATGTTACACTTGTACAATCAGAAACTGGAAAATTGGTAGTATGTACTTCAATTTGTCACTTGTCAACAGCTATGCCTGTTGGAAAAACAAAATTTAAAAACTGAAAAATATGTGTGAAAGATAAG
>NW_017733556.1:38415-40414 GCF_001890085.2 Hipposideros armiger | reverse complement strand
TTTCTTAGGTAGATATCACTGTGCAAATGACTATACAAATGTCAATAAAGTCATCTATGGTGGTACAATTAGGGTTAGTTTTTCTAAGGCAATGTTTGGCATAGCAACCAAAAACAAATGACAAAATTCTTCTATTTGTATTCGCACTGACCTCCCGTATGTATCTTCGAACATTCAAAACAGCCTTGGCTTTCCTAGTGTGTTAAAAAACCCCTGCTAAGCAGTCCGGTGATAAAAGGCATTTGTCTTTAATTCCAAATTTTGAATTCTTGATCTGTCATCTACTATTGTCACACAGTTAGCCAAATGGCATTCTAGTTAAGGGCATAATCCACAAATTAATTATTTTGGGCTATGCCCTCAAACTACCATATTTTTACTCCTAATAAGTTAGTTAAGTCACTTGTGATTAGAAACACTCCTTTTGGTAAGACTGGGACTAAGCAGACCCAGTGGCCACCTTGGGTTTGTCTCTCAGTCTATGTATTAACCTCATAGCAATGTTATTGGCTCAAAGACAAGGAGAATCATCCTCAAAGTTAGGCACATTGAGGGCAAATAAACATTTCTTCTGGACTAGAGCTATTAGCCTAAATTGTCCTCTATGAATTTGTATTTCCTGTCTGATGCCTGATTTGTTTTTTGAGGGTGAGAGGGATGAGCAGCTTTACAGTTAGTTAAAATCCCGGGCCACTCTTTTTCCTACCAGCTACAGGGAAAAATATCATCATAGCAAACACAAAAGAAAACACATCAATCTCCATTTTGATAACATTTAACATATTCTTTTTTTCTTTTCGATCTAACTGGAACTTCTGTTTTTAAAAATAAGGATCGACAGAAGGCCCACTTAGAAGATTAGGAATAAAATGAGCAGGGAGTGATATGTATGAATTCACCAACTCATTTCCTCCAGGGTCCTACTGATATTTGCTTTTCAAATAGTTTCCTCTTTCTTCTGGAATTCAGTCAGTGTGTCCATAATACTGACAAACCCAGAGCACCATTGGCAAAAGGCTTCGACAACTCCAGATGGCAGCATAAACAGACTGACTGTCATCAAGGTGTAAGGGATCATTCCAGGAGAGTCCTGCTAACATAAAATAAGGGTGAGCTCTATGTGCATGTNAATTCACCAACTCATTTCCTCCAGGGTCCTACTGATATTTGCTTTTCAAATAGTTTCCTCTTTCTTCTGGAATTCAGTCAGTGTGTCCATAATACTGACAAACCCAGAGCACCATTGGCAAAAGGCTTCGACAACTCCAGATGGCAGCATAAACAGACTGACTGTCATCAAGGTGTAAGGGATCATTCCAGGAGAGTCCTGCTAACATAAAATAAGGGTGAGCTCTATGTGCATGTGGCTGGCATATTGAGAGGTAATAGGGAGCTGACGATAGCCATGCGCAGCAATCGGGATGATCAATGTCACAAAGGTCCAGCAGGGACCTGAGAATGTGGTGCGGAGGGCATCCTTACTTTAAACGTAATTTTTCTATAGTCTGTGTAATGGTTTTAATATCAAAAGTTACACAGGGATTGAATTCACTTTTTGCAGACGTTGACTTTCATTTATGGTATAATAATAACTATTATATTTTTATTTTTGAACCGTGAGTTGATGTTCAAAGGTCTTTACATGTGGGTTTAAAAAAAATGTTTTGAATTTATGTCTTTTCTAAAAGGATTTGTATTTGCTTTTGCCAGGAAACATAGGTAAAGTCTTCATAAGACTATATTTTATTGTCATTTCCTAACATGGGTTTCATTTTATTTGCTTATATATTGTTGAACCTAGGACAGTGGATTGAAAAATCCAAAGGTAAGAATTAGCATAGACACTGATTTTCCCTCCTTTTAATAGTCTGAATATTTATCTACTCAATTTACCAATATGAGGATATTTTTTCCTAGCCTAACTTATCCTCCCCAAAAATATAAAGAGATTTTTCAGACTTTGAAGTTTCAAACTTTAACTAGATATTTCAGTGCAAAA
>NW_017733556.1:25364-37960 GCF_001890085.2 Hipposideros armiger | reverse complement strand
TAATCAAGACCTTATATGTACTTTTAGAAGTACACACACACACACACACACACACACACACACACACACACACACAGAATCATCCTGAGTGACTGTAGAATCATCATAAGTGACTTCTTGCTCAATTTTGCTAGAATTTCTTCTTAACTATTATGTATCAAGTGATGATTATTCTTAACAGAACTGTTATCAGAAAAGATAGGAACCTATATTAACAAAAAAAAACATATGCCAAGTTTCATCAGTAGAAATAGACATAACTTGTTACCCTATGAAACTCTAGAAGGAATCACATACAAATAATGCAGAAGAAAAGATATGGTAATACACTAAAATTACAACACAAGGCAAGAGAATCTTCTCATTACATCATAAGAAAGCTGCTCCAATTATCTTAAAAATTAAACATTCACTGCTCAGTCAGTAAGGATATAAACAACAACCTTGCTAAAAGCAATGCTCTTTTTAAATTAAAAGTGAAGCATGCACAAAAGCTATTTAAAAAATGCTTTTCTTAGTAGTACAGCTAATAGTATGAGAAGTTTCAATATTATTTTTAAAATCCTTATCCACATAAAATGACTAGACTATGTGTACATGAAGGTATTATTAAAATAATTAATTGCTCTTTTTATTCAGTTCAAAGCTAAACTATTACATCTTCCAAATCAATATAGTGTGTGAAATTAAAGTATTAAAAATTAATTTTCCATAATTACTCTTTATTGAAATGAATTATTTAGAATTAATATGTAATAATTCTAATACTAATTTTCTTTTTGGATCATTGGTAAGTTATTTAATCCCTTTAAATAGTCTGAGGATTCTATGTGGGAAGTAATTTGCCTTGGGAAGGGAATGGGCTAATTTAATACAGGGAACATTGAGTAGAGGAAAAATTATAAATTAGGAGAAGCATTACAGATGTAGTATTACTATTTATATGCCTTTTAACAGGTTCTTTTCCCAAATAGTGTGTTGCATCCCCTCCCCCCCAAGAGAAGAGTTCAGGGTTTTTATGGGGAAATGGGAGGAAGATGAGGTAGGTTGTAGTAAAGAAGAATAGAAGAATTCATTGGTGCTAGAATGAAGTAAGGATTAGATTTGCTCTTCATAGATGGACTTGAGATTTGGTCATTAGGTGATAGGCTAGATCTATACTTCATTGATAGGTCAACAATTTAGTCATTGACAGAGTCCAATTTCATCAGTCCTTACAAACAGAATATTCTTTTTTTTTAACTGATGTCTTGAAATGTTGGCAGTTTGGTCCAGTTCAAAAGGTAAAGAAAATAAGACATGCAGGGCAGTTCCTCTAAAATGGCTACTCTGGCTTGATTTTAATATGGCTCCACTAATGTCATCTTTCACCCCTTAAACTCAGTGTTTTGTATTTTAGGCAACAGGTTCATCCCTGTAATAGAGAAGGAAAATTCACCAGATAAAGTCGATAGAAATTTGCCTTAAGATAAATCATATCTATTTCTTCTTCTCTATGAAATCTAAACTACCTTTTCACTTATGTTAATTTTTAGGACCATAAATTTATTACCTCGCCACGCTAGTGATTAGGTATATGTGTAACATTTTGTAAATGGACAAATTGTCATTTTGACATAGCCAGTCTCAAATTCATTTTACTAGTGAATGTCCCCTCCTCTAGAGATGGATGGTTCTGGCTGAATAAATAAAACTGAATTTATGCATTTGTAAAGCCAACAGCTAAATCTTAAGGTACCATGGTAATTTTACTACAATCAGAATTACAATTTTAACAAATCAATAAATATAATGAAACACATTAATGAGTCAAAATAGTTGTGTAATATTTATGAAAATACTAAAAACAGTCAGAAGAGATTTTTTTTTTTTATAATTAGGACATTAGGTAAAGAAACATGAAACTTTAAGGAAGTAATTTTGTAAGAAGTATGTCATACTAATATATTTAC
This sequence comes from Hipposideros armiger, assembly GCF_001890085.2. Lineage (NCBI taxonomy): Eukaryota > Metazoa > Chordata > Mammalia > Chiroptera > Hipposideridae > Hipposideros > Hipposideros armiger. The sequence goes on along the minus strand of NW_017733556.1, from coordinate 36,008 downwards.
TTTTCTCTTTATAGTTTTTCATAAAAAATTATATTTCTAAAAATCTAATACACTGAAATGTTCTATAAAAAGTAGTGCAATTTTAGATATCTATTATTGCATTCATCTATTATCTATTAATTCAATTTTATTAGTATATATAAGAGAGATATTTAGAAAACTATAACCATTTTTAAAAAGATGATGATAGGACTGTGTTTTTTTCTCTTTAAAAGTGTTCATTTTATTTTATTCAAAGTGGTTTACAAACAATTATTTATGGGTGTATGCATGGAGGAAAATGGTGACCATTCATTTTTTGGTTTGCAATTACTATAAAGTCTCCAGAAGCTAAGTTGTCTTTTGTAACTTAAAATACTACTGACTAAACAATACATTGCTGCCTCAAATTCTTTTGGAATGAGGCAGGCATAATAAATAAGGGGAATAAATAAGTGGGAACAATTTAAAGTTTCTGCCATGTAGGATCTTGACTTATCTCTTATCTGCATGACCTACATAAGCAGTACTTGGTAGCTAGTTTTTTGTTTGTTTGTATTTTAGAGGAATAGGGCGATAGCAAACATTAAATACTGCCTGAATTTGCAGTCATGTCCCTGGTTATATCAGCAAATTAGAAGATAGAGAAACCGCCTAAGAATAGCCTGCAGAGCTAGGTTTTCGTTTCTGTAGGTAAAGGCTATTCACTCCTCCTAAATTGTTCAAAGGTCTCCAGCTGTGGTGTGTGAAATATAATGCAGGTGTGTTATGAGTCCCACAGTGAGAGTTTAGGCATCTTTCCCTGGTTTTCTACCTTTAGAGAACGCATTAACTCTACAATGGATAACCACCAACAAGATGGGTACCATTTTCTGAGACAACTCTGTGATGTTAGGTTAAATATCGGTGTTGGCCAAGGTTTGTGGAATGTTTATTTTATTTAAGGGTTAGTAGTGAGCACTCTAAGAATCACATCTCTGCTTCTTTCTACCACCATGCAGACAGACAGTACCCCTTTGCTGACTGTCTGACAAATTGAAGGCTGTCACCTTTCCGCTCTGCTGAGTATAGAGGTTCCATGCATCCAATCTAGTTTCCCAGAAAATAAAGAGTCTACAGGGAGTCAGGCCATTGAGGACACAACAAAAATGAACTGTATTCCTTATACACCCATTTGCCTCGGGCATATACGCCCATCCATAACTTCACTCTGTGAATTCCTAACCATTTCTTTACATCTATGATACCTCCTGTCCAAAAGGAGGCTTTTTTTTTTACAGTATTTGTACTATATTCCTTTTATTATTTTTGGTTTCTGACTGTGCCCAATGTTGTCAGGAAAAAAAGGAACATGCTCCACCCTCTCTGTGTACTTTTCTATAAGTGACCCACTTTATATTATTCATAACTGGTATTTTCAGTCTCAGTTGATTTTAAGTTCTGCTTTTTCCTTAACATATAATGGATTTATTGAATAAGTTCTATTTTGTCTTATAGCTATTTAGGTAATACATAAGTTTTTAAAATTTATTTTATTGTGGTAAGAACACAACTTGAGATCCACCCTCTTAACAAAAATTTAGGTGCACAATACAGTATTGTTGATTACAGGTACCATATTATACAGCAGATCTCTAAAACTTATTCATTTGCTTAACTGAAACTTTTTATCTATTGATTAATAACTTCTCATTTCTACTTCCCCAATCCTTGGCAACAACCATTCCTCTCTTTGATTCTATGGATTTGATACTTTAGATACCTCATATAAATGGAATCATGCAGTATTTGTCTTTTTGTGACTGGATTCTTTTTCATCCTTTTTCTAAACTTATTTTTCCTTCTTTCATTTTTTTTTGAGATTATTATATCTTGTCTGCTTTCTTTTTTCTTATCCCATATTTATTTATATTTACTATTTATACCTTGCACAAAATATGTCTAGTAAAAACTCAGAATTTTGCCATGCATATCTAAATTAACAAAATTGAAATTGAAACCACTGCAAGGGGTTGAAACTTCAATTAGATCTAGATTTGGTATCACAGGCTTTTAGTGTGATTGACCCCACTTGGGGGTTGTATTTTTGTGTTTGTTCATTTTGTTTTTTTCCTTAACAGTACAATTCTACATGCCTGGGTTTTATTGGACCACATGAGTTTGTTTCTTCTCTCATGGATATTAAACTCAAGATATGGAAAGTCTTTCTCTTTTACTTTTGAATGTTAATTTTGCTAGATAATGAATTCCAGGTAGTTTTTCTTTTTTCTTTTCTTCTTTCACCAATTGAAATATTTTACTCTACTCTCTACTCTCTTTTCATTTGCATGATATCTGTCAAGAAGCCCACTGTAATCCTTATCCTTGATTCTGTATAAGTTATAAACTCCCATCCACAAATCTCTCATTCTACATTTCTGTAAGTGTTTGAATTGATTGAATGAAGCTATTCTATAGTTTTGAGACCTAGGTATTTGAGGTATTTGACTTTTTACTCTTATGAGTTTATATTAGATGTTGGACTTTTCCCCCTAAATTAATAAATAAAACAATTGAAACCTTTGAGATGTCTTAAACCTTAAACAAATGCAGTCATCAAATTCAGGTTTATTATGTACATGTATATCAGATGATTTTTGTTTTATCTATATTTATAATGATGAGCTGCTAAATAATTTTGGAAAAAAGAACTATTTGAAGGCATCTTTCACAATTACAAATATAAAAAACAGATTTGACATCTTGTCAATTATTTTAAGTATGTATAACCTATTTTGTTGCAGATTTGGATATTTTATACTTGAGAACATGGTGACTATGTGGGTTGATGGAGTAGTCACTATGTAATCAACTGTTGGTCTCATTGTCGAAAGCTCTTTTGACTGAAAAGAAAACTATTGTAGAACATTGGAGTGCCTAAATAATGAATTGTTAGAAATCTGCAGTATACATAAGACAGGAAGTGATTCTGGAAATGTAATCAGAGTTTAAAATACATGTCTTTAAAAGAAATTTAATGTTTTAATAATACCAGATAGTTTGGCCTAAAAATTAAGTAATTTATTTTGATGTCTAACATTTATGGCATTTATCAAAATATTTAAAAACATCTTTTTAAGTAATTATTTGATCATTGTATATATTGCAGCATAAACCATTGTGTCTACATGATATGTTGACTACACTTTCAATGTGTTTCAGCATTTACCCTTAAATTTACAAAATAATTACATAGAAAATTTTAAGATAAATTATGTTTGCCTATTTCTATTTTTGTTCATAGAAATTATGAGAGACAATATTTAGACAAACAACTAAGCCTAATTTCAGGTACATTTATAATTTGAATAAGTTAACACTAGTTATTTATTATAAAATTAGTTATTTTCAAGAGAAAAAATTTCATAATATTTGAACTCCTACAAATGCAGAATAGTTTTAAAAGTCATTCAATTGTACTTTACCTAAAAAAATGCCTATGAAGTTATTCACTTATATACTGTTATTTAATTAACAAATGATATATTGACCATAATGTAGATCAGACACTGGATTACAGGCAGAGGTTAAAACTAAATTAAAAAAAAAAATCAAATCCCATAGTATAGCTACTTATGGATCATTAGGCATAGGTAGATATTTAAATAAAGGGAGTAATGTGCCATCATTGATACCTTGAAAAACTACATATAACAATGTACATCACCTGAGTGCTTACTACTCCTTGAAGTATCACTACCTGTTTATTTTTTTCACCACATAAGCTCCTGAATCTCACTCCTAATGAGCTGGAGTCCATTAATTTGATTATCCAATGCTAAAGAGAAATGGCACCCCTGCCGTGACTACTAAGACTGGTCTATGAGTGACCTGTGGAATTAATTACAACATAAAAGCATACACAACTCCAAAAATAGCCTCTTGCTTTGAAATGGAAATATTTGGCAAAACAAATAATCTCAAAATACAGGTTTTACTACACAAAGCTAATTAAATTAATTATAACTCCTCTACAACCACATATTGTATATACTGATTTTAGCTTATCCAATAAAAAATCTAATTCTTATGTACAATTTTAGGAGTGTATGACATTTCCAAATGAAAAAAAAACAACAAAAAACTTGCATTTTATTTAACTTTACATTTAAATATACAATGACCTTTTTTTACAGTTTATCTCTACTTCCTAATCTGTTCAGAATTTCTTGTGAACTAAAATTTGTAAGACTTCTGTAAGTTCCAAATGATACACATATAGTAATTTGAACCAATGTTCAAATACAGGTACTGCTTATTTTTAATTTTATAAGTAACAGTCAGATATATTGCTTAATTTTATATTTCTAAATCAGCCTCAATATATACCCATATACAAACTAAATGAAATATGTTGAATGGGTATCAAAGGAAAGATAGTTATATTTATTTTTCTTTTTGCCTATATATTGTCATTTAATAATATATTTTAAAAAACTATTAACATAATATATCTACCTGGGTCTAAATATGTACTCTTATCCTCAATATTTAAATTTAACTTCAGAAGTATTATACATTTAGAAAAAACAATATTAAACACTAAATAAAAAAGGTAAATATTTTAGATGATAATTTATAAATAAATGGCCCTAAGAATCATTTAAATATCAATCCTTTTACTGAATTTAATGTATTAATTGTTAAATAATTTGTTTTAAAATTAATAAAAGAAAGAAAGTGTTAAGTAAAACATTGTAATTGGTTTTATGACTTGACTAAATCAATTTCAAATTACACAAAACCTGGATGGATCTTGAGATTATCATGCTAAGTGAAATAAATCAGATAGCAAAACATCAAGAACCATATGACTTCACTCACATGTGGGATATAAAACTGAAAGCATCAAATGAACAAGACAAACAAACAAACAAAAACTCATAGACACAGGCAACTGTTTTTGTGGTTATCAGAGAGTAAGCGGGGAGGGGGGTGGTAGATGAGAGAAAAGCAGGTCAAATATATGGTGATGGAAGGAGAACTGACTCTGGGTGGTGAGCACGCGATGTGTTATATAGATGATGTATTACAGAATTGTACACTTGAAACCTATGTAACTTTACTAACCACTGTCACCCCAATAAATTTAATGAAAAAGATAGAAGTTAAACATGTTATGATATGAGTAGATATTGAAGAAGGGAACATGCAGACACATTCAAATCAAAATAAGAAAGAAGTAGTTATAATTGTTGTGGTCCTAGTTTCTGAAACTGATTGCATAGTTTGCATTTATAACTAATGTCCATGCTATTCATTTTTTAGTTCTTATATACCAACAAAGTGCCTCAGTTGGTTGCAATTCATTGCCTGGTAGGACTACTGAAACCTTCATTACTCAAGGTTCTGGGCCATTATTATTATTTCTGCCTTAGTTGTTGGGTTGTCACACTTTTTCATCAATTTAATCTAAGACCATGAGAGTACTAAGAGTTTCTCTGGGGGATGTCCTTAAAATTAAGGATCTGAATCCAGTTTTTATGTTTCACTATTAATAGCTTTTAGATCCCTTGGGCAACCAAAGTAAGAAGCCCTACACGGGTCCTTTGCTTTTGCAAACTGGTGGGAATTTCAACTGGTGGCAGTTTCCAGATTGTGGGAACTCCCCCATGCAAGATGTTCTTTGTTATCCTTTTTATCTAACCCCTACATGAGACAGTCACTTCCTGGGAGTCTCCAGTTTATTGTGAACACTAAATATATTTTATTCATATTCATGGGTAAATGAGTTCTCTCATCTCTCTTGACATCTAAATAAATCCATAGGAGGGTGACTATATTTGCCTGTAGGTCTCTATATCCCTTATCCTGCATATTGTGGAATAACAACTCAATTCCCTGTTGATACTCAGGATCAATCGTCCAGAGTCAGAATAATCTCTTTTTTTTAGCCATTGATCAATAATATGAAGAACCCAACATGATCAGGCACAGTCTTAATTTCTCGTTTATTGGCATCATTATTGTGTCTGCAGGTATAAGTATTCTTCCTCTTGGAACTAAGACCTCTAAACCAGTAAAGCCTAAATTCATTGGAACAGGAAGCAAATACTTTGCTACTGTATCTTCAGTGTGTGAGGGAGAGAAGCCATTTCTACTTCCAGACTCATAATTTCAGGCTATGAGAGAACTAACACTGTGCATTGTATATGGCACTTGACAGATGTTGCCCCAGCACAGTGTTGCCACCTGGCTGGCACTGTAACTGAATCTTCAAAAGACTGTTCCACCATTCTACTAAGGGAATGGCTTCAAGATGGTGGGGTGAATGGCAATCCCTGTGAATTCCAAGAATGTGGGCCCACTGCCACACTTCATTTGCTGTCAAATGAGTTCCCTGGTTGGAAGTGTTGCTGTATGCAATGTTATGAGAGTGAATAAGGTACCTGTAGTTAGTCAGAAGCATTGCAGGCAGGGAAGAAAAAATAATATGAAACGTATCAAAAAAGTGTTCTCCTTCCATAATATCAGAGGATCTGATATAATCAACCTATCTGTGGGAACCCCATCCATGTCCCTGGGGAAAAGTGCCATATTTGGGGCTAAGGATTAGTCTCTGCTGAGGCAGAGTAGATACTCAATCATGGTTATAATCAGATCAACAACATATATTTACCATTACTTTACTTTTGCTATTGCTTTACTTTTGCTTTATTTGGAATCCATTCATTCAGTCATTCTTTATGATATATTGTGTTACGGGTTGTAGAATATGTTCTGGTTTGTTAAATATTAAGATTAGATTTTTTTAAGATTAGTTTAGTTTTTTAGTTTTTATTTTTTTTAGATTAGATTAGTTTTTTTTCTAATTTTTGTAATTTCTGGAGAAGAGAGTATTTTTTTTTAATTGAAGTTTATTGGGGTGATGATTGTTAACAAAGTTACATAGATTTCAGGGGTATAATTCTGTAATACATCATCTATACATCACATTGTGTGTTCACCACCCAGAGTCAGTTCTCCTTCCATCACCATATGTTTGACCCCTTTTACTCTAATTTACCACCTCCCTCACCCCTTACCCTCTAGTAACCACTAAACTATTGTCTGTGTCTAGGAGTTTTGTTTCTTCATTTGTTTTTCTTGTTCTTTTGTTGTTTTCACTTCTATATACCACATATCAGTGAAATCATATGGCTCTCAACTTTTTCTGTCTGACTTATTTTGCTTAGCATTATAATCTCAAGATCCATCCATGTTGGATAAAGAAGTTGTGGTATATATACACAATGGAATACTATTTTGCCATTTGCAACAACATGGAAGAGAGTATTTCAATCTTTAACATTTCAAACAAAAATTTATCTGGAAATTACCTTTAAAATTGAAACATACCCCAGAATAAGGAATTCTGGTGGTATTTATCCAATCTATTCATTAAAATGTTCGACTCAACCTTTTACCAAATGATTTGGCAAATGTTGATGACCTTAGCTTGTTTCCATTAATTTTCATCAAGAGTTATAAAATGTTACCTTTAGAATTAATTTTCCTGAATTTATTATTCACAATTCTTCTTTTAAATATAAAGCAACTATCACCTGTCAAATTTTTTTGCTACCCTTAGATACAGTTGGTAAAGGAAAGACATGATATATATTTCTTTCTCTTCATTTATACTTATCCATTTGCAGAAAAGTCTCCCATAGTAGTATTCAAATATTTTCCATGTTGTTATGAAGTTATGATTTTTTAATGCTTTCAACCCACTGCGATAAATCATTTATTGTTATTATTATTTTGCTGTTAATAGTTTCCCTTTTAAACTTGTGGGGATCCTTTTCCAAAGCCAAAATTAATGAGAATAGGATTCCTTAAAAAAAATCTGAAGCATTTTTATATATCAAAAGAAAATATACCTACATTTGTACAAGGTTAGTATAAGACATATTTTTTTTCTGAAAATTATTCTTAAAGTTATATTTTTTATAATTTAACCAGTACAAATAAAAAGATATTTTAGGCAAATTTGCTGATTCTCATGCTTACTAATTAGACTATAGACTGCCATTGTTTTTCACCCATAATTTCAATAATTCTTATGTATTCAAATTTCTAATCATATATATCAAATGTGCCTAGTTTCAATAAATTTTATCATTTTTGAGAGCTTAAATATTTGATATTTTCTCTAGTGGTCCAAAAGTAGGTTAACTTTCCCCCTGTTTGGTACCTGGACAAGAAGGCATTTTTGATAAGCAACAAACAAAGCATGGGAAAAAAAATGCTATGATTATAGTCCAAATCTTCATAAACGTTGTACATATTTTAATATTTCACAAAATCTTTTCCACATGTTTCCTCTATATCTAGACCAAGGATTTCTTACAGGCTGCTTAACAGAGCTTTGGAAGTAAATATTTGTAAGTAAATAATTCAGTATACTTCAGAGTCAGGTAAGATTTTTAAAAATATAATTACTTATTGGAAAGCATAACAAACCTAGCATTTATTTATCTTTGTTTTTGCACATGGAATCTATTTTACTAACTCAGCTCACTAGCAAAAGCAATTCTAGAACAGCTTCTTCAATGAAAAATCTTAGGAGAAAATCCAAATTTTGAGAAACACTTTTTGCCCTTCTTAAATATCTATCCTAATGTCTCATATATGTCATTATGAACTTGTTCCTTTACTGCAGCTTATAAAAATTTAATGATTTGTTCTCTTTTAAAAAAAATAGTTTATACCCTCAGGTGAGTCACCAATTAAATGCTTGACCTTAGAAAATGAAGGAAAATATTCGGAAATGTCTTTCCAATTTTCATATAATAAATTTTAGAGAGTGCTCAGAAAAATCATTCCTGAGTCTTGACCCAGAGCTGCTATTTATTAAAGTTATGGTCTTGGCCAAATCACAGGACTAAATCATTTTTTTCATCTGAAGATAAAAATAAAATAGCACCTCATTCAATTCTTATCTTGAAAATTAAATGTGTTGTTTTGTAAGTGCACATACATGTGTAGGTATGTAGTACTCAGCATCATATCTGGTGCATATATTATTAATAAATGTTATAATGATTGATATTATAATTATCATTATTAGTAATAATAGACTGTCAATATCCTGTGTTTATCCTTAAGGACAATGTGTTAGAAACAAAACAAAACAAAACAAAACAAAACAAAACAAAACAAAACGAAAAAACTGGTGTAGATCTCATTAATTTGAAATCTCTTTTATCAGGTACTTTATTTCAGTCCACAGTGGTTTTTTTTTTTTGTTTGTTTGTTTTTGTTTTTTCCTGGTTATGAGTCACTCCCCATTAGAGAGTTTTAAGAGCTAGCTTAATTTTTCAGGGCAGAAAGATAACCTTTCTGCATTTATGCAGTTAATCATTTCCTGTGCTTCCAACTACCACCAATGTTTTTTTAACTGGTTGATATGCCAAGGATTCTAGTTTGCTTTATTTTTAATAACTTCAGAGTATTTTCATCTTCAGTTGTATTTAATTTTGTTTCATAAGAAATTGTTTCAGATATGTAATTGGGACAACCCATTATAGATTTCTATTGGATAGAAAAATGAAATGTTACTAACATGTTCAAATAACCAACCACTGACTATCAGTACTGTTAATCCATTTATTAGAATGTAAGTTTCAGAAGGAGGCTTCTGTTTAAATTTGTGGTCAAGTTACAACAACTGAATTCTAATATATATTTAATAAAATATAACAAATATTTTAAAGCAACTTGTAAAGCTATGGGTATATTTTGAAGAAGTGCTTAATATACTGGAAGGATATAAATGATATTATATTTCTTTCATTCAACATTTGTAGTTTTGGAAACCAAAGTAAACCTTTAACAGAGCCAAATAAGGTGTGTACACAAGAGTGTACATGCTTAGAGACCTGTACAGTGCTGTAGCATAGTGAGGAAATTTGGTGATGGTGGAGAAATGCACTCATTTATCAATTTACTCCACTAACCATTCTAATGATTTGGATTTATTCATTTAAAGTATAATGAAAACAATTTATAACATCAAATCCAGTGGCAATGTGATTTCATTCTACACCAAGCATTCTGTCATAATAAATCTGCTATTCTGTTCCTATACAAAGTAGTATTTCAAATTATTCCTGAGCATGTATCATAACTATTATTTTGAGTTATGAACTTACTAATGTATGCAAAAGTAGGTTTATTAGCTACATCAACATGGGTGTTTAATGAATTTTGAAATATAGTTTATTATGATTAAATATAATTGGTCCAATTATATTCATTTTTTAAAATAGCAAATTCTAAAAAATGTTAAATATGTGAAGTAATATATTATCTTTGGTCACATACAAGTGGTTCCAATGTAACTCACTTCACTTGAGCCTGATCTAAACAACAGTCTATGAGGTTTCCCTGCTCCCACCCTTGCTATTCTCTCAGGACTTACTTATCTTTTCAACATGTAAGAGAAATCATGTCATTTAGTTCTCAAAACCATCCAATGGCTTTTGATCACATTCCAAAATCAAATGTAAGTCGTTAAAATAATTTTCAAGGCCCTGCATGATTGGGTCTAGTGTTGCAACTTCTCTGTCCTCATTTCTTGCTACTGTTCTTGAGTACGTCCTTCAATCACACTGATCTCCTTGTTACTCTTTTTTTTTTTTT
>NW_017733556.1:15454-19229 GCF_001890085.2 Hipposideros armiger | reverse complement strand
AAAAAAAAGACAAATACTGTGTAATGCCTGGTCATAAGTATATGAAGTAGAACATTAAATCATACCTTTTTGCTGAAACACGTTAATAAAGTTTGCAAATAAAATTTAAGAATACAGCCAAAATCTAATTTGATCTCTTATATAAAATAGTTGTTTTCGTACAACTTCGTGAGTACAAATTCAGTTCATAAATTCCAAAAGTTATATTTTGTATGTGTGTGAACTGTCCTAAGATTTGATCATGTTCTACAAAGATATATATCGCCGTGCCATTTTCGTGCATACTATCTGAAGTAAGAATGGATTATTATTCAATAAGGAATTGTATCATGAAATAGTTATGGAGGGACTGAATTAATTAATACAACTATTTCCAGCAACATTTCTATGTTGACAGCAATTTCAAGAACATCTTTTTGTTTGTTTGTTGAAAATATGTGAGCATGTGGTAATATAAGAAAGCATAGACACGATAAAAGAAAGCATATTTTGCACAAGAAAAAAGTTGATAAGATTAAGAACTTTTAAAAAAATAATTTCTGTACTGCAAATACTTTCAACCATTGCAAAAGGAATATCATCATGCTCAAAAGAACACTTTTTTCATGTTCTAACATTCAAAAGTAACAGAAATAGCTCCAAGAACTTTTTAATTTATAAATTCTAGAAAAGGCATAGCATCTGCAAATTAATTCAAGGAAGACCTTATCAGAGAGCACAAAGAAACCCAATTATATTCCCAGGAGCACTGACTATTTACCTAAATTACTATCAGGAGCAACAACTGCAACTATATTGCTTAGAGTTTCGCTCTGGGCAACTTAAATCTTAGAACAACTTTTGAGAAAGGGATCTAGGAAAATGAAATGAGATAACTAATTGTTGCACTAAGCTTTATCGTGGCTCAGGGAAAAAAAAATAACAGTCATTTGGTGAGAGGGCATGTCCCAGTAAAAGCCTGAATTATCTAAATTTTATAGGGATCATATCCATAAATTTTCTATGTGCTTTCTTGTTTTATTTAATAATGTTGCCTTGCTTATGTCATTGTCTTGCCCTGTGTTTACTGAGACCTGGTATCTCTCTCAATCTGTAGAGCTCCTCTCCAGCTTTAGACTTTGAGGGGTCTGCAAACTTTGCTATGCATCAGTTACTTGAGAAACTTGTCAGTCAGACTCCAGTTCCAGCCCTAACAGTCTGATTTCAGCTGCTGCGGGGGGTGGGGTGGGGTGGGGGAGCCTAGGAAAGCTACTTTAAAAGTAACAACTACAAAAAAAGCAAAGATCACTTGTAATGATTGTGATAAAGATATTGCTCTGACCATCTTTGAAGTCTCTGTTTTGGTTTTCCCAGGCATACCTTTTGCCTTTTATAAAGGAAATATTGTAAGGTGTTTTTTAAAAAAAATCAAGAGTAGAAAATAAGGAAGAATATAAGTAATTAATCATTCTCTACCCACATTTCTGCACTTAAGTTTCCTCTCCCCAGAAAGAACCACTATTAACACTTCAGCTTTTTTTTTTTTTCCTGATAGATTTTTTGGTGCATGCCTATAACAACAAAATAATGTGTCCATATGGGTTTTTCTTTTAATCTATTTTAAACATCACCTATATAAATTATCCTATNTTCTCTCCTCCTTCTCTCTTTTATTTTTTTTTTCATTTCTCTTTTCCTTCCTCCCTCTTCTTATTTCTACCTCTTTTCTTTTACTCTTTTATCACAGCAGTTATGGGGCAGGTAGGAAATGTGCGAACTTATTTTTCTCACAACAATGATTCCTTCAGAAAAATGGGGAGAATTTTTCAAAGAGGAAGAATACTCACCTATTATTTTATATGCTTTTCAGAAATGGTAATGATTGATCATGCTAAAACCCAATTATAGATTTTCTTACCTTATTAAACACTGAGAGGAAGACTTTTACTTTGCTCAAAATAGTAAAAGGTAAAAAGCATATCTGTTTTGGACAAAGGGAAATATATCATAAAGGTTTCCTAAAAACTGCATGTACCTCTGTCCTTCCCTTGATCTCACATGCATCTATTCTTCGTGGTGATGCCCTGGTCAGTCTCTGGGTTCTAATCTGCAGAACTAGTACTGACAGTTTATCAATCTCGTCTCTTTGTAGTCAAAGAAAGCCTTGACATATGGCCAATATTCAGAGAGCTCTTTGGCCTGAAATCTAGATCATTCAAGCATTTCCTGGAATGGATTTAATGTATTATAATGGTCTTCTTGCCCAGGGCCAAAAGCTAGACAACTATTTCTGGGCAGCTTTTTAATTGATAGGTGATTCAACTCTCTTCCTTGTGAGAAAGTTTACATTCTAAGGTAGGAAGTAAGAACATAGGACATTAACCAAAAGGAAAGTGTTTTCTGTCAGCCTGTTAATAAATCAGGTGCCTCCATCCTGGCCAGCGAGGAAAGGAATAATGAGCTTTTCTAGTGCTTGGATGCCCACTGGTTTTGGTCAAATGGCACAAGAAAAACAGGTAGAAAGACAGAACTTGCCATCCATTCTTTTATTCTTTTATACATTAGGCATATGTTTGTTTGTTTTTTTACATGTATTTTCTTTTTAAAATTCTCAGTGGTGTGAAAACACTGAGCCTGCAACTTGACAAGATCGTAGAATAGAGGGGTCATAGACATAATAGAGAGATTGTGATCTCATCTCCAAAACATTGTGTTTGGATAATATTTAAACTTGATTAAGCAATCTTCAAGGGCCAATCATTATCCAAACTCTCTCTCTCTCTCTCTCTCTCTCTCTCTCTCTCTCTCTCTCAGCTCGGGCGCAGCTCACTGGCCCATGTGGGAATCAAAACAGCAACCCTGTTGCTCAGAGCTCGTGCTCTTAAGCAAACTATTAATCAACTGAGCAACTTGGCCAGCCCCAAACTCTTTGTATTTTTAACCCATTGAAAACCAATGAAAAATTTAGGAGGGAAGCCATTTTGAAAGTGTTGAAACAGGTAGACTGAACAATTTATGTACAATTACCTGGCTAGGCAGTTACATTCCTAGGATTGCCTTCTATCTGGGACTGGACTTCCAATATTCTTAATACCTACATTCTATGTCGACAGGATCAATATTTATAAATATTAAACATTAAATCCATGTCTTAATTACATAACATTCAAATTAAGTTTTTATTTCACCAATATCTTGATCCTTACAAAGGTTTTCAGTTTTTGTTACACCTCTCTTTGGTGTTATATATATCAAGAGTTGCATCAAGATGTCTACAAAATACCACATGACCCTTTTATTTCATTTTGAAGGCCTTGTCTTCACACAATAAAAGAAAGTCTTCCAGGGACAAAGGTCAGCGCTGACACAAGCATTATGGAATGATATGGTTCAAAAGCATCTCAGGGACCTACAACTTTTCACTAGGTTTTTCTGATTATTTGTCCTGAACTCCACAACCCACACACTAGACAGATTAACAGTCCCTGGTTTTCTTACATGTGTGTGGTTCTATAAACTGCTGTGTTGATTATTTTGGGACAGAGTTTGTCATCAGAATTGGTATATATGGTTGCAGTTGCTTTACTTACATTACATAAATAAAGGTCCTCCCTCACAACTGGAGAATGAAGCTTGCTGAGATTCATATGCTCTCCCATTAAAATAAGGTGGTTGAACTACACAACTTTAAATTTATTTTTAGTTCAAGCCATACACATTTTATGTCATTTAGAACTGCTTCATGGATACAGAAATAATCACTGCCATTTCCTATAAGGCTTTAGGAAAAACAAAA
>NW_017733556.1:12410-15402 GCF_001890085.2 Hipposideros armiger | reverse complement strand
GTGTAAGAGGTTAGCTACATAAGTGAGAGTACTTCCTACAATATGATTTTGCACAGTGTTTGATTATTTTATTCATTTGACAAATATTTATTTTGAGCAAACACTCTTCTAGCATTGGAGCTGTAACTAGACTAAAACATGTCAATGACCCAGATCGTATCATGATTATATTCTGGATCTGGGAGATACAGAGCTAGCAATTCAATATATAAAATGTCAGGAAAAATTATATGAAAAAATTAAAAAGTACCAGGTAAGAGATTAACATGCAGGGAAGAAAAAATTTTTTTTAACATTATATGCTTCAGATTTAGTTAGTTTGGGATGGAGAAGAGAGTCAGGAGTTCAGATCAGAGGTCTTATTGGAGTAAAATGGGACGCTCTTAGAGGTTCTTGAGCCAAAAAATAAAAATCAATGGGGAGAATCACAACAGCTGCTGAGTACAGCATAATCTCTGTGAGCTTGTAGACCATTTTAAAAGGCATAGAAATAATTCAAGAGAGCAATTATGGCATCCTGGACTGCAGAGCTATTAATGGAGATGCTGAGAAGTTGAACATTTTTGAATTATGTTTTGCTACTGACAAAAAGACAGATGTCAAGCATGCTATCCTTTCCTTTAGCCTAAGTAACAGAAACATAAAGTTCGAAAACACTGTGATTGGGTGTACTCAGTAATGAACAAATTGAGGGGTGATGTGATACCTTCTTCAGTGAGTTAATTGAACTAGGTTACAGTCAGAAGTTACTCAATGAAACACTAATCTCGGTCTTGCTGTGAAGGTATCTTGAATATGTGGTTAAAGTTCATAATCAGCTGACTTCAAGGAAGTGACAATATGCTATGTAATCTGAGCGTGCCTATTCAATTAGTTGCCCTTAAAAGCAGACCTAAGTCTTCCCTGATGAAGACATTCTTACCTGTGCACAGCAGCTCCAGCTTGTGGCCCAGAATTCCAGCCTACTGGTACAGCTTGCCTGATAATGTGGAAATTGCCCTAGTCAGGCCCCCAAATTGTATAAGCCAGTTCCTTGCAATATGTCTCTTACTCTATGCTTCTGATTTTTTCATCTTCTGGCTTGTTCTTGGGTTGAATCCTGACTGATAAAGCTAGGCAATAAGCATTTTTGTTTTGTTTTGTTTTCCTTGAGATCCCTATGAATCTCACAAATAAAGATGCCAGCAAATAAATGAAAACTAAATCTAAATCTCATGGAAGTTATGTGGGCTGGAAAATCACATGTTGGAGTTAATCTATAGACATGTATTAGAACTATTGAGATAGCCAAAAAAATTATTCCTTAAAATATATGCATTGGAACTTCTGAAATTCCTGGGACATGTGAATAATTATTTTTTAAAGGGTTTTTACAGATGAACTTAAGGACCTTCAGATAAAGATCATCCTGGACTATACAAGTGGGTCAGAAACCCAGCAACAAGTGTACTTAGAAGAGACACATATAGAAAGGATGTACAAAGAAAGAGGTGACATGATGACAGGCAGAGGTGGGAGGCATGCAGCAGCAAGTCAAGGAAAGGTGACAATTGCCGGAAGCTAGAAGAGACGGAAGGCAGCCATGCCAACGCCTTGATTTCAGATGTCTAGCCTTCAGAACTGTGGAAGAATACACTCATATTGTTTTAAGCCATCCGTTTTGTGGTAATTTGTTGAAAATAATGTAATTATATTTAAAACCATGATACTAAAGAAGACAAATTCGAAGATAGAAACAAGAATTATGAAAAATGGCTCCTGGGGACTCCAAAATTAAGAAGTTGGAAAAATGAAGAGAACCTAACAAAAGTAGTTGAGAAGATGCACCCAGAAAAATATTAGAACCGAAAGAGAGTGTTACTCTGGCACCCATGAAAAATAAATATTGTAAGAAAATTGTGGGCAGTTTCATCAAATTTATTGTAGATAGATCAATAGAGATGAATATTGGGAATTGACATTTACATTTTGGTGAGTTGAAGTCACTGATAAGTTTTATAGTAAAAGTATCAGTCTTGTGTGTCCGTTAAGGACTGAAATTAGTCCTTAACGGACACACAAGACTGATATTTTTAGATAAAGCTTAAGATCAGGACTCAACAGAGTATGGCCAGAGTAAAAGCAAGTATATCGAGTAATGATATCTCTCTTGTGGCATTTTTGTTTCGAAGGGAAGCAAAAGAAGAAAATGGTAGCTAGCCAGGATAGTGTGTAGGTATATTTGTATATGTGTGTTTCATGGAAGACACTACCTTACACTGGCTCAATGGTGAGCTGCCACCCTTACAGAGGAAGTTATAAAATGATAGGAAGCAACAAAAGCAAAAACAATGAAAACCAGCCTTAGGTGTTTATGAGAATTGATTTATTGATATAATAGGGATAAAAGAGGACACTATTTAAATGAAATTACTGGCAAGTAGACATTAAAAACAGGGATCTTCTGTGATTCATGATATTATAAAACAGTTCTTTCCGAGTAGAAAACTGAATTTGCTACTTTAATTTTGTAATCAGACAAGCTAAAAGTTATTTGCCTCATTTTCTACTTCAAATACCCAATTTGTCCGTTTCCAGACAAGTTGTGGTGATTGTAGATTTTTTTTGTAGATTATTGAAAAATAAATGAAATTGTAACAAAGGTGACTAATATTGTTGCTTTGTTGGCTGTTGGAGGATATTTTAAGTCAACGTTTATTTGGTTTCTCGGTCATTGATCTGTCTGGGCATACTATTCTCTATCTTATATTATTTGCCAATTGACTTCAGCATGTTTCAAAAGAGAGATGACTATGTTTTGGACCAGGCTTAATGTTTATTACAAAAAGGGTGATGAGGTAAATTTTAGGACACAAAAACAGAGAACAGTAACAAACCTTTTCTAGCACCCCTTTAATGTCTATTTAAGATAATATTAAATGTATAATAATCTTAAAATAATCATGTTTTACCCTCACTTGTTTTTATGCTCTGCAAATGAGATTGTAAGTTT
>NW_017733556.1:0-5290 GCF_001890085.2 Hipposideros armiger | reverse complement strand
TAAAGCTTTTATGCCTGGATAGTACATAATTAACATGTCACGAAAAGTTACTATGAAACTGTTCACTATTCAGAAGAATAAAATCACATTCCATTAAATAAGGATCATCACTGCTTTAATGGTCTGCATGTCGCATTTTAATAGCCATATAAGTAACCAGAAAATTAAATAGATCTTTTATCTAATATGTATTTTCACATTTGAGTGTACTCCTGGCAGAAGATAACTGGGATAGCTGCAACTGATCAGGTTCCATTAATGTGAGATTGCTTGTGAAGTAGTACATTTCCTAATATCTAGTGTGGAAATGTTATGCAAATTATTTGTAAATGTGAAATCCTCAAGAGCAAAGCTACATTAACTGCTCCTATTGCAAAGGTATGCTCAATAATTTACAACCCATCAATGGCCGAATTGGAAATAAATTGTTTCTCCGCAGTTCTGAAATGCAGTAGAAATGTAAACAGCACCATCTTCTGGATAATATGAATGCTCTTAATTGCTCTGCAAGATGCTATATATGTGTTCTCCGAAACAGGTATGTAACAGATTTTAAACATTCCATGTGTATGCTGTATATTTTGAAGTTTTTACTGTTAATTTTAAACATGATAGTTAGATACTGTGTGGATAAGACATAAGCATTTTGTAGACATTAATTTGAATATTGAATTATAATCCAAGCATAAATACTTTTGAATGTAATACATAAGAAAATATATTTCTGATGTGATTAACTTCATTCTTTCATAGCCATTGGCAATTTATGAAGTATTTGATACAGAGTAAAAATTCATAAATTGAACATTCCCTTCAAAAAGTAAAACAGAAAATAGACACATCATCAATATGCACAGTCAATAATCTCATTCCAAGATGCAATCTTCAATAAATGATTACTCCAACTCCAATAGCTAGAAGTTATTTTAACATTTCCTTATCTCATAGATAATTAAGCTTAACAGGAAGCGAGTACTCAAAGATATTGTTTGGCTTGTAATAGCATTACATTTTCAACTGAAATATAATTCCAGTGATTTAATTTTTCATTTGCCAATACTGGGAATCAGCTGAGGGTACCCTAGTTTTTTAGTTCACAGAAAATGTAAAAAAAAAACTGGGAAAAATTAGGTTGAAAAAAAGATACAAAGATTAGAAACATAGGAAAAATCAAGAATTATCAAAATATTTTATGTTTATTCACCCTGTCACTTCCCCAACAAATACTCTTTGACCCTCTTCTCTAGGCTTGGCCCTTTCTTCAGTCATTAGCCATCTGTTGTCACCATTGTACTTCCTACTCAGGCTACACAGTAGAACCTTTTTCTGGAAGCATGACCTCAATGCTCTCAATGATATGTCTGTTCTTGCATCTATCTTGATTAAAAAAAACAACACAACCCTCCAACTTCTTCTCTTCAGCTTTGAATGGGCTGAACAGTGCAGACACTGGAAGATGAATACTGTATGATATCACTGATAGCAGAATCTAAAAAGCCAAACTCAAACAAACAGAGAGTAGACTGGTGGTTACCCGGGGCTGCTGGGCAGTTGGGGGAATGGGGCAATGTCTATCAAAGAGTACAAACTTGCAATTAGAAGATGTATATTGTGGGATCTAATACACAGAATTGTGATTATAGATAACACTACTGTGTTACATGCTTGAAAATTGCTAAGACAGTAGATTTTAAATGTTCTCACCACATACATGAGGTGGTAATTTAGTAAAGCGATGAAAGTGTTAGTAATGTGGTAATCAAACTGTAATATATAAGTGTATGGAATCAATAGGTTGTGCACCTTAAAATTATACAATGTTATATGTCAGTCATACTTCAATAAAGTTGGTTAAAAACAGAAAAGTGGATAAAGTTGTTAAACATATAAAGCTTGACCTTAATTCTCAGGTTGAGGGTAATTAGCATCAGATTTGGTGACTTAGCCCCATTTTCCCGACTTAGGTGTGAATGTATGAGAACAAAGTTTATTTGGGTTGCTGACTCTGTCTCCAACTACTATTTTCTGACAAAAGAACAAAGACAAAAAAAAAATTACAGGAAAAAGTTTGGGAGCAGAGGCTAGCCTGTGTATAAGCCCATGGAAAAGATAAATTGTAGTAAATTTGAATGCAGACATATATATGTATACACAAACACATACACACACACACACACACACACACACACATATATATAAAACATATTTTTTATTTTTTTATTTTTTTAGCTGAGTCATCCTGCCACCTGTTGGGAAAAATACAATAGTTCAATTTTGAAAATACAGTTTGAGGTAGCTGCTGTAGATATAAAGAGGAAGTGCCGAATGTCAGCAGCAAAGTTGGTTGTGAGCTCATTGAAATCGTCTACATCTTAGACATTGATGTGAGAATTATCTCGGTTTGCTAACTGAATGTGAGTATAAATGAGATCATCTGGAAAGCATACGAGGGATATGTAAATGAAGGGAGCATCTAAGGAGCCAGATACCTAAAATTGATGTCTTTACAGGCGCAAGGTGAGAGGGGGATCAGGAAAATGATGCTGTAAAACAGCTGAACATAAATTATGAGAGGAAATATTTTAAAGTGCTCAAGGCTGTTCATAGTTAAGTAATGTTGGGCCAATATTTGTCTACTGAAATTTTTAAGCTAAGCAACAGTATTTCTCATGGATTTTTGGATGTTAAAAGGAATTCATAGCTTTTGTGAAGGTACCTTTTATTCTTAAGCATATTTCTTGTTTTTCTTTCATTCTTTTTTTTTTCACTTTGCCATGGGGCTTTGCAGTGATTGATTATAATATTTGGAATGGATAACTCAGCATGTTTAGCTCAGCATGCCCCCTTTCACCTTGAGAATGAGTCTGTTTACCATATGACTTTCCAGTGCTTTTTTATATGCTCTCCCCTCCTCAGAGGGAGTCTTAACCCTATCAGATGATATCATGATGGGTGAGTATATGAGTTTACTGGGACTGCTGTAACAAAGCACCACTAACTGCATGGCAACAGAAATTTATCAACTTATAGTTCTGGAGGTTGGAAGTTGAAGTCACAATGTAAGCAGAGTGGTTCCTTCTGAGGGTTGTGAGGGAGAATTTGGTCCATGCCTCTTCCCTAGCTTCTGGTTGTCTCAAGTATTCCTTGGCTTATAGATGGTGCTCTCCCTGTCTCTTCATAGAGCCTCCCATCTGTATGTGTCCATCTTTAATTCCAAATTTTCTCTTTTTATAAGGACACCAGTCATACTGGATTAGCGCCCACTCCAATATCCTCATCTGCAGATCATCTGCAGAGACCCTCCTTCCAGGTAAGATTTCATTCCCTGTTACTGGTAATTGGGGGTTGGGGGAAGGATTTAACCTATAACCATAGGTAAGTTTGCCCAATGCTGCTTCTTAGTATTAGCTATCAGACCTGCAGCCATATTCTGCAGTTCAGTTATCATCAAAAAGGTTAACTTTTGAGCCCATAAATATATGCTTCATTTCTCGATTTGTTGAGAAGTCATGACAGAAAGAAATTTGCTACATATTTTGGTCCCCTCAGAGTTCCCACATGTCGGAGGAATGCAGTTTACAGAACTCTTGGGTTCATCACAATGGCAAGTTGGAGCGTTTGTACCAGTTCACAAGAGCCAATTGTTACCAGTTTTAAGAATTTTGAGAGATAATTATTAAACATAGTTATTATTAGCAATATGATAATAAATATAAAAAGCTCATTGCTTCCTAATTGTCTTACTGTATTTTCCCCCTATCTATGCTCGTGAGTTATTTATCTCTACTGTTTCTGAGGTGAAATGCTATATAGCACTACAGGTGTGCTACTGAACATCTCTTTCCAAATTACATCCCATAATATCTTAATGGTAACTTGACACTGGCCATGGTAGGCATATTTACTCCACATAAATCAGCAAACAGGACTAATCAGGACTTAACTATTGTTTTATTAAACCCCTGGACTAAAAAGTGTGACTGGGGAAATGTTGATAATGCACATTAAACTTAAATGTGTTATGTCTGTAGCTGATATATTATGAATAAAAAAAAATTGAGAAAATAATATTCCAGTATTTTAATACTATTCTGATTCAACACAGTAGTCACTCACATCATTGACAAGTGAATGACTTTCCAACATACATCTTCATTATTTACTTTCATTTTACTTATTAATGTAAATGAACATACCGACCAACACTCACATTGGAACTACACTCGAAGAACCAATTGCTAAATCTTCACTAGTACATCACAGAATAGTGATGAATTAATGTAATGCCTTTAGAATTTTCTTTGTAAGAATCTTGACGATACATTTAAGTTGAAATATGTGTAGTCAATGTAGTTTTGTTAGTTTGTTTTTGTGGTGAAAGAGATTTAAGAGGTTTAAATAGTCTTTGGAAAAGTGAGGGGAACTGAATCTGAATATAAAGGGATACACTTGAAGAAATGAGAGCAAACCTATGATATAGTTGAAAAAAATTAGCCATGAGATTTGGAGGCAACTCTTCCACCCTGAGAAGGTAAAAATAAAATAATTGGAGCAGGTTTAGGTGATTTGTCATTGATATTTCAATATATTGAGAAAACTCACACCTGGCGTTTTTACATTTTTCTACAAAACACATTTATTACTGAAAGTGAAAAGGAAATCAGAAAAGTGAAGGACTTTACATCTAATGGAATGGTTTTTGAGTTATCTACAGAGAAAAACAGTAGTAAAACTAAATATTGGGGAGAAGTGGGATTGAAGAGAAGATGTAAGCTTTTGTGGGATCCAACCAATTTTCATACTATTCAATCATTTTAATACTATACTGTTTAGCTCAACCCAAAGCTGAAGGGAAGAAGTTGGATGTTGGGGTTGATCTAAGTTTACTCTTTTAATCCAGATGGGGGAAGGAACTCACATATCATTGAGAGTCATAAGGAAGTCATACTTAAGTGGCACGAGGCAAGATCCCACTGTTTAGCCGTAGGAGGAAATAAGGAGCCCTAAGCTGATCACCTTCAAGGAGGGTGCTGCCAACACAGTCAAGCTGTTCCTCTTACCCACTGCAATCTGTCCAAACTCACTTTCTTCGTTTGTTTGGCTACTTTTATTTTTTGTTCTTCCTTCAGAGGAGTGCTTGGAACTTCTCCTCTGGAAACCTGAACTTCAAAAAAGCCTCCCTCATTGGTAAGCGATCACTCAAGTCGGTGTGCTGCTGGCACTCCCACCATAGTCACAGCCCAGTTCAGTCTCCTGTAGGTCCTCAGCTGGTGAGAAAACCCACTTGTCT
>NW_017731571.1:2607882-2628146 GCF_001890085.2 Hipposideros armiger | reverse complement strand
CAAGGACGTGGTGGTAACCTTTTAAAACAAAGACACAGAAGAGCATATGTTCAAATTCATTTGTGATTGGTAGAAGGGTGTATCCATTTCAGGTACGACCGGGAACCAGCGATATGCGTTCACATATATTTATCAAGAAGCAGAGTGTGGAATCTTTAAAGGGAGACATGGTAAGGGCCATATGAAAGAGAAAGAAAGGAATTCCAGCATCAAGAAGGTATCTACCTGGCTGGAACAAGAAACCTTAATTAAATCAAAGATGAATAGTTTTTTTCCTAACCTAAGTAGAAGGGATTAGAATGGGAAGTCATTAGTATTTGCAAAGGACAAAATGAGATGCTAATGTTCTCTGTATTCACAACGTTCTCTGTAGTAAATGTGAAATCCTTAGATGGCAAACACCCCTCAATGAACAACAGCAGGACAAGACGTAAATCAGTATCACATGCTCTTCTTTCTGTGAACTGGAGGAGGATGTATTATTATAGCATGAACATTTAAAGGAAAAATACTGAAATATACTTCAAAGTTTTAGGTGATATTCTAGAAGTACAACTCAATACGTGCATATATTTGCTTGATGATGTCAATAACATTTAAAAATGTATTTCAGTTACCGACCTGCAAAGGGTTTCTATCAGTGAGAAGGTAAACTTCCTTGAAAGATAATAAAGAAAGGTAAAATTTGGTATCACAGGCTGGGACAGTAAATCGTTGCTGACTAAAGGATGCACAAGAGACATGGAAAGGTTTAGTAGCACAGAGGTCATTCACTCTGAAGCTAATAAACAGGCCTGACTCAGAAGGCAACCAGGAAACCGGGTAGTCTGTACTGTCAGGGCGCCCCCTGCTGCCCATTGAGGCAGCAGCACGCTGGAGAGCTCCTGGCAGTGGGCGGTCTCTTTCCCAGCTAGGGACAAGGATTTTTCTGCAACGGTGGAAGGCATATGGATTTAAATTACACAATGTTAAAACAAAACAAAGCACTCCTCTTTCCAATGAATTCTACATGCAATAATCAGTTACCCACTCTCTTCGGGATCATTTTCACATCATTCGTAGTCAAAGGAGTACTTTTCTTCCAGGAGAATACTAGAATACCACAGAAACCTTGTGGAGTATTAATTGTTACAGAGACTCTAGGAATGTCAAAAAGGGAGAAAATCCTAATGAGGTTAGGGGAGACAGAATTTTCTGGGGTGAGGGAATGAAAAGCAGGGTACAGCGTGCCTCTTGGCAATTCTCTGATATGCAGTAACTCGCGGCTGCGAAATGTGCCATTGTAACCAGATGAGATGGGACAATCGGTGGCTGCAGTGGAGGGAGCTCTTTTAGTCTGTGGCGAGTGTACATTGGATGCCATATTACTGCAAATCAAAAAGCTCATGACTCAAGTGAAACACATAGCCCATTACATGGTAACAAATATTAGAAAAAGAGGGTGTATTTTTTTTCATTAGATGAAAAGTATAAGAAAATTATGTCTTGAGCAAGCCATATAGCACCTGTTTCATTCAGGTTTTATTACGAAGATCCCTGATTTATTCATGAAAATGTGAGAGTAAACTCATCCACTAAGGGACAGGAACTTCTTGGACCTTGCTCTCCAAACCTGCATGGGAGCAAACCTCCTTCCTCTGACATTGCTGTGGACAAGGGCAGTCGGATTTGATGGTAAGGGCCCGCTTACAAATAAATTGTGACTTTTAAGATGGAAGAGGAAAAAGAAACCAAAATAAAATGTCATCAGGATAAAAGCCCAGGCTAGAGGTTGGGAGATCTGAGCTCTGGTTCAAGTGCTCAGCTTGAGTTCTTCTTAACTAATGTGGGTCTTAAGGATCTGAGGTTTTTGACACAGGGCTGGGGCTCATGTTAAAGGGGTTTAACATGATTATACAGTTTTGTGATTTGGTGAAGAAAATACTCAAATGCTACCTCATTCTGTTAGAGTATATTATCTGCTGTTACCTTTAGACAATTCCAAGCTTAGTTAAGCATTTGGTAGGGTGGGTCTTCCATCAAGATTTGAGCTAATCACAATTCAGGGGTTTTCCCTCCCTCCCTCCCTTCTGCAAATATGCAGTGTGAGGCTGCAGTGAGGCAGGCACTATTTAGGACGAGGTTTTGAGAAAAGGGAAAGATAAGCCTAGAAAGCTGATGATGAGTTAACCTTAAGTGAATGTGAAAACATGTATCACTAAGTTAGGCAATTTGCTTTTAAATAATGTGTATATATGTGACAAAGAGACCCCACGTTCTAACCATTTCCTACAGGATATGGAGGCTCAAAGGTCTCTGGTGACTTTATTAACTATGTGCTTCCTCCATTTCATAAATCTTTGGATAAAGACTTCAAATCCGTTCCAAGAGCTCAGATGGAGAAATGGCCATCTGCAGGGAAATTTCACTTGCTTGTAATTGGATATATCTTATAAACATCTATTAAAAAATACCTGGAAATCAGGCTTTCTAAGCCAGAGAACTCTGGTTTGATGGAAAGGGACCTAGGAATTAGCCTACAAGGGAGAAGCGATAAACTCCATCTTCACTGAGAAAGGCTAATTTGGGTTAACTGATTGCCAGATGGCAAGAAAATGGAAATAATTTTAAAGTAATTATGGGAAAGGACTAAGATTTGTTAGCAGATTTGCAATTGCTTTTGAAACCTGAGCTCAATTTCCAAAGGGCTAAGTTTTGAAATGTGACTAATTGAATTACGCTTCTTACACTGAAGATGATGTTATGTATAAAAAATTTTCAATAGGATTATCTCAAAAAACCCTACCCCAAAACCATTCACACAATTTCAATGAGATCAAAAATGAAAAAAAAGAGCATGGTGTGATTGTTTTAACCAAGCTGTCATACGCTACCCTCCATGGGCGATGTAGCGTGCATGCACATATGTACACACGTGTAGACACACACACGCACACACACATGCACGCACGCTCGCACACTGACCTTTCTTCACCATTCTCCCGGCCACCGTGAACTGTGTGGAGTCATTAGCTGCTCCTTTGCCTTTTGTCTTCCAGGCTTCCTCTCTCACCGTGATGAGGTGCTTCCTCTCTTCAATAGTCATTTGGTTCTCTCGACTTTCTGTGACCCGCTGTTTTTAACATGTACAAAGGAGAAAATAAGAGAGGGAAATGAGAGAGTTGTGAATTTTAGCTTGCAGCATGTCATGAGCTGAAAAAAAAAAAGGCATAAAAGAGTACTACACTGTCCCAAACTGGGCATAACTATTCTATCTGAAATAGGCTTGGCTGCCCTATTTCCAGCTTGAGTTAGAGATCACCATCAACAGTACTGAAGGTTTACATTACAATTTAGCAGGTTTTTTTTTTCTTTTCACTCATTTGTTTGGAACACTGGAACATCAGAATGATAATTTGTAAAAATAAACAAAAATAGACTGCCTTCGTGAAATGAACCTTCCTAGTGTTTTAAAGTTGCTCTGTTTTTACCTGTCTGGTTAAATTCAGTTGATGAGGAAATTTTATAAATATACATATCACAAAGAACACAATCAATCTAGAAAACGTTATCCTCTAAGTTTACAAGGAACAGGGGCAACTCCAAAGTAGGGACTGCTGATTAGGCATAAGGTGTACTATGAGGTTTTCTGGAACTCGACATGCTTTTTCCTAGAGCAACTATGTTATATGAGCACTTAGGTAACCAGGTGCATGGATGAGAACTTTAGGTCATAATACATCTGACATTGAGGATGAACGGTGTTCTAGCTATAACGTACCTATATACCATTTTTACCTAAAAAAAAAAAAATGTTTTCAAAAGTTTCTAATTGGGGTTCTGGAAATCCCTGCCTCGTCACTTTCTAAGCCATCGGTGCCACTCCTTTGGCTGAAGAGGAAGATGCTGGAGTGGACTCGAGGGAAACCAGGACAGAACTGGACCAGGGTGAGGGGGCTGCGGTGAGAGGCTGAGGAGCCAGAAGGAGGCAGAGGAGAGAGCTCAAAGCCCTTGGGGCCAGCACGGAGGAGGTGCATGGCCAAGGGAAAGAACATGGATGACGGCAGCAGGGTGAAGGTGGGCGGGAAGTCCTCCAATGTCAGCGGGGACAGACTTTGCTTCCCCTGCTTCCTCACTCGACCGCCCCTTTCACTATAAAACCCCTCTGGGGTGGGAGGCATGGGTCAGGACAAGCAGCAGGGGAGAGGGGCAGGAGCTGTGGGAGCCAGTGTGGAGGCAGGAAGAGAGGAGAGCATCCTCCCAGGGCAGAGAGAGCTTCCCTAGGCTGTCGACCTCAAGGTGGTTCCAGGAAGGGGCTCTAACCATGGCGGTGGCCTCCTTCCTGGGTTTGTGCTTTTGTTTTCACCTCAGGATCTTCTTAGACTGAGGATGCCATTTCTGCTGAGGCATTTGCTTTCAAACTATAGCTGAACTCTTCTTAATTACTTCTGGCAGTTTTCCCAGCTCCTCTTCCCTCACAGGAATTTTTCCTTGAATAAGAAGTCAACACAGATCCAAGGGATGGTCAGGCCTTCCACTGACACAGTGCGGGGACCAGGAGAGCCCTGAGGGGAACTACATCCTAGGGCTGGTGATTCTTCCTTCATGACTCCATCCACTACGGCAGATTAGCTTCCCTTAACTGACCAATAGGAAATAACTTCCGGGTTCATGGAGGAAGATAGAAGAGATGAGCACAGGTCTCTTCCTTGAGGCCCTGAAATGATGGAGGGTAATAGAGGAGAGGCATCTTTCCTTCCTTTGCAGCCGTGTAAAACCATGTCTGCACTGGCAAAAGTTGGCTTAAGCCATGGATATGGACCTCTCCATCATCTAGTTTATGAATCTTGATTTTGCAGAATTCTTCTGCAGAGCAATCATAGCAAGAACTGGTTCTGAGATCCTTGGTCATCTAAATTAGGTTAAAAACTTTTTTCTAAAGAGACATGGCAACTAAATGCAATGCGTGATCCTGGCTCAGATCCTAGATGGAGTGGGGGTGCGGCTAAAAGGGACATTATTGGGGGGTGATTGACAATTGAAATATAATTTTGTATTAAACATTGTATCAATATTAAATTTCCTTATCTTGATCACTATATTGTGGTTATGGAAGTCTGCTATAGATTGAATGTTTGTGGTGCTCTCCCCCTTCCCCCGCCCCCCCAAATTCATAGGCTGAAAACTAATCTCTTACTTAACATGATGGGATGAGGAGGTTATAGAAAAGTAACTTTCTGAATCACATACCCTTATTAAATAAACCATGAGATTGGCTTGCCAGGAAGACCTCATCAAAATTCATGGAAGAGAATCAGCTTTCTTTGAAAATGAAGTTTCAGGAGTGAATTTTAATCAAATTAATATGGCACTTGGATTACAATATTTTGAGAAAACATATAAAGTGCCAAGAAAGTTTGCCTCTCCAGGGGTCCAGGCACCCCAGCTCTGCAGCAAACTCAGTATCACATCTGCAAAGTCCTGGGTGTGGGGGTGGGTGTGGTTACTGACTCAGAGGAATGGTATTCCCGAATCAGCAGTTCCATTTTCCAAAACTCTAGCGTTCCCCTAGAGCCCCTGGGAAACTGTGACAGCTCCCAGTCCTGGAATGATACAGCTGTTTTAGATTTTAAGGCTTCCAGTAATTTGCCAGACCTGTGTTAAGAAGGTGCATTCTTTCGTTCCCCTCTAAATGACAACATTACACATAAATGTTTGTGCTTCTGTGGAGGTTTCATCTTAACTTTGCTGCTTAGTGGGTTGATTTAGGGCCCACAAATTCCCACTACCTCACCTTACATGGCTCTAGAATGGGGTAAGGAATGTATAGCTTGTCTATGTACTAGAGAATCTAATTAAAATGTATATCCCAAGTTGCTATTAAATTATAGAACTCAAAATTTGAAAACGAGTAAGATAGACATAGACATCTTTGTCTATGTCATTTACTTTCCTTTTTTTTTTTATCTTAAAACTTCATTGTTGTTCTGATCTTCCCTTCTAAGTTTTTCTTTCCTTGTTTAGAGAAGGACATAATACATATTGTAATAGTATTGTGCCATTTTCCAGGTTTATCCAGGTTTAGCCGATGATGTTTAGTACTGACTGGAATAGTAAGAGAGAGTTGTCAGAATATAAATAGAAGTCCTACCCTATCTATCCTTCTATTCTTTCAAGTATAGATTCCATGAATATGGTGTGGAGAGATGGAGAGGGAGAGGGGAGGGAAATTGTGTGTGTGTGTGTGTGTGTGTGTGTGTGTGTGTGTGTGTGTGTGTGTGTAGAAGGCTGTGAAACAACTGGAAAGGGAGGAGGGTGGTTGGGATGACCAGAGACTTGTCAGAACACAGCTTAAAGCTGTGCAAAGGATCAATCTGCAAGAGTGTTTTCAGGCTGCTTACATTGTTGACCCTTGAACAACACAGGTTTGACCTGCATGGGTCCACTTAGATGTGGATTTTTTTTCGATAAATACTGTAAATGTATTTTCTCTTCCTTATGATTTTCTTAATAGTATTTTCTTTTCTCTAGTTTATTGTAAGAATACATTTAACATACAAAATGTATGTTAAACACGTGTTTATTTTATCCATAAGGCTTCTGGTCAGTAGTAGGCTATCAGTAGTTACACGCAGATTTTTGACTGCACGGGGGTGGGGGTTCAGTGCTCCTAACCCCGACATTGTTCATGGGTTAACTAGACTGAAGAATCATAGCGCAGATTTTACTAAATGTTTCTGACACAGGGAGGTGATACAAGGGAGAGAAGAACTAACCTGTATTACCAGGATTAGTGCAGACTCAGGGTAACACTCTCCCACAACTGAAGAGCTTTGTGGATAGAAAACATTGTGATCTAGCTTTACATAGCACATTATAAAAGCACATGTGAAGTAACAGGAATAAGGCAAAGTGACAATCAAGTGCTTCTCAGTTTTCAAAAATGCTACCACCGCTTAGAATTCTGTACACTGTTAGAGAAATTTAGCTTTGTCCCTGCCTTAAGTGAGCTTAGTCTACCCTCAAGTGGCCTGAACAAAACATGAAAAAGATCCCAAGTGGGCCTAGGCCCGAAAGTGACCATTACATGGTCTTGTCATCAACTACCAGCTCCTAAAATGAAAGGAGGGAAGTTAAGGGAAATCTTACACTGGTATAGCTCTGAGGCATGTGAGGAAGAAGAAATTGTGTGGAAGCTTGAAAAAGAGACAACTAGTCCATGTAGACAGAGCTGGCATGCTGTTTAAATGCTCTATTTTCTTCTCTGAGCCTCTGCATTACTGAATACTGACACCAGGACTGTTGGAGGAAAGAACGCCCCTGACCTCTGGGAACACAGACAAG
Source organism: Hipposideros armiger (assembly GCF_001890085.2). Lineage (NCBI taxonomy): Eukaryota > Metazoa > Chordata > Mammalia > Chiroptera > Hipposideridae > Hipposideros > Hipposideros armiger. Next base: position 2,620,823 of record NW_017731571.1, on the reverse strand, counting down.
CTAGTGCCACATAACTGGTATATAGAATATTTATCTGGGAAGGCTGTCAAGAAGTAAAAATATAGAAGTTGGAAGACATTTTAACTTTGAAGTGATAAAACATAGATTGCCCCTGGTAAAAATATATTTTTAAAACTTAAAAAAAATATATCTGGAGAGATGTTCCATGTTCATGAATAGGAAGATGCAATATTGTGGACGTATCAGTTCTTTCCAACTTAATCTGTAGATTTGATGCAATCCCAATCAAATTCTCAGCAAGTTATTTTGTGGACATTGATAAGCTTATTCTAAAATTTATATGGAGAAGCAAAAGATCCACAATAGTTAATGCAATATTGAAGAAGAACAAAGTTGGAGGACTGACACTACCTGACTTTAAGACTTACTAGAAAGCTATAGTAATCAACACAGTGTGGGTATTAATTAAAAATAGACAAATAGATCAACAGAACAGAATAGAGAGCCCAGAAATAGACCCACACAAACATACTCAACTAATCTTTGACAAAGGAGCAAAGGCAATACAGTGGAGGAAAGATAGTCTTGCCAATAAATAGAAAAACTGGACATTCACATTAAAAAAAAATCTAGATACAGACCTCACATCCTTCAAATATTAACTGAAAACATATCATAGACCTAAAATATAAAACACAAGACTACAAACTTTGTAGAAAATAACAAAGAAGAAAGTTTAGATGACCATGGGTTCAGTGATGACTTTTTAGATACAACACAAAGTCATGACCTGTCAAAGAAATAATTGATAAGATAAACTTTTCTGTTCTGTAAATGACACCTTTAAGAGAATGAGAAGACAAGGAACAGACTGGGGGGAAATATTTGCAAAAGACATATCTGATAAAGGACTATTATCCAAAATATACCAAGAACTCTTATAACTCAACAATGATAAAACCAACCAATCAAATATGGTAAAATGATCTGAACAGACACCTCACTAAAGAAGATATACAGGTGGCAAATAAGCATATGAAAACGTGATCCACATCATATGTCACCAGGGAGATGAAAATTAAATCAATAATGAGACATTGTTACACACCTGTTAGAATGGCAAAAATCCAAAACACTGACAACACCAAATGCTAGCGAGGATGTGGAGCAACAGGAACTTACTCATTGCTGGTGGGAATGTAAAACAGTACAGCCACTTTGGAAGACAGTTTGGCAGTTTCTTACAAAATTAAACATACTCTTACCATATGATCCAGTAATTGAGCTCTTTGATACCCAAATAAGCTGAAAACCTACAGCTATACAAAAACCTGCATCTGGATATTTATTACAGCTTTACTAATAATTGGCAAAATTTGGAAGCAAGCTAGGTGCCCCTCAGTAAACAATGGATAAATATAAACTATTGCATGTCCAGACAAGGAGTATCATTCAGTACTAAAAAGAAATGAGCTATCAAGTAATGAAAGGACATGGAGGAAGCTTAAGTACATATTACTAAGTGAAAGAAGCCAATCTGAAAAGGCTACATACTGTATGATTCCAACTATATGACACTCTGGAAAAGACAAAACTATGGAGACAGTAAAATGATCAGTGGTTGCCAAGGATTGGGGGAGACAGGGATGAATAGACGGAGCACAGAGGATTTTCAGGGCAGTGAAACTATTCTATATGATACTGTAATGATGGCTACAAGTCATTGTGCATTTGTTCAGACCCATAGAAAGTACACCACCAAGAATGAACCCAAATGTAAACCACGGACGTTGGGGGATAATGATGTATCAATGTAGGTTCACCGATTTTAACAAATGTACCACTCTGGTGGGAGGGATGATGACAGTAGGAAAGGCTATGTGTGTGGGGGCAGGGAGTATATGGGAAACCTTTGTACTTTCTGCTCAATTTTGCTGTGAACCAAAAACTGCTTTAAAAATTAAAGTCTATTAAAGAAGTGTATCATATATCTATATCTATCTATCTATCTATCTATCTAAAATATGTAATTTTTATTTTTATTTAAGGAGTTTAATAATGTATCTTTTAAAGTTGACTTATTTAGAAGAAACAACTCATGTCTCCCCTTAGTGATGGAACAGCAAGTTTGCTCCAGATTTCAGCCACTTTTTTAGGTGGACATTGACTGGCTGTGTGGAGCTGGGCTCTCACAGACCAGCGTTCCTAACTTCAGAGAGAAAAAAACAAGGAGAGTGAGGGGGAAAAGTCCACCTTCAGGAGTAGAAACGGGGAGTTTCTGTTTGTTGAAGATGTAAGATGAAGACAGAAGGACCCTAAGATGCCTCTCTCTGGCAGCACTCTGTCAATTTCCTATTTGAAATCCTGTGCCTCAAACTCAAAGACCTGTTTTGTTACTAGCAGTCCTAAAGGGACGGTACCGTCATGAAAATTTTACTAGAGGCCACCTCGGAGGTAATGAGGTCCCAGTCCTGGTGAGGAGACAGAGGGCCTGAGAAGTCACTGGACAACGTTCCATAGATGGAGGGAGACGAGAACCTGGGGTTCGTGGCAAAGTGGATGCAGCCACTTTTCAGTTCTTCTGACACCAGGGACATTCCAAAGGGAATAGAAAACAATCATTGATTTTTTTTTTTTAGCTTTAGAAGCTATTGCGTATTATGCACTAACAGAATCCCTCAGCCCAGGCCATGTCTCCCCTCTGGGTGGGGTTCAGATGGGGTAAGGTGAGGATGGAGATGGAGGGCTGGGGGCAGGAGACCTGTGGTTTCTCATTTAAGTAGAGCCACTGCAAGCAGCTCATGCCACACTGGCCTCTTCCTTCCTGTCTCTTCCTCCCTGTCCCTTCCACACCCCACACTGCCTCCACCACATCCTTCTTGTTTATCAAGCTAAGCAAGACGGCATCATTGCTGAGCTGGAGCAAGAAACCCTCCGGTGTATTTCTCGGACTCCTGGTTCGATTTAGGATGTAAAGCTTGGAGGTTAAAAGGGGAAACTTTCTTCTTCAACCAGTTTCATGACTATGAGGTGAATGAATATCATCAGGTCTACTTGAAAGTATGAATCAATGAGGTGATATGTGTGACTGACTCTAAATATATGGAGAACTGATTAAACACTCTCTCTCTCTCTCTCTCTCTCTCTCTCTCTCTCTCTCTCTCTCTCTCACACACACACACACACACACACACACACACACACACACAAATGCAGCAAAAGAGTTACTTTCCCAAATGAAACAACTTCTTTCCTACTGTTCAGAAATTGCAATGAGGCTTAATATGTGTAAGCTTTTCCTCACCTGATTAATAGATACAAAAGACAGGTATTTATGGGCAGCAGGTATAGCAGGAGAATAAGTAGAAGCATATACAGGTTCCTATAGAGCAAAGCAAGAGGATTAGAGGTGAAAAGAGAAGATTTATCAGAGCAGGGTTGGGAAGGGGAGAGACAAAACCAATGATTTCTCTAATGGGATGTTAATTTACTCATTGCAATTTCAGTTCTCTTTTCAAAAGAGTCCTTCCTATTGTTTTTATTTTTTTAGAACGCTGAAATAAATCCACGCAAGCGCAGTAAATATACCCGAGTCAGCTTTGTGTAGTAATTAGCTGAATTAATGGCAAGATTACTACAGTTTATAGAAGATATTCAGTTACAGAGAGGGGACCCATGGCTTTCATCAACACTTTTAACATTTACCATAAAATATCTTCTTTAAAATTAACATTTTTTTTCATTACATGATCTAAAAAAAAATTCAGGAGACAGGATAGCTCTCCACTCTGGATAAAAGTGGCATCTTCCCTCAGGAATAAAAAAACAAAAACAAAAAAACCTAACAAAACAGGGCGGGGGCCCACAGGGAACCATCACTGATGAGAAGTACACATGGTGGAGTAACTGGCTATAATCTAGAGGACACCTATGTTAGAGTCAGGCTTACCCAAAGCAGATTAGAAACGGCACTATCATCTGTAAATCCTCCTTCTTCCTACAGGTTAAAACAAACAGGTAACATTGCAGAGTATCAGAAGAGCAGGGTCGAGTTGGGTATCACAGTCATTTCCCAGTGTTTGTGCCTGGGTTCAGTTAGCAGCATGCACATGCTCATAGCGGGTGGTGGCACGAAGGCCCAGTGCTCTCATACCCGTCAGCAGGAGGGTGACCTTTAATCTGAGCCCCTCTCTTCTTCCTGCCCTTGATCTTTACACTGATTTCATTCCCCTAAATTGTGAATTGGAATCCCAGTGACAGCAGGCAATTAGAACATGCAGGTGGCAGGTTTACCGTCCTTGAATTTCCCAGGACTTATTTTAGGGACCTCATAGATCTTAACTTGATTCACTGACTTGATCCTATGTAAGCACAGTAGACAGAAAATCAGGTTGTAATGGTCAACCCCACGAAGGGTTTTATTTCTTGGAAAAGTCTGATATCCTGGGTGATTATCTTAACAAAAGGGCATGGGATTCGCTGTCTAGGCCTTACTGTCAAATATGCCAAAATGGGGTTGGAATTTAAAAGAATTGTTTGGTGAAAATAAATGACTGCAACTTAGTTGTGACAAAGAGACTCCTGCCAAATCACATCTTTCAAACTTCGCTTCATTTAATTTCTCTCAGTCTTTTGATGGAGTAAGTTACTCTGTGGGAAACGGTCCACAGATCGTGCTCTGGTACACACATTCCACACAGTGTGGACCAGGCCAAATCTACAAACCAAATGGCTGCACTGTCTTTAGAAGGAATCATAGATGCTACAAAAGCAAAAATGTTTAAGTTAGGTTAGCGCTGCCCTAGGCTAGGCCAAGAGTGGGAGAAAGAAAAAAGAAGAAAAGAAGGGTGGCAAGGGAGTGAAAACAAGAGAGGAGAGAGAAAGACCCCAAGCCATTTGTCACAGAGTCAGCTCTGTAAATGATTAGTGTGCCCTTAGGCTCCGATTCATCAATCTTGATATTAGGGGATAAATTTGGAAAGCAAGGAACTGCTGTTAAATTACATATTCTCTGAGGCATGACTGATCTTTTAGTAGGGAAAAGAAAACCCTAACTTAGTTCCCCAAATCTATTCATGGGCCAAAAGGATATTTTCTTACCATAGGAGCTCAAGTGAGAGGCTGATTAGAGTGCCACAAATTTGTTTTGTTTGGGGACAAACCCTTTGACAGAAACGGAACAGTTATAGATTTCCAAGGCAATGTTTACATTTTTAACGTGGTTACTAGACAACCCAAAATTACTTATGTGGCTCACATTATATTTTTATTGGACAGCAAGGAGTTTCATAGGGTCAATGGGATCCATTCACAGAGTCCCCTCCCTACTTCCTGCCTCATCTGCATTCCCACAGGCTGCCACTCACGGGACTAGGCTGATCACACACAAAAGCTTGAGGAGGACAATTTGTAGAATGTTTGGTAACCGCGGATATATGCTGTTTGATAAATTCAGAAACTGTACAGGAAGTGATGACCTGGCTGTAAAACCAGCTCCTTTCCACCACGGTGGAAATGATGGAAGGTTCTGGTGTTTGCTCCTGAGCAGCTCTCCATAAGCAAGTCTAGATCCAGCCCATGCAGCAAGGTCCCATCTGCATGCACCCCATGTCATGGCTGTCCTTCGCTCTCCAGGGCAGCACTCAGACACCCAACAAGCAGTGGTGATTTCTTAAGCCCTCCTCAGCTGTTTCGGGGCCGTCTTGAGACAGATCAGGTTTAAGGCACCTCACATCTGAACACAGTGAAGGTGTAACTGAAATATACTGCTGGCCCTTGGAAAGACTTCAAGCCAAGGGCTTATCAGAGGCCATGTGCAAACCGCTTGACCTCAACAGAACTTGAGATGCTCCAATGTCTGCTACACAAGCCTAAAATAGATAGTCTTATTTTAACTTCAAAGAGCTGATTGTCTCAGGCCAAAGTGAACTAGGTCACCAATGAGTGGAAGGGTGAGTTCACTACTGCTGCAGAATATGCAGCGTCCACTAGCCCAGAGACATCATTTCCTACGCTAGCCCCAGTCACGCCTAGAGCCCCAGTGCTTCCGTTGACTGGAGTTTCCACCCCAGGGGCCACGGCAGTCACCTTCTTACATTTCTTGCCTTCTAAAAACCTTAGCCAAGTGTTCCAGCAGTTCAGATCTCATCCTGTACTCACGGCCTCTGGTTTTCACAGCCTCAGATGACCTCTGTCTTCGAAGCAGGAACAGCACTTATCTCATTCCTCTATTCATGAGGAATCTACCTAGCTTTGTGCTTTGTAGCTTTATTTTAATGTTCACCTGGCCATATGGGACTGCCAGCTCCTAAGGCTTTTTTGCATCTTCCAAAATGGCCAGCAAGAGCTAAACGTTAACATTATTTTTGAACCAATGACTTCAAGACCTTTTAAAATAATTTTTGGGGGCATTGGGGATGAATTATTTGAAAGACCCAGTTTGCTTTCACTTCAGGCTCTCATTCTTAAAATTCAAATTTCACACATATACAAATCCAAAACTCATAGGTTAGTATACTTGAGAAATTTACTCATGGCCAAGGACTAAATATTTTTAGTCATTATCTTTACTATCACGTATGTCTCAAAAGGGAGAATTCAAATTACTGTTCGTTCCAATGTAACCTAGGAGACACAGAAATACTATATAAAATGGTGTCAGAACGCCCACCTCACAGTTTTATGTGCACACTTCCTTTTTACGTCAGTTTCTGAAAGCATAAAGGTCATATTCATAATTTCTCTTTCACAAATGCTTGTTTTAGAACTAGAAGGGGTCCAAGTGATCAGCTGGCAGAAAGTTTTTTGTTTTTTTGTTTTTTTTCATTTTCTTTTCTGTTTGAAGACTTCTGACTCTGGAAGTTGTCTCGTGGATGTGTCACAGGTATCTCCTGCTTCCAGCCAGCAAATACATTTGCAAAGGGCCAAGCAGCAGGAAAGCCACCACCTGCTTTGAAAGTATGTACCAAGTGGTCAAGAGCTGGTCATCATTACGTTAGTAGTTTAACAACTCATCAATACTTTTGCATATGAAATCCTAGCCAGTATTGATAACAATGTGTTACTCAATTTTATTTCAACTTGTAACATATTTTCCTGTATGTTCTCAAGAAAAGGCATCCCTACTCATTGTAAAACATCACCAGAGGACATTTACCTCCATCCTTCGTATGCAACTTATCAACTGTTAGGTCAATTAACGTTTTTCATTAGAAAGGCTTTAATAACATTGTAAACTCAGACTGTATTTAAGAAGGATTTAAGCCTAAGTAACGGTACACACATCAAAAGTTAGGAACTTGCTTGCTGATATTTATGTAGGCTGTACTGTTACCAGTTGTATAACATGTCAAGGTTTTTACCTTTTGATCAACTTGAGCTGCTGTGAGACAGATGTTAAATGTGTACTCAAACGGCAAGAAAGTGCTAAGGCCTCATAGAGCAGTGATTAGTGAAGTTACGCATGCTTGACTATTTGATGCACTTCCAAGCGTGATGTTAGTTCAAATGCTTTTTCCTAACATGGAAAACATTACCTTCTTCTTGAGGGACTGTTCCACTTCTTGTACGTGCAGGCTGCTCGTGGCAGACGCTTTGCCATACTCCTGCTTTCTGGAAAGTCTGTTTTTCCAGTCTTCCTCACCGCTCTTCTTCAATAGTGCTAATCTAAGGGGAAAACATACCAACCACACAGTTCAGTGTCCAATGCTTACTTGTAATAGAACCATAATTGAGGTAAGTTAGAAGTCTTTGTCCACTAAATGACCACAGGAACCTAATTTTAATCTTTTTGAGTTTTATTTATTCTACACAAAGTTAAGCATGTCTGGAAAAAGAATATAGGAGCACCTTTTCTAAGATGTTCCCAAAGATTTTTAAGTTGATTGACATGCAGAGCTTTAAATCTGACTTGTCAGAAAAAAGAGGCATCATCATTCCACCAAAGGAATAGCTGTGTTTTGTCCTTGCCCTTGGGCTGAGAACATGGAGATAAAAAGTAGCCGGTCCCCAGAGAAAAAGAATGTCTGCTAGTGACCCCTTCTGGTCACTTGATAAAATAACATTTAATGACAAAGGCTGGATAGTAACTTTATTTGCAGAAAACAAAGCAGAAACGGATTTAAAAACTTAAAGCTATGAAACACTGACCATCTCTTAATAGCATACCTTTCCATTACAGGTAAAAGATGATGTTTAACATTATTTCTCTTCCTGTATTCTAAGCCCTGTTCTTTTCTTCCAAATGGGCTTGGTTTTTCTAATCTATCTTCTTAATACAGAAACTATTCTCTACAAACCCGTTTTAAAAATGATTACTTCAACTGTCCTCAGGGGAAAGCCATACACAAAAAAAGAATCTAATTAACTGACATTTTCACCTAACCTACTTTAGTTCAACTATGGTGTGACTTGATATAAAGCTGCTTGGGTGTTATAATCTGTGAAGGTTATTTTCATGAACATGACCCTGTTCCAGCTAACTCTATTATAATGAATAGAGTTAATGAAGTCTGAGGCATTTAAGTTGGACAAACATGGTAAAGATAAAAGCCAAAAAAGTGGTGATCATTAAATTCATTTGAACTGCTGCTCCAACGATTTAAAAATTGGGGGGGGGGAAAATTATTAGATCCTTGCCCTTCTGCAGAGCCTGAAGGGCTGGATCTTTTAAATGTGATTAATGCATAGCCATAGACAGTGTATTTTTAAGCAGCACATCCGCTCTAGTTTGGCGGTTAACTCCGGTCAAGTAGCCTGGTCTCCTTTCCTTATTCCTCATATTAGAAACTGGAATGATGGTCCCCAAAGGCCCTTTGGATTAGGTTCCTTATTTCTTTTAAAAATTTAATTGGGAGTTGGATGAGGATTTACATTCCCCAATAATAAGGTTTTTTTAAGAAGGTGAAAGAAAAAAATTTCAGGTACTTAAACAAGAATCCATTTATAGCTACAAATTTATACATAATTACACCTTATACTTGTCTATTCAGTCAAACAATGAAAAGGAATCCATGAAGAAAAGGACCCCCTAAAGGGGGCAGGGGCTTCTGACTTGGACCTGTCCTCTCCCCAATATCTTTTTTTCCTTTCCTTCCTTTCATTCCCCCCTTCCCTGCCTCCCCCCACCCCATTGCCTTCCTTTCCTTTCCTGCTATGTGACAGCAGGTAAGACCTCAAACGACCATTCTATAAAACTGGTATAATGCCACCTCATCTATCTGTGATATTCTGACTTACAATAAGAAATATATTATTGATCTTTGCCCCTGTTTCTGGCACAGACTCCTGAAACTCCTGGAATTTCCTAAGTGATGAGAGCCATAAAAGTGTCTTTTATTATATTAATATGGTGACTTTTGGGAAGCATCTCAGGATGGGGGCTGGTGCCAGGAAAACCAAACATGGGATTAGAGGGTTGGAGCTTTCAGCTCCACCCCCTGACCTCTAGGAAGGGGAATGGGGCTGGAGGCTGATTAAATCATTGGTCATGGGCATTTGAACTCAATCACCTGTAATGAAGCCTCTATAAAAACCCAGGGGGACAGGGTTCAGAGAGCTCTCAGGTTGGTGGAATGTGGGGATTTGGGGAGAGTGATGCATTGGGAGAGGGTATGGAAGCTCTGTGCTCCTTCCGACATACACTTTCATCTGCCTGTTTCTGAGATATATCCTTTTGTGATAAATCAGCGAGCTAGTAAGTAAAATGCTTTTCTGAGTTTTGTGAGCCACTCTAGCAAATTAATCTAACCCAAGGAGGGGGTTGTTGGAACGCTTGATTTATAGCCAGTTGGTCAGAAGGAAGGGGTGTACTTTCTACTGGCATCTGAAGTGGGAATGGGAGGCAGTCTTGTAGGACTGAGACTTCAGCCCGTGGGATCTGATGCTATCTCCAGGTAGACAGTGTAGACAGTGTCAGAATTGAGTTAAATTGTAGGACACCCAGCTGGTGTCAGCATTGCTTGGTTATGGGGGGAAAGAAACCAACACCATTGGAAACTGGAGTCAGAATCTTACTAAGACAGGCCTCATTTGGCTCAAGCACTCATTTAGCCCTAAATTCTATAATCTGTGGTGTTTGACAGTACTCTACATGCTACAAGGGCTAGTTCATAAACTTGAAAACAAACACTAAATTATTTTTAAATGTTTTCATCTGAATTTCAGTCTATATGACTAAGATTTATCTTTTCTCCTGTTATTCTGAATGAGTCATCTTTATTTTGATAAGAAAAAAAATCTAACAAAATTAAATCATTAAAAGATATAATTAGTATTAATATTTGCATGCCGCAGTAGTAGGGCTTTAAAAGATTTCAAAGTACAGTAAAACCTTTGATTGCGAGTAACATGGCTTGTGAGTATTCCACCAGATGAGCAAACATTTCTAATACATTTTAACTTGGTAAACGAGCGATGTCTTGCAATGCCAATAGTTTGTTTCCGGAATGAATTATGCTCGCAAACCAAGCATCTATAAATGAAACTTTCAAAAAATAAGCACGCTGGTACTTTTATTCCTAAATAAAAAGGTACTTCTAGTTCATCATCTCTTGAAGATGGACAGTCATCTCACTGTAATTTTCCTTGCAAACTGGTCTTAGAACCAGCTCTGCCTCTTCACCTTTCATGTGGACCAGTAGCTATGCATTTTGACCAGCTACCTTTTTAATCAGTTGGGTTCCAAATAATTTGAGAGAATTTAAAAAAAATTAAAAATTCAGCCTTGTGAGTTGGGTTTATTAAAATAATGCACTAAAAAGTCTTTGAGGACCTTCTCAAAAAGAAGCTCCCACATGTTTGAAGCCATGACAACATTATCTAAATCATCATTTCATTTTCCTGGTGGCTGACTTGGGGAATGAAAAACTGACTTAGAAAAAAAACAAATTGTGGAATCTTTAATCACTTTGTAGTCTACCATATACTCTGCTGATCTGTACAACAACTTCTAAGAAACTGCCGTTATTTCCAATCTGACAGGCAAGGAACAAGGCACACGCAGGCCAAGGATTTGGTTGACTGAGGTCACAGTGTGTGTCAAAGGGGCAGGAGATATGGTTCCAACCCAGGCATGTCCAGCCTCCAACCCAGGCTTGTTTTGCTACATGAGTGCATTAACTGACCAGACACATTTTGCCCTAAGGGTTCGGGAACAGCATAGTATTCTGCTTATTGTAATGTTCCCCCCGCCCCCGTTCCCCCTGAACGGCCTTCAAAGAATTCCTCCATTCCAAGAGACTGAAATCTTGCTTCTGGATGTGTTGGCGGGGTCATCATCGGGGACTTCCAAAGACTACAGAGTAACCAAAATAATATGGAAGAAACTGTGCTTCAATTGAGCCCACATGGTACTTGGACCCAGCCCTAGCCTACAGAGTGCAAATGATGGATAACTAAAAAATAACACGCACTGAAACTTTAATGTATTATTCCTGTCCCTTTAGATTTCCTACTTGGTGTTCAACAAGCTGAGGAGGGTAAAAGGCCTTTCCAAATGCATTCCCTCCTCCTGCAATCTCACGACCCTCCTGACTCACCGCAGACCGCCCTGCGCTGCAGAGGGCCGTGGAGTGAAACGTCTGGTCCTACACATGAAATAAATTACTGCCTATGCAATTCAAACAACTGTCAGCGCTTTTAACATCTGCCAAGTCCAAGTGCTATTTGCAGGGCTGTGATGTTGAGAGCCTGGACATCTGCTTAGTCTGAGGCTGAGAGACCAGTGAGTGGCACTGTGTTAACCTCTTAACCCCAAGGCCTGGCCAGGGCCACCATGACGTGCGCTTGCCAGGCTGACCAGGGAAATGTCCACCCCTTTTGCCACAAGCCCACACATTTTCAGCAGGGAACACTGGCCCGAGATGGCTGTTTCAGTGGCACTGATCTGACAGACCTTCCTGATGAGAACTAGTCCTATAGGTTCACAGAAGTTAGGGCTGGGTCAAATATGGGACAGGCAAACCATGTGCCCCAATCGTCTGTATGTTTTTTTTCTTCCCCCTTTAAAAATGTCCCTGCATTTCAGACAATCACTGGTACCACACAGATTTCAGATAGGGCTGAAAAGCAGTGATTAATATTTATATCAGAGTTAGTCTTTGGATAGTTTGCAGGCTGGAGGAATGAACTAGTTATGTCTTTTAAATGAGGACAAATCAAACATCAAAAAAGGAGGATCAAAAGGGAATGATCTATCTCTAATTCTTATGCAAATCTGGGGCCCTCTAGTGGCTGAAATCTCCAGCTACAAGGTAGGAACCTGCAGTCGGTGAGGCAGGAATCTGCAGGCTGGTGGAGGCATGGGCGGGGCGGGGCGTTCTTCAACGTTCTTCAACCAAATCCTCGCATTCCACCCATTCCCAAAGTGAAGGAATGGCTCCTTTGCCTTTTTTAATAATCTTCTCCCCGTAATATGAAAGCTCAGATTCGGTTGTTTCAGTAATTGTGGAAATAAGATTCCTAAAAGCCTACTGTACTTTTAAAGGGGCATCAAAGGTTTTATCCCTATATATCATAAAGATGATTTGCTTTTTCAAAGACGTTCCCAAACAGGAACAATTTACACCCCAATCATTTAGATAGTTATGAAACAGCGATTTTTTTATTAATCCAGTGAAAAAAAGCAGATTTTATTGACGTGTTATGCTAGCTAGGGATCAAACTTGACATTCTAGAAGTCAGAAAAGATGGAAAAAGAAAAGGAGCTTTTAGACCTGTGTCCTCGAGCATCAGACATGTTGTACGAGTGTGTTGAGGACTGAGGTGGGGGAGTTGGAGACCAGCCCCTGCTCTCAGTTCCGGTCACATGACCCTCACAGCAGCTGGACTAAACCCCTCTTTTTGGTAAAATGAGGGGGTCAGAGGAAGTTAGAATAAGGCTCAAAAGTACTGTTTTATATACCACCTCAAAAAAGAAAAGTAAAGCCCGCATAAATACAGGAATAGCTTTCTTATTTTAACTTTTTTTTTTTTTTTTTTTT
>NW_017731571.1:2589565-2607422 GCF_001890085.2 Hipposideros armiger | reverse complement strand
TTTAAAAAAAAAAGTACCATCAAGATAAGGGGGTAAGATCACTGGCAATATATTTTGTAGGAACATAACTTATTATAAACACAGCTGCTAAAGAAAGTGTCCCTCGTCCTTTTTTTAAACATAGAGGCATACCTTGTTTCATTGTGCTTTGCTTTATTGTACTTCACAGATGCTGCACTTTCTACACATTGAAGGCAAAACCCTTCAACAGCAAAAAGATTACAATTCGCTTTATTGTGATACTCGCCGTATTGAGATCCTCACTTTACTGCGATAGCTCACTTTATTGCCGTGGTCTGGAACCAAACCCTCAACATAGCTAAGGTATGCCTGTATACTTAACAATTAAATGAATAGCTGAATATTTAACAAGCATTCCTTACTATCATGGTTATGAACAGTTTGGGGTCACTCTTGGAGACTGTGAGAAGTTCTGTCTCCCACTAGCCAAAGGTGCAATACACACAGTCGGCTTTGAACACACTTCCAGGCAGTTAGTTCCCAGAAACCTGACAGCCATCCTTGAACTCCTCAGATGTCCATAAAGCCTGGGTTAAGAAGCTGCACCTTTAGGGCATCCCATATTTTCCAAAATGAGAATTTTACAGTAGGATGAAAACTGCTTTCTGAAAGATACAGATATACTAAAATTTACTAAAACTGTTAAATAAATCAATAATTATTACACCGTGGCTAGACAAAACTTCATCAAAAGTCCTAAGTCCCAACAAATAGATTATACCCAAAGATGGGGCGTCTCCTTTAAGAGGCTTTGAAAGAAGGGGTGTACCAGTATGTTTCCATTGGGTTTTACCCTAGAAATATTTTCTGATATGTAAATATATCAGAACTTGTGTATAAGTGATATTTCTCATTAATTCCCTTAAATGGTATCACTTCCTTCTTACCCAACTGCTTATCAATAGTTGGATATCTAGGATCAAACTCTCTCTGAGCCAGGTTTCCGCAGTGGAGGCCTTCAGGCCAGACTAGGCCGAACAGCTTCTCTGATTCAAGACACCACTCCTCTTATTTAGCTTACACCCTTAGCCCTTCATCTATGCCTCCTTTGTCTGGTAGGTCTAATTTATTGTGAATTTTAGATGATAAAGATGAAAGAAAATACGACTTAACAACCTAATTCATTAGTTGAAAAAGGCTCCACCTGGTTACTATCTTATGAGTATGGTTCAAAAACTCAGCTTGAAAAACAGATGAAGAATTTTCATCGTGCTGTGATTTACCGTCTTAGGTAGATTTAAATCTAGCTAGAAGAATAAGAGTGGCCAGAGTCTGACAGAGCAAGACTTCTAAACGGTGGGGGGTGCTAAGGAAGTGTTCAGGTGGGCAGAACTGTAGGAACCGGCGGAAGTAGTTCTGCTCATCACACCGGGAAATTCATGAGACCTTGCTTCACACAGTGTTCCTGTCACTATTACACATTTTGCTGCTTAATTCAATGGTGGCTAAAGGTTAACCAAAAAAACAAACAAACAAACAAACAAAAAATTACAACTTGAAATATTTAGCTCCCATTCTTTGCATTTTCCCCAATTCAATATATCCTCTCAATCCTCTGTCATTCTTTTGAATGAAATGATGTTACAGTGTACTCAAATGTAATCTTTCATAGCTATTATCTGATATGGAAAAGTCACTCATTTTACTTTCTGTAAAATAAACAATATTTTGATTCCGATCCCAAGGATTTAGATCCTAAACATTAATTTATTTTCATTCCTTCTACATATACTTAACATAGATAGATGGCGACAAGAAGTGGGTGCATTCGATTTGAAGCCATGTGTTATCTGAAAGAGAAAGAGCCAAGGTCTCTGCTCCTATCACTAGACAAAGGTTTTAAAAAAAAAAAACAAAAAAAAACTGCAAACAAATAAAGCAAGGAAATGTCTGTTTCTGTTGGTTTCCTCCTCGGTGTCTGGAATTTGCACTCTTCAGCGTTACCAAGCCAGGCCCTGGGGTCAATGCAGTTAACTCAAATACCTCCCCTTCCCCAAAGAATTCTAGTGTAACAGCACACCCCCTTACATAGCTGGACTCGCTTTTTCATCTCTTTGCCCATTACTCAGCTCTTTTTTCTAAAAGCAAGCAGTAACTTCCTCCCTAATAGAATTACTTGGCAATCATTAAACCTGGTTACCTTTCTTTAATTGACATGGTTTTGCTGGGTGAATCAAGGACACCCTCCACCGCTGGCGCTTTGATCTCTCCAGCAGCAAACATTGCACATGGGTTCTTATGGTACTTCTCCTGTGGTTGTTCGGAAGGCTCTTGCTGCCTCCAGGCCACTGGGGCTGCAGTCTGAGCAACAGTTTTCCCAGCAGTTGTGCCGGTCTGATCAAAAGTGGGCTCCCCGAACTCGGCTGCTGGGAAGGAAAGGAGCGACGTCAGCACTTACTTCTCCAGGCAAACATTCTTCCAGCGATTCACCCCCCAACAGTCCCACACTTGGAGTTCAATCTGTGGGCACGCAGCCGGTTACCCAATCCACTGGGATTTATGCAAATCTGTGGCACGCTATATTCTGTGAGAAAACCAAACTTCCCAGTGGGTCACTCCACACAGCAAATCGTTTTGTGACAATTGGTCTTTTCCTGTGTGCAAGACACAGGAAGTGAGCTTTAACTACATACTACGGAATGTTTCTACTCCTCCAAAACAATCCTTTCACATTTCCAATATGCCACATTTGCAAGCTAAACCACTATTATAACGTACACACTATCATTTTGTGTAAATGTAAGAAGAGAAGGAAAGTCCCATGCAGTATAGCTTGCTAGTTTGCACAAGAGGAATGAGGAGAGCCCAGAAATCCACAGACCTGGGTTCAAGCCCTGCCTCCCTGTGCTTAGCTGGCCCTGGACATGTGGGGTTATCCAGTTAAAAAAGGGGCTAACAGAGCTAGCAGTTCCCAAGGCTGTCGGGAGTGAATGTGACCAAAATCATCCAACACCCTTATCAAGATTTGTGGAAGAGCTGGAAGTATTTTTATTGCTGAAAAATTGATAATGCACCGAACATGTCAGATTCAAATGGAAGAAAAATCTGCAGGGGAGTATAACTCACACTAAACTTATAGTCAACGCTAGTTATCAACTGCCTTCATCATGGAGTTAGAAAAAAAAACCACATGCAAGCAATCAAGCAGAAACTAAAAACCCAGTTGCTTACTAAAACTTTAGGAGCAGTAGCAACTGACCTCTCAGCGAAAACTTCCTCTTGGTGACATTCTCCATGTCCACCTTCTCTTCAAAGGGCTGCCTGTCCTTCACGTCAGCGTTCCCCGGTGCAGCGCTTTCAGCAGTGGAAAATTCCTTCAGCTCATCACCAAGAGGGGCGATGGGAAGACTAGCTAGCTCCAGGCTTCCCTTCCTCGGAACAGCATATTTGGGTTCCTTATGGCTATCTCCTTCCTGGACTCGGGGAAGGATGGGGTAGGATGGCTCTGCTTCCTCAAAGGACTCGTACTTTTGAACACCACCGTCTCTACATGTCAAAACTCTCTTGCTTTCTGCCTCTCCCAGTTCTCTCAACGTGCCTTTGCTTCCACTGCCCTCTACTGAAGGTTGCCAGGCCTGGGGCTTCAGAATGCTTCTCACTGGAGAGTCCAAATTTTCTATCGAAGAAGGAAACTTATAGTCAGTGGCACTTGTGTTGTCATCCACAGATGGCTTTGTCCGAAGATCCCCTGCGTACATTGGAATGGCCGTAGATGCCATTGTGGACACAGACGTGTTAACAGTGGGTGAGAATGGAAGAAGTTTTCCACTTTGCACCTGGGAGGACACAGTGACAAAGGAAAAAGCTGATTGAAAAACATCGTCTATGTAAATCCCGGTGTATGGATTGACCTAGACTGCAATACTACATTTGGCGCAGTTTTACTGCTTATCTTAGTGGGAGATGAATCCTAGACACAGTTATACACGGCATCTCGTTAGTCAAAATCATCTGAGTGAAAAGCAGATTGTACATTCTAGTGTTCTCTCTGGCATGAACTCACTCCAGACAATTGCAACAAGCAAATTATGAAAGCAAGCAAAAAAAAAAAGATTTAAAAAAAAAGAAAAAAGAAAACATACTTGGCATGGTGACTTTCTTAGGAATGAAATTATTACCAAATTATCTACAGGTAACACAGTTTACAGGTAGATCACTTTAATTACATCATTAACCTGAGATCACAGGGTGCTCCTATAGTTTAAGAATGTACCTCGCAAACTGGAATTCGATCACAGCGTACCCACCTGCTCCACCTCTCCAAGCGTGACGGGCTGAGTCTGATAGCGAGCATTCATTCTCCTCTGTCTCATGTCTATTCTGTTTCGGGTAGAAATAGCTTTTGAGACTGGCTGGGACAATTTGTTAAACAAGGCCAACTTCTCAGCTAAGCTTAGAGTGGAGGAATCAGGTTCACCTTGTTCAGCAGAATCTTTGCCCTCGTTCGCCTGGTCTCTGGCTAGAGCCTTTTGGTGAGCAGACGCCTGTAATCTGAATGGGAGAAAAAGTCGGTAACACAGATAAAAGCAAACAGAAGCTCACTGCTAATTTTATGCATTAACTTTCTTCCAGGTGTCAGTTTTGAAAAGGGCTTATTTTTGCCTACATAAGTTTAAGACAGGTGCAGGCACTCGTTTGGCTTTTAAACATGACAATGCACAGCAGAAGAGGCTGGCAACACAAGCATTGTCAGTTTCACAAAGAGCAGATTTTTAGCTCTGAATTAGCCCTAAACATTGCATTTCTGGTTTAAGGAACTGAAGTCAGCTTGGGCATACCTTATTTTAGGGAGAGAAGTTGTATTGTTAGTATCACTAATTCATCAGGCTAAAGGGAGTCTTAAGGTATCACCTACAGCATATTTAGACATAATCTTTGTGGTTCAGAGGGTGCCCTTTTCATTTTAAATAACTGGGAAATAGGATAATCATTGTGCCAACAACATTATCCACAACAGAGTTTTAATTTTCAATCGCTAAACACAAACGGTTTACTTTCAGAGATTTTTCTTTCACTCCTTCACTCTAGCACTTCCTCTCATAGGTTTCTACCAGTTTTCTTCAAGGTACTTAAATCTGTAATTCCCAGTAACTTGAAAAGCGAAGGAAATTTCAGGCAGTGGTAAGTCCCTCCGGCTCCCAGGCAGAGCAGAAGGCTTCCGGTTACATGGCCACAGTGAATCCTCAAAAGTTTAAGACAAGGCCCCTCTGTCACTGGCAAATCCAATTCTCAAATACAGTCAACAGTATATTTTGCCTTGACTCCAATTAATCACCACTTCACAAGTTGTCCCAGACAAAAGAGCAGTGTCAGTGTTCCAGGGTATAATGAGAGTAGCAATGAAAGCACCCTGAGACTGAGTCTCGGCGTCTTTCCTGAGGTCAAGTGGAGAACTGGAGGGCAACCTCAACCTCCTTCCCTGGAGAGGTCCCAGCTTTTGCGTGGTGCCAGCTTTATTTCTGCACTATCATTTTACTTCTTTTCGTCTTATTTTTAGCCTTTGTGTTTTGGCCCATAACAGTAAAATAGAGGGACTAGTCCACATGCCCTAAGGACATAATTTTCAAAGATAATAATAAAACATCTAAGTTCAGACACTATAAATTCTTCATATCCCAGCCCTCAAATATAGTGGCACTGTCTATATACATTAGAAACAGGCAGGATTGTTTTAACACATATTTGTGTCCACATGTGTTTTTAACCAAGAAAAAACAAACAAAACAACAACAACATAAAAAAAAACAAAACTGGGTACTACTAGGATTTCAACATTCACATTAACTCCCATTTTTCTATTAATCTTTATGAAGTGCCAGTATTTTAGATTGAAGAATGACATTTCTTAGGGATGGCTATGATTATGAAAAACCGAAAGAAAACAAATGGGTAAGTGAATTAGTGGGATCCTAGTTCCAATACATCATGGAAACAGGTAGATGAACTGTTTTCTCATGCAGGCCTACATGAAGGTATCAGTGTCTTGCATGACAAAACAAAATGCCACACATTCTTGGAGCAACTCATGGCACTGACTTGTTTGTCAAACAAGTGAAAGGCATTCCAGGTTTTGAGATGCATCTGTTGGCTAGCCCCTTTGCCCTTGGGGCCACATGCTGCTATTGCTGTCCAGTACCTGGCAGGCTGCACAGTGCTCTTAGCTACAGTGGGACTAGGAAGTCTTGCCATTACAGGGTGGGTGGCCACAGAGCACGAAGCAGGGAGAGGTTCACTTTAAAGCAATTGCCAAGGAAGGAATATTCATAAGGAGAGAAAAGAAAAGAAGCATTAAGGAAAGCATAGTTTTCAATTCAGAAACGAGAAATCAAATATTTTAACACAATTATTTGCTCATTACTTTGGGAAAGTACAAAAGAACTCGAAAAGCAATGACAAACTTAGCAAATAAGGGACAGAGGTTACTCAAAGTAAATGGAATAAGAATAGGTGTTTAGAGCTTGGAAAGGATTGACCCCATCTTTAGAAGAAATGTTCCGGTTTAAAAAAAATAAATAAAAGAAAGCTAATATCAACCACCAGCAAATCAGTAGATTATACCTGTGTTTTAGAATGTTGTTGTCAATCTACTTTTTAAAACAATAAGTGTCCTCGTATAATCTATAGGCAAATAGATTATATCAAAGTAGATTCAACAAGCCTCACACAGTGATAATTTTTCCTTATATTTACTGCTTTGCTCCCATGGGTAGTTGCTTCAAGTTCTACAACAACCATTCAAATAATTTTTAAAAAATTAAAATTAAAAAAAACAACAACACAAAAACTGCTTTGCTAAGAGTTCCTAATGGGTACAAGACGTACTTTTCCATAAATACACCGAGAAGTTGAGGAATAGCTGAGGAAGGAAGTGAAGGCAGCTAGCTGATCAAACAGCGGGTTCACAGGTGTGGGCTGTGACACAGAAGTCTCCTGGGATGTTAATACCCTGAGTAAGATACATTGAGTTTTTCAGGGTGTGTGTGTGTGTGTCTGTCTGTCTGTCTGTCTGTCTGTCTGTCCACCCAGAGGAAGCACAAAAATAATTTTTAAAAAACTAATAAAAGTTTTCACTTGATGGAAGCAATTATCCCTGAATGAGTGAAATATTTTGGGAAATCCATTCTGAACATATTAGAACATACAGCTCAAAAACTACTTCCCATCATTTGGGAAGCTATCGGGCTTCCAATTAATTTTTAAATTTTTTGATTATTTTAAAACAAATAAAAAGAAACCTTCACTTTTAGAGATCTGTTAATGGGAGAAATGCTATCTGAGGTCTGCTTGGAAAAACCCAGGAGGAAAGGGGAAGTGGGTGGGGACACAGATAGAGCGGGAGCTGAGGATTGTTGACACTGGGTGATAAGTACATGGGCTCCATTACATTCATCCATCTACTCTCACGTTATAAATGTCCCATTGTAAACGAGATAAAAAAAACAAAACGCAGAGACAAAAAAATTAAACAAAATCCCTCTTCATGTTTTTCTATGTTCAAAGTTTCTCTGAACCTTGTAATGGGATGTGTTACCTATTGTAAATCTCTTTTTTTTTTTAAAAAAGAAGACATTACAACCAAGGCCCAGAGGTCACAAGGGAGACTCACGTGGCTGCGATGACCACCTCCTCAGTGGTGACGGGCTGGGTGTGGGATCTGTCTTGCAGACGCCGCAGCCTTTGCTCCACGGCCGCATTTCTAGAGCGTCGCTTTGGAGCACTTTTCTCATCAAATGACTTTTCCATTTCCTGAGATCAGAAACAATGTGGAGCCCTTATGAATTCGAGGAAAGGAAATGGAGACAGCAAAATGCCCCTACTCTGTTCCCCTACAGGTTCCACCAGGGGAGCACCCTGAGAGGCACCCATCATTATCAGAAGTGAATATTTGTGCTGTGTTGGCTGGTGGTCACGCCAGCCAAGGACGTGGAGAGAATCACAGGTGCGCCAGAATGAGTGAGGTGGGCCACAGAGGGCCCAGGTGCAGGACACAGGCAGGTGCAATGGATACAGTGACAGTTCCTACTCAAACACCTTAGCACATCTTACCCTGAAAAGCAGCCTCTTGGCAGCAACACTCAGCTTGGCTCGTTCATCTACCTTTTCTTCATCTGTAAAAAGCCACAAAATAAAAACTGAACATCATAAGAAAAGGTAGGTAGGGTTCTGAAAAGATTCCCAAAGCTGACCCAGAAATCCTTTGAACATAGAATAGATGTACTAAAAATTACAATTGGTAATATTTTCCCCTGGTGGAGAGGGGAGCCCATTCTGCTCAGTGAAAAGGTGCTAATTTCCATTGAAATTAACCAACCCAAACTCTGTTTGCACAGTAATTTTCTACTGTACTATTTGATGAATTGAGATTTAATAGGGTTTTTTTTGTTTTGGGGTTTTTTTTGTAAGGAATGTCTCTTTATAGTTAAACAGCAGCAGTAACAAGAAAAACCTGCTTCTTTGGTTCGGATCAGTTGTTTTAATACTGCTCACTCTGCAATTCTTTAACACTCTCAAAAATAAGGGAAAGATCATCTGAAAAACCTCAACTAGGCTTTATTATATTCACAGAGAGAAAACGTGCAGAAAAGTAAAAAAATGATAGGCACCATAATCTCATCCTCTCAAAAAAGCAAAAGCTTATTCTTTAAATCTAATCGGTGAGATGATAAAGAAGCAGCAAAAGGAAAACAGATACTTGCCCTCAGCGGTTGGCATTTCTGAATTCGAAGTAGACCTAGGAGAGATATTAGCAAATAATAAGAAAAAATTAGCTGGTGGGAGTAAAAGATCCAAATAAAATATCATATGAAAAGTAAAAACAAAAATGCAATTAAACTGTCGTAAAGAATATCATCCTGAGAGCAATTCTAGTTGTGAATACACACATACAGCTAACAGACACTGTGGAGTGTGTGTGCACACAGCCCAGCCAAGTGCACACCTTGTGGAGACAAACCAGGATCAAGTGCAACTTATTAAACACAAGTGATAATAATTTTTCAGACAAACCTGATCATTTCTAGGCATAAGTAAGTGCTAATATAAAACTCAATTACAACAAGTAAGCAGACAAATGAACATAAAATCCCTTAGTTATTTTCACTGTAAAATCTGGTGAATACTCAATTTGGGTTCTCATTAAACAAGGGCATAGAAAATTAAAAACAAATCAAGAAAAATAATGTTTCTTACTTCTTACAGTCTGAATACAATTTGAAACTGTGTGTTGGGATACTGGTGTCATCGTCAAGATTCTTTAAAAGAATATATACGAGCCAAATAAATACCCCTTATCGATCAGATGGAAGAGTTATGGAATCACCACACCCCATTTAAATAGAATCAGGACCATCACTATGGTGAAAATCCTGTAGGAGCTCTTTTAAGTTCCTGGACTATGGAACCACACATACACATGCCTACCTATCCGATTCCTTTCGTTCTGCTGAGGTTATAGGTTGAGTTCTAAATCTCTCAGAAGTTTTTCTACTTTCACCAGGAGAAAAATAGCGTCTTGGTTTCCGGGACCCTCTCTCCCGTTCCACACTGGTAGGCAAGCCAACTCCTTTGGTTGACCTCTCAACCCGCGATTGACTTTTAGAACCATCAGGAGAGAGGATAACAGCGGGGAAACGGGGAGACAGAGAGAGAGAATAAAGGAAAGGTTTATGCATCTTAGTGAGTCCAGGCACAGACGCCACCAAAATCCCCCTGCATGCCTCTACCATGCATGTAAAGGAGGTGGAGCATTCCAGAGACCCAATCCTCTCCCCATTAGTAAGCGGAAGCAGAATGCTAGTTTGGGAGCCATTTCCTGTACGGTCTGCCCTGCACACTTGTGAGCTAAGCTTAAAAATGACTCAAGGCAGGACACAACACAAGTTGAGAAGTGAATAATTCTGCCAAGGACGTGCAAGTGACACATCAGGAGGACGTTTGAAACATCACCTACAGTTCGGGTTTCTTTCTGGCACTGGCAGATTCCAGAAATGCATTTCGGAGCTGGGCGACAGAGACCTTGGTGTCCAGCAGGCTCACTTCCGCCTGGGGCCCCTCAGCTCTGGGACTCCGTAGCTCCGGCTCTCCCTTTGCCGTTGGGTCCTTGCACTTCAGGGCCTGGAGCTGAGGGGGGCCCGTGTAGTCAGATAGGGAGCGGGTGAGGACCTTGTGCTTTCTCCTAGGTGCTTCTATTTTGTGTCCTGTCACTCTGGCATCTTGGGACACAGGCTCGCTCTGAACATACAAAACCATTTCGCTTCTGCCCGTTCTTTCAGAGAACTGGGGCTGAGCTTGAGGTGGGTGCGACAAACTTGCCGGTTCTTTTTTATGTTCTACGGTGGCCGTGCTGATCGCAGGCTTGCCAAAGTCTTCATGTGCAGAGGGGTCTTCCTGGCTTCTCGCAAGCCTGCCATCCTCTAAAGCCAGGAGTGATTTCCTGCTTTTCTCGAGCGCTTCAGTAAAGGGCACATCTTCCTCTGCTTTTGATTCACAGATGTGGAGAATGGGGGACTCCCTTCCCTCACCTTCGAGAGCCTTCAAGGTGGGAGGTTTTATGACGTTCTGGGTGGCTGATTCCACCCAGCTGTACTCAGACACGCTTTCCGGGGTTTCTGAGGTCACCAGCATGGCAGTGTGGACAGGATCTGCTGGCTGGACATAGCCACGGATCGGCTGTCGTGCAGAGCCGGCTGCCTTGCTCGTGACCCTATCAAAGGCTGAGTTTTCTGACTGAAAGGACAGGTAATGCACCGGCACTGGCTGATGTCTCCTCTGAGCTAGGGACTCGGAGGCAAGTTCAGGGCTGCTGCGAGCACTCTCCTCTTTCACCATTTTTTCTCTAACTTTAACTCTTTAAGAAAGAAAAAGGATTTAAGTTGCAATGTGCAGTAACTGCTCAACGGTAAGGAAGCATGCGCAGGTCACAGATTACCAGTGAATGGAAATCAACCCAAAGGGAGAACAACTTGTGAAAAAGCATTTTTTTGTGGTTAATGTCAGAAAACCACAGCTTGCAAGATGAATGATTTTTAGTTGAGTTTCCAAATGTACATTCGTAGGCTGGTGTGGTACAAAACTAACTCTACCCTCTGTAAAGCTGAGAGGGGTCCGATGCTGTCTTAGGAGAGAATGGATGCCTTCTGACTAAATGAATACCCAGAAGACACAGAGAAATTTCTTAATATATACCGCCAGTATGCATGAGGGCACACTGAGGCTCGTGCTGTGAATGGTAAGTTTTTGCATGTACGGGCCTACTATGTGGACCGTGGGGGTAGTTTCCAGGCATACATACACCTATTGACCAAATGTTAATTTCATCGTCTCCTGAAAATGGAAGAGCATTTGTGATTATTATTTTTATTGAGCTCAAGATACAACAATCGCCTCTTTCCAAGCACTCAACTAAACATTCACAAGCTTTTTCATGCAATGCAGACTGTATTCATTCATTCAGAAGACACGTGAGCAGTTTGGACATCATTATTACTAATAATTGTAGCATCAAAAAGAATGTTAGAAGTTTTTTTTGAAAATAAACTGAACATTTTCTCTCCTCTGGAATTGCTATTAGGCCGTTAGTTAAAAAGTAATCTAAAAAGAGATTGCTCTGGTTGTTTCTAGAGCTATTTCAATATCTGAGAGCAAAAGTGAAATCCATTTTAAAAGCTTCTTTTCTATTTTTCTATTATGGCAGAAGCTAAGTAAGAGCTCTGGCTGTGGATCCTCGGAGACCTCTGCTCAAAGTCTGGCTCAGCCCATTCTAACTGTGTGGTCTCAGGTAACTTACCTGCCTTAGTTGCTTTACCTTTAAAATGTAAATAATAGTGACAAGGTGTAGTGTGATGTCTGCAATGCACATGGTTTAGTGCTTAATAAGGAGTAAACATTTAATAGTGGTAGCTAGTTCTTATTTTTACTTTTTGAAATGTGATGTAGTGAGAAAGCAGAAACCACTGAAACTGTTTAAAAATGGACTACTAATTGGAGATAATTTAAAAAAATAAAGAATGCCTTTGAGGTAGGAAAAGCGATTTCTTGAGGAATGTAAAACCTTTATTTACCTAAGATTAGTCAGCAAAAATAATTATTTCTGATATATACTTTTTGGAAGAGATTATGTCCTTAAATGACAAATGCACCTTGCTAAACTTGATATATTGTCTTTTGCTGTGTACAATGTGCTCCTGTGTATGATGCACACCTACATTTTTTGGCCCAAACTTTCAGGGGAAAAAAATCTTTCATTTTAATTTTTTAATTCAAATTTTTGTTTACATTCAGGTACTTGTTTTTTGTATTATAAATGAATTTTAGCATTTATTTTTTAACATATTATGGTACAAGGAATTTTATGTACCAGTAACAAATTTACGATATTTACGCATCATAGAAGGCCAATAACTCTTTGTCGTTGCAAGTTCGTCATAAGTTCAACAAAACCCATGATCAGATTCCAGGGTATTATTTTGCATACGGATATCGTTACTGATTTCTAGAGTTACACTTTTAACTCATAAGCATAAATAAAAGAATTAAAAACATTTATATAGACATGGAATTAGTACTACCCTTGTATAATGCGCACCCTTATTTTTCCCTCACAAATTTGGGCAAAAAGGTGTGCGTTATACACGGCAAAATACAGTAAACACATTCATGTTTTTCAGCATAAGATGCAGGATATCTGTGTATGCTTCATTAAAGAAAAATCAGAGACACTCATGAAAGGCAGTTACTATGAACAATTCAGGGGGGAAAAAAAGCATTCTGAGTTGTTATTTTTCTCAGAGACTAGCCAGTGCTAGAGAACCAGTTTTCATACTTATAAGCTTTGTTAATCAAAAGAAGACTGCAATGTGGTTCAAGTTCTCCTGTGGAATGTGTCCTTCTAATCAGAGACAATCTGAATGTTGTCTCAGCTGAGAACAAAGTGACTGTTAGAAACTCAATATATGGGTGCTTTGTCCTGCCAATGACTTACTCATTCTTACTCCTTCTGCCTCTCCCTGCCCCCAACCTTCAAAATGAAATGATAGGGGTTTTTTTGTCTGCTTTTAAAACCACAGGCCCTCAATGTAACTGTTGAAAGTTAACTATTGGTTTAGAGACGAGGAGGCATGAAAACAAGGAGGCTGGAAGTGCCTGGTGAAGGGGGGGTGTTGACGACATGGGATCCTAGCTGGTTGGTAGGACTCAAGAGGAGAGACACCCAGAGGTAGCCGGTAGGTCCTCGCTACTGCCCCCCCTCCCTTCCCCGGGCAGAATGTGAGTTGGTGAGAGGAGAAAAAAGGAGGTGCAGTCAAAAGATTTTCAAAAAGAGGAGCAAGAAGAAATGCTATTAGAAGGGATTAGTGCAATTGAAGGAGAAATGCAAATGATTAGGAGGTTAACGTCCAGCAGCTCCTTTTGAACATGTGCCTTTCAAATGCACTGTCCTTAGGAAGAGGAGAGTTAGCATTGGACTATATGTGAAACAGCAGCGAGGCAAGGCAGCAGGGAGAGGAGGGGCACTCAGGAAACAAAAGCAAGAGCTTCCACTTGGGATGTACCTGGAAGGCCAGTTGATAAGTGAAGATGTGTCCCCTTCGGAATCTTTCTGGAGAAACCACTCATGTTTGGGTTTCCCTGTACTATCATGTACAAAAAACAAAACTTCAGATAATTTCTATTAAAATGTCAACATATACACATACTTAATGATTATCATTTAAAACCTAAAGGCTGATTTTTGTTAAGTAAAGAGTAATCCTGGGTTTTCAAAATGTATAAGCACCTTCTGTCATGGTTTATACTCAGGCCATGGAATTTCCAGGACATTTGGCTCACTACTAAAATCAAGAGATAGAAGTAAATATACCTAAAGTCACCAAATAAAAATGTTTAAGGTAATTTGAAAGAATTAAGAATTGGTTATAGTCACACACTACCCACAAATACTACAACTTCTTTGTAAAAAGTTGGATGAAAAGTATAAGGCAACTTATTGTACGTAAGTTTTGTTAAGGTATATTGGTAAATAGCCAAATATAAAAATAGTGTCCAAAACAGTACATATCAAGTTAAGGTAATAAATTGAAATAAATAAGAAGTCAACAAGAGCATACCTTTAATTGCTGTTATAGATTTTCCTTTTATATTTATCACTGAATAATTCAGCCAACACAACAGTTACCAACACTAATTCAAGTCTATTTGATAAATATTTGAATGCCTACATGTGCAAAGCACTGAGCTAGGCTCTGAGAAGCAACAAAGGTGAATCAGGCATCACCCAGCCATTAAAAAACTTACACCATGCTAGGCAAGATAACATATGATTTAAACATTCATTCCTGCAAGGTTGAATATGACAAAGTACAACTGACCCTTGAACTACATGAGTTTGAACTGCGAGGGGCCACTTAGGAGGATTTTTTTGAGTAAATATATAGTTGGCCCTCCGTATCCTGAGTTTTACATCTGCAGATTCAGCCAATTGTGGATCAAAAACCGTATTTTCGATCCATGGTTGGGAATCTGAGGATGCAGACTGCTGACTCTATGCATTGTCCTACACCATTTTATATCAGAGATTTGAGCATCTGAGGATTTCAATATCTGTTGGTGGGGGGACATCCTGGAATCAATCCCCTAAGAATATCAAAGGACAACTTTAATTATCTTTTTGCAGAGTCCGGTTAGCCAAGTTGCCTCTAACCTCCATGTTGTTCAAGGGTCAACTGTAACTCTACCAGGCTGAAGGTATTTTAGAGAAAAAGCATAGGCAAAGAAAACTGTGTGGTAACTATGGAAAGCAAGGCACAGGAGGAATACTCAAAGAACTGGCCTGCATCTCCTTACAATGTGGAAAGAAAAAGTGAAAATTCTATATGCAAGCTAAAATGTTTACCAGCTCCAACCCTTACCAACCTATTTGCAAGAGTTCTTCAATACCAGGCTGAAAACACATTTTAGATTAAAGCAAGAGCCTGTCTGCCACCATTTCTGTACATTTTTCTGTGACCACTGAAATCTCTCACAGTTTAGACTTGAGCTTCTATTTCTCCAGTCATATCCTGTCTTTCCACACGCAAACCTATCACCCACCTCCCTGTCTCCAGTATTATAGCAATTTAGCCCATACCCAGTAAACAACTTAGGTGTATGTAGGAGAAGCCATTTTAGTTCCAACTCTAAAGGGTCTAATTTCTCAGCATTTATTTAAATATAGGAATTGTTTAGCATATCATCTGCAGCTAAGAAATGACACAACGCAACACAGCACAGGATTCAGAGGGAGAAGAGGGAGTAATAGGTACTTACTTTTGAAAGTTGTATCAAGTTAATATACCTACATCACAGAGTTATTTTAAGGCTCCAATACTTTTTTCATAACAGGGTACTTTGTAAACTGTAAAGTGCTAAACAACTTTCTGAATATGAGCTTCACTAATAAAAATAAAACTTGGTCAGCATCACCATAAAAATTATCTGGGGCTTAAGAATATGTTAAGTTTGCATTTGTAGAATCACAGACACAGAGCAGACTTGCTGGGCTCCATTTAATCCATTACAATTTAGATATGGAACTGGCCAAAAGAACCAAGTAACTTCTATCATGGTAGGGGAGACTCAAATTTTGACATTTCCTATATACTACAAATGTATATAAGGAGAAATAAGCATATGTGAAGGCATCACGCCTAGAACACGGTAAGCCCTTCCAAACGCTAGTCTCCTCCTCGCCTTCCTTCTTCATAGACAACATAGCACTGCACTTTTGAGTTACTGTTTCTCTTAAAGAGATGATACATATAGAGTCCCAATTCAGAAGTCATGTGATTTTAAAGAGAGTGGGTCCAGCCTCACCAGGAGTGCTCGAGTTTGTCTTAAGTGAATTTAAAGCAGGAGTGATTTAGATAGTATACTTCCAAGTAAGACTTCCTGGACCCAGGGTTGGCGAAGGCGCTTATTTGGGTGAGCTTTTCTGCCATCAAAACCTGAAAATGAAAACAGGGTGGTGGGGGGAGATATAAATTTAATTCAACTTATTGTTTAATTAAACTAGGCTGTCCTGGGCACTTCCTCTCCACTAAAGCCCAGAACGTGGTCACTTCTCGGTCCTTCTCTTACCAACAGTATTTGATGCAGGTGATCGACCACTCACTCCCTTCACCTGCCTTCTGGGCCAGTCATCAGCCTTCTCTGTTCATTCCACCTCACCACCTGCACCTCTATAAGTCAGGGTGTCCACTCCTTTCCTGCTCCATCAATAGCCTATGCCTTGATGATCTCATTCAGCATTCACTTCCATGCTGACAACCTTCCAATGTTTATCTCCACCCCCGTCTCTTCCTTGAACTCAGACTCCGGGATTCAACTGACTACTTGACATTTCCATTTGGATATCTAATGGACAGCTTAAATTTCACATGTCTAAAAAACAAAAACAAAAACAAAAAAAACCTCTTAATTTCCCTCCAGGCTTCACTTCTACTGGAGCCATCCCTATTTCGGCAAATGGCAGCTCCTGCATTGAGGTGCCCTGGCCAAACATTTGAGCTCACCTTTTACTCCTCTGTTACTCTCCTACTCCACATCTAAGTCACCAGCAAATCCTATTGGTTTATCTTCAAAATATAACCTCTTTTCACCACCTTTGCCTCGGTCATTCTAGTTCAAGCCACCACCATTTCACACCTAGATTACTGAGATGACCTTCTATTTACTCTACCTATTAATATGTTCATCCTTGCCACCTATAGTCTATTTTCAGCTTAGCAACCAGAGGAATTATTTTAAAATGGAAGGCAGATCTGTCATTCCTCTTTTCAAAATCCTTATATGGCTTCATTTAGAGCCAAACCCAAAGCCCTCGTGATGGGCTACTGGCTCTTCCTGACCTCCCTGCTCCACCCCACACGTCTCACCCATCACCCCCGTCACCTCCCCCCAGCCCCGTGCTCCTGCCTCACTGGTGACTGGGGGCCTCCTCAAACACTCCATGCAGTGTCCACATGGGAACTATTTCTGCCTGGAACAATCCACCCCGATGGGTGCATGGCTTGCTTCTTCACTTTATATAGGTCTCTGCTCCACTGTTATCTTCTCAGAGGGACCTTCCTAACTAACCACTTTATGTCAAATAGCAACCCCCAATCTTTACTCTCTCTGCTTTCACTGACTCTCTCAAATTTTCTTCATAGCATTCACCACACTTGTCACATGACATATTTATTGTCTCTCTCCCTTCACTAGAGTACATGCTTCTTAAGAGACTGTTGCATCATCAGCCCTCGGAAGAGTGTGTGGTAAACAGCAGGTCTCAATAAATATTTGTGGAATGGGTGAATTGTTGAATGTTCATCCCCACAGCACCTCTCTGAGGTATTCTTATCCTCATTTTATAGATGAAGAAAAGAAGGTGCAAGAAAAAGTATATTAACTGTCCACGATCACAAGTTGGTTCATGAAAGGGTGGGCCTGGAACCCAGTGCTATTGGACCGTCCATCCTACATCTCCCACACTTCCCGAGCTGCAGGCTTCCACATTTCTGGAAAATAACTGCCTCCTGGCTTGAATGAGTGTAGTTGAGATGCCAGTGCTCATGTGCTCTAGAGCTCAGCACAACTCTGGTCATACCCACAATTCTGACCATACGCTGGTCTCTCCAGCAGATAGCTGCTCAATTCCGTATAAATCCTGCAAACCCTAATCACCTTCTTCCTCTGTTTCTCCAGATGTACAAGGTGAAATCAAAAGAGTCCGGCAGTGATAGCAATCAGACAGGAAAAGGAAATAAAAGGCATCCGCATAGGCAAGGAAGAAGTAAAATTGTCATTATACGCAGATGACATG
>NW_017731571.1:2495272-2587455 GCF_001890085.2 Hipposideros armiger | reverse complement strand
GTTACTTTGTGAGGGTGAAAAGGGTAACTATTGCATTGTTCTGTACACCTGAAACTAACAATAAATAAATAAATTAAAAAAAAAAAAAAGAGTCCGGCAGTGAAGAGCAATTTGGCTCACAGGCCACTTGCTGTTTAGGGGTGTTGGGTGAAGGTTGGGGTGGGAGGGAGATACTGGGGCTCAGAATTGGCAAGGTGGATGAAATTTTGTTTCCTTCCCCCACCAAAGCATTCTATAGTGGAAGACAAGTGTAAGATTCAACCATTTGGAAATGAGAAAATTCATGGGAGCAATAAACTGAGAACAGGTGTACTGGATGTTATGTGGGAGGAATTACAAATCCTCTGAGAACCAAGAGACTATTTCAGCTGGACTGATCTCTTGGCTGCCCCCATCCTTTGGCTGAACAAAATAATAATGTGACATGACACCTAATTCCCACATTCACAGGCATTTTGAAGCCTTAATATCATAATAGCTAAATATCAACTGTTCATCAATAAATATTCGTGTGTTGGCTATGACACATGTGTCATACCAGCATCAGGGAAAATAATTTTAGCATGCATACCTGACTTCATTGTGTTTTGAGTATTCACCAGGAAATCTGAGGTTAAAAAATCAACTCTGTATAAACTACCTTGTACATTTACATTACAACCACTTAAGATGGATTTTTTAATTGAGAATATTATAAACAGTTAACATTAACATTTTTCCTATGATTTTAAGTAATTTCATGAAAATTTTATGTAACTTCTTTTGAATTGCCAAAAACAAAATACTCAAGGAATTTGATTTTATATATCGAAACTCTAAAATTATAGCACAGAAAATGGGTAACGGGTTGTGAGGACCTGGTGGAGGGCGGCGTTGATGACTAAGGCACACAAGGGAATTTTGGGGGCTGACAGAACTGTTACGTATCTTGATTTTTGTGGCAGTTACACAACTTTACATATTTGTCAAAATTCACAGAATTTCACTAAAAAGGGTGCATTTACTGTATGTAAATTACACTTCAATAGAAACAATACTAAAAAAATCTTAAGCCTTCTAAAAACTATAATTCAGTCTTCATAATTGATCAAGACAGGAGTCGGAGTTCAAGGATTTACTTTGGCACAGATGTTTTCTGCAGTTAATGGGATTTTTAAATTCAAATATTTTTTCATCTTTTAAAAGCAAGAAAAATTAATAAATGAAAAGTCAGTTATTATACGTGGGCCACACACAGCCGATTCCACAAAATCTATTTTGGATCTTTTTTTCTTTCTTTCCAACAAATTTTCTCCCCAAAGCCCAAAGAGACCTAGAAACCTGAGTTAAGAACTAAGAAGAGCCCAGAGTGGGCTCTTTCAGTGTTTACATTAGTAAGGAAGCCAAATTCTTCCTCTGGACGCTGATTAAAAGCATGCCTTAGCTCTCAAAAATGGTGAATCAAAGTACAGAGCTGAGCTGCCTAATTCACAAGCACCTCAAAACTACGGAACGTAATGGAAGCATTTGGGCCAAGTTTTCCACTATGGAGCACAGTTTGATTATAATACAGCACAGTGCCTGAGGGATGCCCAAACTCAGATGGAAAAAAATGTATCTTTTCTTAAAGATACATTGATTTCTGGCATTGATTTGGAGAAGTAGTATGATAGCAGGCGAGTTTTTAAAAATATGAAAAGGAAAACCACATCTGAATAAAGGCAATGATGCCTTGAGTTCTTTTCTGTTTATTCCTTTAAATTTTGCAGAGATGCTATTATTTTATCCAGTGTTCCATCATGTTATGCTTAACTATTTTTCATAATTAAGTCTTGGTTAAAAAATGAACAGTGGGAAGGATTTGTTTTATACAATATAATGAGTTAAGTATATGATACAACCAAGCTACAACACCTAAGTGGAGGCAAGAATCAATGTTGGTGGACAGGGGCTCAGGGGGGATGGAAACCTTTTCTATCTTGACTGGGATATAGGTTCGACATTTCCCAAAACTCACCAACTTGCATCCCTAAACTATGTGCATTTTGATGTATATTATACGTAAATTAAAAAAAATATGTCACTGTTGAATTATAGAGTGAGGACTTTTGTGAATAATGAAAAGGTAGAAATTCAGAGTCTTCTTGGGGCAGAAGCAGGATAAACATGTGAGATAACCAATTTCTTTCATCTTGCTGCGCTAATATCAGTACTGAACGCCAAAATGCTGCAACATCAGCCAGGAAAGGCTGGTGGCAGAAGGTATGTGCAGGCAGACAGAACCGTCTGAGAAAGTGCTGGAGTCTGAGGAGGGCGCTGTCATGGACGGTCTCTGAAATGGACCCAGTTTCTGGTTCCCAGCTGGATTTGGGGTTCCATGTCTCCTGCTTGGATTCTAAGGACCCTTCTTACAACAAAGCAATCCAGGGATTCAACTGCCTTAATCATGAGACGCGCCTAGAAGCAGCCTTCCAGGGCTGGAGGCTGAGTTCACCAGCCCTCAAAAGCAGCCAATGGTGTTTTGTGCTCACTTATTGCGATTCCCACTCACAGTTTAATAATATTTATGAGCACATGGACTGAAGGCCATAATACAAGAACTCTAACCTCAAAGTGGGAAAAGCTTTATAGCATAAACAAGAGCAACTCAAAGCGTGTTCTGCTGATCGGTGTCACTGGTCTGTGATTAGATAAAAGGCTTGCACCACAATGAAAGTGAACATCACTAGCCTGCTGTTTAGTGCAGCTGACATTTTCTTCATAGCATGACTATGTTGATGAAGGGAACAACCCATGGTTCACATTTGGGCACAAGTCCCTTATATATCATGGGCTGATAAATGGTTTGCCGACTGGCTCTTTCTAGGAGCACTATATAGTTTGCTATAGTTTGCTGACACTTTAAGAAAACAGAAACAGCAGCATATTCATTTCAAAATGATTTATTGAGCCACTCGGTATATGCTAGATGCTGGGCAGTAGCAGGGAAGGTGATAAGAAAATGACTAAGATGAGGTATCTGCGCTTCTGGTAAGGCTTCGATTAAAGGGATGCTGTCATTGAGATCATCCTTACCGATCTTACAGATTGGCATAATACCAAATTCATCGTGCCACTCATGGTTTGGGGGAATCCTGGCGAAACTGCTAAAATCCCTCTCTGGGTACGTCAGCCTTGTGGGATGTGGAGCATTTGAACGTCCTTCTTCCTAAGACATGCATTTGTGAGACACCTAAAACTGACTTGGTTCATGATGGTTTTCTCCTCCTTTCCCTCCTGGCAGAATCATCACCAACGAGAAGCCAGACTGATAACGTTAGGGCTCCCTATGCCAAGCCAAGCTTCAGTGTTCTAACTGCGCTGGGAAAATGACAATCTGATAATGAGAAGAACAGACTGGTTTGAGAGTCTAAGTATGAGAGACTGTGTAAGAGACTCCAAAAATGATTCCATTTTCTATTAAGACAGGGCGAGGTTTACAAAAACTTGGAAAGGTCAAGGAAGCAGGGCAGATGGGCAGGTAGCCTCACTGGACATGCTCTCGTTTGTCAACAGCTCAATTAGAATGAGATGCCCAGATGTAATCTGACCCTTCAGAACGCAGGTGGACCAGGACCATCTGTGCTATTGACAGTTCACCTTCATTAATGTACCCCAAGACTGGAGTAGCCATTTTGGCAGTCACATAAAGAACTTGCTGTCAACTAAAAGTCCTAGGTCTGTTTCCCATGAGCTGCTGTTAAATCAGGTTTCCCCAATCCTGAACTTGTAACACTGATTTTTTTTCCCCTCTAAATACAGAGCTTATTAAATTTCATCTTGTTAGTTTCCGAGCATGGTTCCAGGTACATGTGCTCCCATTTCGTCTTCTCTCTCTCTCATCCTTCCCCTTGGGTCTCTTCCTGCTCTGTCCCTCTCATCCGTTTCTCTCTTTATGTCACCAAACTTATTTACAACCTCTCTTCCAAAAATCTGATCACCCTATCATCGCTATCTTCCAGGTGATCTAATGACATGCCAAATAGGACCGGGTTAATGGCAAAGTTTAACTTGGAGCCAGAGACTTCATTATCTCATGTCTGGGTAACTGCAATCACCACGTCAGAGGTCTCCATGACTGGAATCAACTTTCCTTCAGACCAACCCTCCAGACTGATTTTTCTAAGGTACATAATCAATCGTCCTTGTTCTAAAATCCTACAGGCACTTCCCATTGTCCATGAGGCAAAGGCCAAATGCCTTGTTGTGTCATCCGAGGTGCTTCGGAATTGGTCCCCACCTGGCTCTCAGCCTCATTGCATCCCTTTCCTTCTAGGTTTACAATGGACATCTTGCACTTTCTTACCTGGGGCAGCCTCCCCTCCAGTCCTGCAAAGTCACCACATCCTTAAGGACTTGGTTCAACTATGGGAAGAAGTAATACTACATCACCTTGGCATTCCCATGGCAACCAGCCTTGGCCCCTAGAACCTATTTACCCTCTTGTGTTGTAGTTCGTTCCCACACTTTTTTTTTTTTTTTAATGATATGCCCAGCTGGAAGCACAGTGCCTGGCAATAGAAGGCTCAATGGCTCAATAAAATTGTCTTCAATGATTAACTAAACTACCTTAGAGCTGAAATTAACCCACAAATCAATACCTATGAAGTATGGACAGGCGATGGATACCTACTGAGCTTGAATCCTCTCAGACTACAAGTTTTCCTTTTGCTTATGAGGGTAAGGCTTTTAAATACCTTATGTAAATCCACATAAACTGTTCCTATAATACTCCTAATCTT
The DNA here is from genome assembly GCF_001890085.2 of Hipposideros armiger. Lineage (NCBI taxonomy): Eukaryota > Metazoa > Chordata > Mammalia > Chiroptera > Hipposideridae > Hipposideros > Hipposideros armiger. The sequence continues at coordinate 2,582,695 of NW_017731571.1, read as the reverse complement.
TCCTAAATCTTCTGACTTTCAAAAGGCAAAAACAGCAGCTCTCTTTTCCACTATGATAGCAAATAGAACTGACATAAATAGCAAAAGCAAAGTATAATTATACTCTGAGAACTTGAATGAATGAATAGATGACAGACAATAAATTTAGTTTGGTCAAAGTAGCTATGTGGTCTTAGTCGAGTTACTTAAGTTCTTTTAATTTTTAGTTTCTTTGTGTATAAAATAGGTTTTTAAACTAAATAATCTCCAGGGTTACTTTGGTTTCTAAGAATTTAAAATTCTATATGATGGGGTATCTATTTTGTGGAGTCTTGGGGTGAGCAAGACCCATAGGGCAGAGGTTACCTCCCCTGGGAGAAGACTATAGGTTTACTGGGGATTAGAAGACCATGAGATGAAGACCTCAGTGTAACGGAACCTTTTTTATGATGTGGCAACTGGCTGGCAGAGAATTATACCAGGAAATAAGAACTCACCCTCAGTTGTCATGGAGGGCAGGAGTTGTTCTTGGTTTGTGTCCCTAAGTATATAATGATACACTTTAACTCTATAACTCCTAAGAGCCAACAGAATAAAAAGTACTTCCAGCTACCTAAGTAAAGTCAAATCCAGCCCAGTAAAATTAGTTTCACCCCGTGGATGTCCAGCTCTAGTTATAAAATATATTCAGCTTAAGAAGAATGGCCATTAACTTCGGCATCTGATTAAAATTAACAATTTATTTGCTTAAAGTTGTTTGTTTAGAAAAACTGCTAATGACTGCTTTGGGTACAGGCACAGGTGTGTGATGTGTAAGGGCACACACACAGAAGAATTCAGCATTTGAAATCCGACAGACATTTGAATTTTCAGGACATAGTAGCAAGTATTTTGGGTGACATATCCATATTTAATTCAATGAAGAGAAATTGATACTTGCCAGTGAGAACAGACTAAAATGAAAAGAAAATGGGAACAAGTGAAGCATATGTTAACAGCCAAAGCTAGGAGAGCAGGGAGAGGACAGCAGACGTTTGTGGTACAGAGACTGAATGCTGAAAAGGATTCCAGGCTGATACTGGAATAAGCCTAGAGGTCTCCTTTTGGAGAGTTGGATCCTCAGAGGTCTCTGTTTTCCATGACATTTTGTTGTGACATGGAGCAAGGGCGAGACAAGCTTCCTGTCATCGGAGAGACAAAGAAAGAGATGGGAGTGCCCGTGGTCAAGAGGCAGTTATCTCTCTCAGCATAACTTTCTTGTGGACATTTCTATCAGTGCAATTAATAAGCCATTAACTACTAAAACGATGAACTTGAGGCTCTGTGGACAGTTTTTGGACTCCAACTTCTCCGAGATGAGCCAATGCAATCAGAAATAAACTATACCAGTCCATACAGCATAAGTTCCTTTCCTTCTTAGGCTGCCCAGTCTGCATGACACGGTGTTGCAGAAAAGGCCCATTCTGGAGGGTGCCCTGGTCTGTCTTCCTGAGCCCACCCACTGCTCTCTGGTGCCACAGGGAGACCTGTCCAAACCATCCTTTAGCAATGGCGGTTGTCCCCGAGTAAAATGTCAGCGTGAGCTCTGCATGACGCCACCATAGTCATTTTCTGGCCACTAATGTTATAATATGCTAAATGAGAAGGAGTGGTGAGGATCACAGTAATGAAAAACAAAAAGAACGGATGCTTTCTAGAGTGGATCACCACGAGGAAATGAGGTGTCTTCTCCTCTTTGCCAGTCGCATAGCTCACTGAGAACAGGGAGTCACAGCTGATGCTCAGGAAAATAGCAGCTGTGGGGCTTGGGTATGAGTTTATCCACTCACAGAAGTAACCAATATGAAGCATTTTGTTGTTGTTTTTAAAATAAGAGATGCGCAAAGTAGCAAATTCAATAAGAACTGAGATGCAAGATAGAAATCTTAGTAGCAAGATAGAAATCTAATAGTAGCAGGAGCTTAGATTTTTAAATATTTGAATAAGCATAGGCTTCCAATTACTTTAAATTTTATTCTAAAATTCACAGTGGCTGAATTATTAGAGAATGGTTCACTTCAGTAACTCTACCTCTCAGAAAACACAATTTTTGAAATTCTAAGTTTATAGAGCTTTGCAGGATTTGGAAATGGGGGTTGAGAGATGTCTTTGCTCTACTCTGTCACTACGAGTATGATGTCACTAGGTGATGACAGAGTGCATAGTACAGCAGTGAGAAAAATATTCTATTTTCATAATGGAACAATCCATGATTAAATGTAGTATTAAATTGTTTTGGGGCGGGCAGAGTGGCTTAGTTGGTTAAGAGCTCACTCAAGAGTGTGAGCTCTGAACAACAGGGTCGTCAGTTCTAGTCCTGGCCCGAGCTGAGCAGACGCTGAACTGCCAACAGGTGGCAGGGTGGCTCAGCTAAAAAAAAAAAAAAATTGTTTTGTTATTTGCGGAGGTTTTTGTGTCATCCTTTGAGCTTGTTTAACTTTTTGTTTATATTTCCATATAGATGAGGTCTTATTTTCACATTTGGTTATTGGGCAACCCAGGTTTCTTTGGTTATTGTTTTAGTTCACAAAGTATTTTTTGTCATTTTCCCCCGCAAATGGAAATCAGACAACAATCACTTTCTGCATTACCTGGCACTAGAGAAAGGACATCTAGCAGAATGTTAATCCTTTTGAAATCCATCTTTACAAGATGAACTGGAGTTATTACAACATGAACCTTAATTATTTTTTAATGTCATACTGTCATACGTTATTTTCCATTTTTTTAAATATAAAGATATTTCAGGTCTTTTCTTTCTATCTATGAAGTGAGTTGTGTTTCTTTGCCTATAAATAGAATTGTATACCTTGAATGGCTTAAAAAAAAATGTGCCTCCTCAAGAACTCCATTACAATTTCTTAATTCTTTTAAGTGTTCCTTCGTGAAAGTAAGGCAATGTGAGGCTAAGGCTAGACTTGAGAATACTTCTAGGTAATATGCCTCTTCAACTAACATAGAAAGAAATGGCTCAAGATTTTAAGTTTCATATATATATTTATAAGATTTTAACTCGCACAAAACTATTAAATATCCTATCTTTTTACCTGGAATACTCCACAAAGTTTTAGATATTATTACAACTGATTGAAAATATCACTCAGAGTCTAATTATATGGGATTTAGATGACGAACCTAAATGCCAAGATAACAACTTAAACAGTTTTCATAATATGGCAACCAGAAATTAGATCCCTCATTATTTTTTAACCCAGGTAATTGTAAATCTCTTTCTCTCTAAATCAGAATGTTAGGTTTCTTTGTCCTGCTCACAATACACATGAAGAATTTGCTTTGGTAGAGAGGAACTAAGCCAAAACCACGGTTTCTTCTATGAAATGCAAATTGCCCAAACAATAGACTTCCCTTTCAAAACATGAAACAAAGGTCACAGTGCCTAAATTGCATGCAGTTAAGCTTAAAGGTTTAACAAAGGCCTTCAAAATACAATCTCAGGATCTATAGTATTAAATTATCTTCGGAGCTGTCTCTAAATATTTTAATATGAATGATCAAGTAAGTAGTGACAAGTCTTTGGCTCAATAAACTTCAACAACTAAAATGATCTGCTTTAGATATATTATTGCTACTTAAAAATGACCACATATACTTCTCTGTCCCAACGTGAAATAAATAGGAGTATTTCCCAAATCTTTTTTTTTTAGAATAAATTTGCTTGATCTTAGGTTTTCATCCCTCAATTCACCTGTGAAGCTAGTACATGTTTGAGCTGAAAAACACACTTATGACTTTACCTAGACAATTACTCCAAACCTCATGTAGGATATTTAAGAAAATTGCATTTTAAATATGGTCATCACATTTATTACATTTAACTTTAGAAATTTAAATTTAGAAAGAAACATATATTCTCTTCTGATATTTAACTTTCTGGCTTTACACCTTTTCTGATTTTTCCAAATAGGGGCTGTTCTTGTCTTTGGACGATCCTATTACACAGTAATTTATCTTAATGGCTGATCTTTGAATGAGGAATTCTCATAAAAAACTCTTTTCTTAGCATGTTGATATACTTACGTAACTATATGTTAGTTATTTTCAGTGTATATTGTACTCATAATTCATACACTAAACTGAGACCCTTCCACTGGTTATAGTCCTTCTGCTTTGGGATTTCAAATGACAGAAACAAAAGCAATCACCGAAAAGTCTTGGGCATGATTACAGAAAAACAAAGCAAAAGACAATTGTTAAAAGGCAGGTGAGAAACATTAAAAAGAAGGGTCCTAAAATAAGGTGTCTATGAAAGTGTCCCCAAGACACTTGTTCAGGTTATTACAAAACAGAACTGAGCCTTCCTACTTTGGCAGAACCTATTTTGATGTTGCAGAAATTAAAAAATCATGTATCTTATTATTTCTGCAGTGAGCAGATTCCAAGACACCTCCAGGCAAAGGGAAGACACGGGGTTTCCCTGTTAATGGCGGTCAGCACGGGCTGAAGGCTTACCTGGATCGTGCCTCAGTGGGGAGTGCGGGGTCACCAGAGTGGTTCGGGGAGGCTGGCTGCCGAGGCGAGGAGAGGGGCACGCTGTGCATTTGCTTTGGGGACCTTGGCACTTCACTGAAGGAGCAGTCTCGCCCGGAGAAGGGAAAGGATGAGGACGTCTCAACCGCGGGGGGCAGGTCACGGGCCTGCTGCCCGATGGCACTCAGCTGTTGACCTCGTCTTTGGTTTTCCACGTTGAGAAGCACCTCCGTCTCAGACACACCATCCCTGCCATGGAGGGCATGGTCCTGGGATTCAGCCACACTGGTCCTGAGCCCCGGGATCTCAGTCCTGGAGTATGCAGAACTCGAATCTTTGCCTGACTCGGCCAGCCTGTCACTTTTTCCTCCCTTCTTCTCCACAGCCTCGGGCTCCCTCCTGGACTTGGTGTATCGAGACAGAGATTCAGAGTCTGCTTCAGAATCCAGAGTTAGCCCATATTTTTCTGCCAGCTGCCGTCTCCTCTCTGCTTTGTACCTCGCGATCCTTTCAGCTTTGGACTCAAGACCCTGGGTGTCCATGATACCTGAACTACAGAATGAGTCACTATGGACTCCTGAGGTTTCCGTGCTGTGTTTAGGCCGAGCCTGCTTTTCTAAGGAAGAATCAGAAGTTTCTTCCTCTTCATTGGATCGGCCTACAAGGAGATCACATGGATAATAAAGACAGATTTAAGGGAAGACACGTATTTACTATACTATTTTATACACAATACACACTTGAGTGCCCAGGCTGGGAAGGCCCCGTTTCTCACACAGGTGCAGTGAGTTAGCTATCATGGTTTACCTGGGATGCTGACGAGGTCTGAGATCTGCAGTGAAATACCCAAAGGCTGCAAATGTTCTATGGGCTCTGCAAACCACGGAAAGCACAAGCTGAACTAAATAAGGCTCAGTCCCTCCCTTCTGAGAGCTCTTTAGGCCTTCCTCAGTGCTTATGTCCCCTTACTGATTTACTTTTTTGTTTTTGAGTTTAATATTTCATGTGTGAGGCCAGAGGACAAGTTCAGAGCCCTCTAGAAAAGATAACAGATCATTTGAACTGCTGTAATTTGACAAGTGAGGGATTGTGGTTTCACAGGCTCTGATAGTAACCATAACAATAATGGCCCATGTCAATATTCACCAGGTTGCTGTTATGTGTGTTTTTTTAAAAACAGAAGTGGCTTTTTCCAATTATAGCACACACATGCTTGATGTAGAAAATGTCTACTATGGGGCCTGCTGAGTGGCACAGTGGTTAAGAGCTGGCTTGGGGTGCCAGAGGGCCTCAGTTCGGATCCCACATATGAGGGCCAGTGACACTGCCCTCCACAGCTAAGATGCTGAACAATAGCTCAACCTGGAGCTGGGCTGCTGTGGGTTGCTGGCGACGGCGTAGGCTGCAGCCCCTGTGGCAGTGGGTTGCCATGGGCTACCGTGTGTAGCCAACAGCCAGCGTGAGAGGCCAGTAGCCGCAGTGAGCGGCTTTCCAGAGGCCGGCGACTGATCTGCCTCGCCCAGGAAGAGCGCAATGATGGTGCCAGCTTGGGCCAGTGAAGCAACATCCTCCAGAACTAGACTGAAGAACAAAACAACAGCAACTTGTCTGTTCCCCTTCCTGATTCCCCAATAAAATCTTTAAAAAAAAAAGAAAAAGAAAAAAGAAAATGTCTACATGAAAACATAGAAAGGTAAAACCCCAAAGCGCCAGTAATCACTAATATATAATACTTGATAATAAATAAACTGATAATTTGCCAAACATTGCTATATATTCCTTCTAGCCTTTTGTATAATTATATTATTCTTTTTCTATATAAAATAATTCATATTTCATATAGCATTTATTTCTATATAAAACATTTTTCTATATTTAGAAATCTTATTTTGAAGACATCATTCTTTTAAGACTTCATAATATTGTATTCAGCAGGCATCCATAATTAATTTAACTCTTCTCATATTAGTGGGCATTTAAGTTGTTTCTAACTTATAATCAGTCTGATTTTCAGATTACTATCCCAATAGATAGACTCGTAAAATTGTTTCATCAGAAAGTACATTATTTTAAGACACATGCTAGATTGTCAAAATAATTGCTATGAAATCTGCATCAATTTCCACTTGACTCTGCAATATATACTCTTTACACACATTGAGCGTTAATTTGAAAAGTTTCCTTTGATTACTAGGAGAAACTATATACACTTTTCAATTATTTAGTAGCCATTTGTATTATCTTTTTCTTCTCTGGAATACCTACCTGATCAAGCTTATTGTTCTATATTCCATTGATTCATTGTGTAATTTTTTTATTGGTTTGTATAAATTTTTATAGAAACATGAGCCTTTCTCATTCATAAATATTTTCAAAATTGCTTGTTTAATTTTCTTGTGAAGTCTACATGTAAAATTTTCTTTAAGTACAGATGCTAATTGTTATGTAGTCAAGTCAACTGACCTGATCATCTCTGATTTCAACAGCTGTTTCTGTTTCGAAAGTCCTTCTATATTCAATTTGAATTAAATATTCACCCATGTCTCCACGTTTATAATCATTTTCTTAAAATGAATCATGTAATGAATTAGAACTAATTTTTGTGTTCAATGTAAAGTAAGAAGAGAAACATGTTCCCTTCCCCCACTCCACTACAACCCATTTTCTCAATGCCATTTTATTCCAGAATCTTATTACAAAATCTTCGTTCTCTAGTTTTCTTGCCATAAAAGATCAGAAACCACAGAGACAAGCAAACTGATAACATCAGGAAGTGAGGTCAGCAGCCCTCTCTGAGGAAGAAACTAGAAAACACTGGCTATAAAAAGCAGCATCACGGAGCTGCAGAGTCAGGGTCAGGGGTGGGAAGAATAGCTCTGTATGGGTCACCCTCTCCAAAGGTCAAGTTGAATATTTGATGCCCTTAACAATGACTGAGTAATCAAGGAAAAGCTAAGTCATGTCTGACATAGTGTTTAATATGAAATAAATATACAATCCGTTTAAAATTACGTAGATTAAAATGATTTAAATAGAATGTTTATGCAATAAACAGGTAGAGTGAGAACCCTAATCATTTAAGGACCAGCTATGCCCTTAACATTCCTTCCTAAGAGCAGCCGAGTCCCGTGCTGGGCACCTGGGCATTCTGTTTAAACATGTCTCATTTAGTCCTTTACCAAACAAACTTTTACTAAGGACCTCTGACAGCCAGCTGGTCCTGAGCTAGGGCCTGAAGGTGAGAAGACACAGTCCATGCCTTTGAGGGGTCCCAGGCTAGGGGGAGGAATGACTGGGCATCAGTTGTCCCACAGTGTCTCACTCTGTGATACCGAGGGACCATACCTGAGGCAGGGCAGAGCTGAGTGTTGCTGCGGTTTTTCACAAATACGTGTATTTAATAAATAATTAGATCCACACAACTCACTTGTGTAGACTAGCTCATTTTCCAATACCACTAGATTGAAAAGGCTCTGTGGGACAGCCTGCCTGATGCTGTTCACCAGGGGTCACCAGGGGATGCTCACCGATATGGGGACTGGCTGGGTCTGTGGCTCGCATGTATCTGGGCGTGTCTTCCTCCAGCAGCCGGTGAGTCACCAACCCGGTGCAGCTCTGTAAGAGGATGGGCTGGGTGTCCGTTTCGATTCCTTCTAAGCGCCTGGCAATTCTTTCTTTTCTGTGCGAGGCACCAAAAAAGGCACAGTGGGCAATGGAAATCAATTCTAAGGGATAACTGAATACTTCTTTAACCAAACTTTTCTACTTGCTAATTACATACAATAGTTATCTTACCTTTTCATGTCTAAAAATTCTTTACTCTTTGGTTCAAAGATTTTTCTTAATTCTGCAACTAAAACAAAACAAAGTCAATAAGAAGATAGTCTAGCATTTAGTAGTCATGCATTCATTTTACTCATTTGTGTAACGTATATTTATTGAACTCCTATTTCTGTTCTTGGCTCCCCATGCAACAGTGGTACACAAAACTGACGCAGTTCTGCTTTCCTGAGATTGTTTTCTAGTGAGGAAGGCAGGTGCCAAATGAGAGGCATGTGTTTACACACACACACACACACACACACACACACACACACACACACACACACACAACTTAGATTGGGTTAAGAAGTAAAACCATGTTGAGTAAGGGACAGAGTGATAGAAGCAAGTTATATTTCATCCAGGGGAGTCAGATGAGGCCTAACCAGTAAGGTCTGTCTAGCAAGGAGATATCCCAATAACTGCTTTTTTCTGTTTGTTTGTTTTTTGCTTTTGTTTTTGTTTTTTTCTTTTCCAATGACTGTTTTCACTGTTATTAGGTTTAGGAAATATTTTCAGGTTTTAATTGACATTTGCAAGAGTAGAAACTACTACCATGCCCTCCCCCCCGCCACACACACACACACACATGCCCGTCACATGCTACAACAATCATGACGCAGCACTCCTATTTAACCTTATCATTTAACCTATAATTATCTGTAACTACCTGAGTGTAGTACCAACAGTACCTAATGTAGCGCGCCTCGATGAACACAGTGCTTAAGCCTCCCTGTCCAGGCTTTCTCCGGAAGGAAATGTTAACACTTGTTTCCCTGCTATAATTTAGGTGGATGATGGAGAAAGTAATTACTGTAATTCTAGCAACACTGGATGGCCAGATAAATGTTCTGATGATGTTGGGAGGGTCTCATGTGATACTGACTACAAGGGTATTACTGAGATGCCCAACAATTGTTTCTTTGGAGAAATGGCCAAATTCTGTAGATACTAAAGGTCTCTCTTTAGCCTCCTCCTCAATCACGGGGATTCATGACGGCTCATCTGAGTGGCTCCACAGCGGATCCAGGAGGGGTGGAGGAGGGAGAGGAGTCATGGACAGCCCCAGGGCCCACAAACCTTTTGAAAGGCTGAGTCAAAGAAGAAACTCACAAGAGGGGGTATGAATCCATGGAAGTTAATTTTCAGCTGTGTGAATGTCCGTTTGGTTTTGTAAAGCGGTCATTTTTAGTAATGAGTCACACCCCACCCCTGCCCCCAAACACACACAGCTTTTATACTGCCCTTGGACTGTTCTGAGACACAAGCCTTGTTTCTATTTACTTATTTATTTTTAAATGAAAGCCACTTTAAATTTTTAGTTGGAGTGACTTTTGCTAAGATTGGTGGCTTCAAAAGAGCCTCATTCTGAATTGGCCTCCCCAGGGAGCATGGCAGTTAGGGGCAGAGTGTGCTTTCTCTGCAATGTTAATTATGTTCCTATTGAGTAGATGTGGGTATGATGATAATGGTGGATCTCGGCTGCCTTTTGGGGAAGCTTGGCTAATAATAGCTTCCCAGTTCACAAATTAGCTCTCGTGAGATTTAGAAACTTTAGTAACTTAAATGGCGGGTAGCACCTATTTTGAAAATATTTTGAAGAATGATAAAAACCAAAGAGCATCAATGAATTGTTTAAATCCCAAAGAAGAGAATGGCGCTGGATTACTTATTATTATATATTTTGATAGCTCAGAAGCGATCGAAACCAAATTCCAAGTGCTCTGAAAGATATGTTTTAAACCTGAGCTTCAAACCCATAACAGAGAAATAAGAGTACAGTAAAACCTTGGATTGCGAGTAACTTGGTTTGCGAGTGTTCCACAAGACGAGCAAACATTTCTAATACATTTTAACTTGGTAAACAAACGATGTCTTGCAGTACAAGTAGTTTGTTTCCAGAATGAATTACGCTCACAAATCAAGGTATTACATTATATTAAATAGGGTCCTGAATAGCATAATGGCACTTGCATGACACTTGCCTTTTCTCTCCCCAAATTATTTCAACTAGGTATGTTATGGACTGGATGTTTATGTCCCCCACAAAATTCCTATGTTGAAATCCTGATCCCCAAAATGGTGCAGTGTTAGGAGATGGGACCTCTGGGAAGTGCTTAGGTTCTGCCCTCGTGGTTGTGATTAGCACCCTTATAAAAGAGGCCCTACAGAGCTCCCTCACCCCTTCCACCATGGACAGATACAACCAGAAGTTGGCAGTCTGCAACCCAGAGGAGGGTTTTCGCAAGAACTCGCCATGCTGGCACTCTGATCTTGGATTCCCAGCCTCCAGAACTGTGAGCAATAAAAACTCTGCTGTTTATAAGCCACCCAGTTCATGATTTTTTTGTTACAGCAGTCCGAATGGACTAAGATAGGGTAAGGATAAAAATATTAATGTAACACACACAGAGTGCCATACAACTTCCATTGGGAAAAGTTAATATATACTATTTTTGTCCTAATTTGAGACTGTGAAAATTACTTTTATGTCATTAAATTTTATATTTTTCTATAAAAGTTATGCAACTGAAGACATAAAAAAGTGATTCCAGTAGTACAGTGAAAACGCTAAGCAACAAGTTGCTTCCTAATACTCTTTAATTCCCATACTCTAGAAAAAAAGGTCAACTAATTGTGAGACTATGCAAACGTCCCACCCACAACAAAACTATATACTTTTACTACCACCATTACTGCCCTGTTTCAACATTCTAAATGAGAAGAGGGCAGGCTGGTGGTCAGAATATAGTTCATCACAAACACTGAACCCCAAGAAGCCTGGGCAGTGAGATGAAAGTAGAGGCCTTGGTGAGTAAGCCAAGTCATGCTCCTATCCATTGAAATCTCCCACTTTCTATACAAAATAGGCTGGGCAACCCACCAGCGAGTAATGTCAGGTGCTAGCCATTCACTGCCAGGTATAAGAAGTCTCAGGATAGCGTTTTGGGGACATATAGGTACACCTCATCAAGGTCAGAGACTTACAGAATGCTGACACTGGCTCACATCACAGATGACTATGGGGGTGTCCAAGGCCTTCTAAATGGGAAATTTCTTTGTTGTGAGCCTTTCACTGAAGAATGTTGAATAACCCTGGCTCTCCTACTAAATGCCAAAGCATCCCATTGGTGTAACACAAAAATATTCCCATGTGTTTTCAAAGCACCCCCTTGGGACAGTATTGTCCTGGATTGAGAACCATTGATCCCAGGACAAAGATTTCCAATAGGAACTCTGTCCCCTAGATTATGCCCTAGGTTATAACAATGACAGAGACCACCAGCTTATCATTGCACTCTTTCAATCATGTGTACATTCAACCTCAAAACTGTTTCAAACCTAAAACCTTATAGTCCTCTCTGATCATGTACTGAGGAATGAAATGAGGTCATAAATCAAACTATACTTTATTATTATTATTTTTTTTTTTAGCTGAGCCATACTGCCATTTGTTGGCAACTCAGTGGCAACTCAGCTCAGGCCAGGAATTGAACTGCTGTTGCTTAACCAACTGAGCCACTCAGCCAGCCCTTACAAACTATACTTTAAATGTATTTGTGAGCTTATTAATTCTTAGTGAAAATATGTGGTGAATACTGTAGGGGGAAAAAAAAATCTTCCAGCAAATAAATGACCTCTCAGTCTATTCTTTCTGACAAATACATTTTTAATTACTAATTTGCTTTATTCCTATAGACATGAGATTCTAGGGGAAAAAATAATATGGATGACAAAAAGAAGTAATAGACATCTTGAGTTTGGCTTCCTTTCTCCAAGTCAAAAATTAAAAGTAAAATTAGTAAAACAGCATGTAATATAATTATTCTAGTATATTTGTCCTGTGGAAAAATACTTCAGTTGTATAAGAGAAATGATATTTTATTTGAATTGATGTGTGTGCACTTTTTTTGTCCCTTTCAAGGAAAAAAATCTCACTTGGGCACTTGTCCTCATTAGTTCCTCCCACTGAATTTTGCTCAGGTTTATTAGAAAGCATTGAAAAAAAGCTAATACTAAGAAATCACGAAAGTCAGTTCTACTGTGGAAGTCTATGATGTTACTCTACTGTTTCATTTATAGAGACCTATAGATAACTACAGTTATCTTCTGATTAATAGTCTTAAATATAGTTTATTATTGTTTATGGTCTACCAAAAGAAATATTTTTTCCTTTTAAATTGTTACATAATTTCAGACTTAGAGAAAAGTTAAAATACATCCTTCATAATATGTTAACATTTTATTACATTTGGTTTATTTTTGTCTTTTTTTCTCTCTCCATATGCATATTTATGTATGTATGTGTTTATATACACAAGCACATATGCACACATATTTATATATTCATTTTTCTGAATCATTTAAGAGTAAATTGCAGCATGATGTCCCTTTATTTCTAAATTCTTCATTGTACACTTCCTAAATATAAGGAAGAAGAATGTTTTTAAAATTAAACAGCCATAATTCAATTGATTATAGTCTGTGTCATATTGTATATAAATCATAAATGGTTCAGGAAATAGTAATACTGATTAATAGTAATCTGGATATAAACAAGCACAGCTGAGCTGATCTAACTTCTGTTGTAATATATTTTCTACTTCTCTTTCAGACACAGTAAGACTTGACATATGCTAAATGACCATTTATTATACCTACTTTTTAGTCTGCTGCCCCTTGTCTGAGCAATACGGATTCTATGAGTCTATATCTTTAGTTATTTCTGATGGGACTTTGTTGGTCATTTTCCAAGTAAGACAATTCAAGGGGATTTGACATCGGGGCTATAAGTAAAATTATTTAACTGCTTAGTATGATTTGCAATAACATTTAATAGCAATATTATGGTCTGCCAGGTACTTTTCTTGAGAAACACAACTTCTTCAATCAGCTCTGAGAAACAGGCCATCTGGAAAAGTTATTGTTGATTTCAGTTCTCCAAACCTGAGTACATAGAATCTTCCAAAGAAATATAAGTTGCAGGGGGACTGCCAAGAACACATCTCTCTTAACCTACATTTGACAGCCTAAGAGCACAGGTCATACAAAGAATATTTTGAATACTGATCTTACTTCCCACAGGAGTAAGCCCTTTAACTTTTACACTTGGATGGAAGCCACTAATATAAAGACAAGCAGCTTATAAAATAAGTAATTACAAAATTAGAGGGATAAAGAGGGAAGAGTGATGGCTAAGAAGTGTGGGGTTTCTTTTTGGGGTGATGAAAATGTTCCAAAATTGGCCGTGGTGGTGGATGCACGACTCTGTGAATATACTAAAAGCCAATGAATTGTATGCTTTAAATGGATGAATTGTATGGTGTATGAATTATATCTGAATAAAGCTGTTAAAAAAGTACAGTAATATATTTGGTCCATTTCATCATTCCTAAATGGAAAGTCTATTTTAATATTATAACCTTCACATAGGTAAAGGTTTTGAACCTCTTGATTACCTGATAGTGATATACAGTTAAAGGAAATCCCTTAGAGGAAAATCAATGATCATTTTAATGCTCAATTTCACAGAAGCAAGGATTCCTCGCTAAATGAAGAGAAAGAAACTTCTGTAAACTTATAAACAAACATAAAACTCTATGCCATTATTAAAACAGTCATAATCAATTTCTATTTTTAACATTATATTGCCAAGAGCTGATAGAATCCTTAACATTATCTGTGAAGATGGAGAAATGAAAAGCTTGCTGGTAACACATGGGTCTTTCTAAACATGCCTGTGCAAATTCAGGAAGGCAAAGATGGTGAAATAAGGCGATGAGGAGTTTAGATGAAATTTAAGGGCATGGGGAGGCTCTGGTGCTTTTTAAGCATGTTTTAGAGATCTTGGTAATTTAGAAATATGAATCTGGTTAATACATAAAGGTAGCATCCTTGATTTGTGAAAATTTGTTTTTATGACCAATTATGATAACTTTTCTAATAAAACTGGTTAATAAGCTTATTTGTTTTTAAATTCTGTTATATATGGAGTTATAAGTTGTTGAACCTATAGGAACTTAGCATCTCATATTGTTTTTAATTTTTCTGATTCTAAAATTGTCTGTGGTATTCAAAAAAACAAAAAAGAACTGGGGTAGAGAGAGAGGAAGAGGTTCCCTTCATACTGGTGGAAACAAATTTTGCTATATAGAACTTTGCCTAATCAGTCAAATATTCTAAGCTATTTCTAAAATCAATCTGTTTATTCCTATAACTTATTTTGATTATCTTCATAGATTTTAAATGTGGCTTAGATTAAATTGAGCCTCTTTGTCTTTTATAAAGTCTTAGAAATTGGAAGCAGCCTTCCATTTTATACCTGGTCCACACACCCATCCAGGTGGGAGCCCTCCACAGCCTCTGTCCTGCCCTTTAATACATGACCCTATGACCTTCCTTGTCTACTTAATGAGGCGAGCTGATGAGATCACAATGCAGTCCATTTCACTTCTCAGTTCTATAAATTACCAGAATTTTCTTTCTCATATGAAATCTCACCTACCTCATTGTAATTCTACACATCATTCTTACTTTTGGCCTCTGGAGCAACACAGAATAAGCCTATATTTCAGTTGACAGTTTTATATGTACTTGACAAAATGACTCAGTTTAAGTTTTCTCCACCAGGCCAAATCCCTGGGGTCCTTCATATACCAATCTTCATTAGACTATGCCTAGGTATATCACCCACTCAGGATATATGTCAATTTGTCAGTGGGCCTTTTACACTGGATTTAGTTTCTATTAAAAGATTTTTTTTTTCTGGTTTAATGTCTCTTGGGCTTGATCTTATAATATCTCTCTTCTTTTTTTTTTCTTTCAAAGTAGGAAAAAAAAGTCTGACCTTGCACCAAACTTGTTTCTTCTGAAGCGAGGATTACACAGCTCATTTGGGACTAAGACAGTTTGTGAGCTGGTACTCCCTGTGCTAGTGTTACAGTGGGTGGAGACAAAGATCTGGTAATGTTCACAACATTTCACAGGCAAAATTGCAAGGTCCTCCTCTGACAGTGGATGCAAATAATCTACTGCATATGCATCTTTATCAATGAAAATACTAATTCACCAAATGTGTGAGTGCCTACTTTGGGTGGAAGAGAAATGATGTAGATACAGCCTGCAATGGTGGCCCAGTCTGTAGTCCAGAAGGGAGCTCCAAGATATTAAGTGTAGCCCTGGAAAACATCAAGAGGCTGAAGGGAGTGGGAGGGGGTGAACGGAGAAGAAATGGGCCTATCAGCTAAACTCACCATCCTTGGAGGGGGTGAAAGGTGGGAGAGAGATGAGGTAAGGTTGATTCTAGGAACCCTCACGCACCCTACCCACACAGCCTCCAACGAAAACTTGGGGATGCCTAAAATGCAAGTTAAAGAACTTAAGTAGGTGAAGATTAAAAATGCAAGAGAGGTCCTTTAATTGAAGGTAATTCTTGGCTGAGGCAGAAAGGGACACAAAGGAGAGTATAAGCTGGAGGTTACTGAGAGTTCTCAAAGAAAATCACATAACACAACACTTATATGCCCAGGACACCAGTCAACCATTTAGAAAAAGTCTTACCTTTAGGAAGTGCAGTTAAAAGCTTAGCATTGATCCTTCTTTTGCAGTTAGCAAGTTGTTCTTTATCTTCAAGCAAGAACTCTTTCTGAAAGCTAAAAATGACTCCATTAATCAAATGTTTAAAGTCAATTTAAATCAAGATATATGATATCAAGTACAAAATGCTGAGCATAAAAATTACGCCACTGTTACATATACTTAAATATGTGTCTTGCCCAAGGACACATATTTGGCAAGAAGACTACATGAGATACATATCTAGCTCCTGCTCTAACACTGTGTGCTGTTGCTGCCCCAAGACTGCTGTACACGCACTTCCATGGTCTTCCAAGGGAAAGTGCCTGGCGTTGGGCAAGACAGACAGAGCTGCTGCCTTGCGGGAAGTAAACAAACTTAGGAAAACAGGAAATTGCGGGAAGTAAACAAACTTAGGAAAACAGGAAACTATTATTCCTCAGTGATATAATCACCTCCAGAGAGATGAACAAGCAGCCTGAAAACAATGCAAAGCTGACCGTCCCCATGTACTGGTCCTCTGCTTGTGTTTCTGCTCTTCAGGGTACACTTCCATGGAAGCCCAAGAAGTGCCTGAAGAAGGTGCTGTGCATACTATGTAAGCAGGACATATGAATAATCTCTATCCCATATATCAATTCAATGTCAAGGAACTTCTATACATTCCACAATATGGTACACCATCCCATCTTCATAGAACCAAGCACATCTGAAACCTTAGTTATTGCTTATAAATGTGGTATGGCATATATTCAAAAATAGGAGTAACGTGTATTCACATTATTTAATGAAAAGTCTTGAGAATACGTAGTCTTTATAAACCACACTCCAGATGGCATAAAGATCTTAGGACACCTGCTTAGATCAGAAGCTTAGAATTGGCACTGACTTCTAAACCGGGAATTGCAAGGCAGTGACGATTACTTTCAGTGTTTTCTTCAGGTGTATGATTTAGTATAATCCTAAAAAATTCAATAACTGCAGGAATGTTCCCTACTTAAGGAATTATAGGCTATTTTAATGGATAAACTGCTTTTTAAATGTCTTGATAAAGTTCTGTACTTTCTTTGGGAAACTAAAATCGCAGGATTCTATATCAAAAGAAAATGATGCAATCCCTGAAATACTCAGTTTCTTAAGCCATTGACTTTGGGGTACCAAATTATCTCATATTTTCAAAAATAAACATCTGTATGTTTCTATTTTCCTGCTTTTCACTGCTTATCAAAAAGCTCAATGAAGCCACTCATGAAGATTAAGAAGCTACCCCCTCGCTAAACATTTGGCTGAACTTCTACAGAGTTGGGCTCACAGGTCCTCACCCAACACCCCACTGCCCCAACCCCCGGCTCCATATGCACTTCCTTTCTTGAAACCAGCTACAAATAGTGTCAGCACCAATAGAAAGTACAGCCTTTCACAGATGGTCAGAAACCAACAGCTAACCAAAGCACCATTAATAAAATCGCTCGGGCCTGCCAAGTGGCACGTTGGTAAGGAGTTGGCTTGGGATCCCACATGACGGCCAGTGACGCTGCACCCTCTACAGCTAAGATGGTGAACAACAGCTCAACATGGAGCCGGGCTGCTATGAGTTGCCAGTGACAGCGTAGGGCTGGCTGGCAGCGGGCGTGAGCTATTGTGAGCTGCCGTGAGTGGCCATCCAATGGCTGGCAAGTGACTGCCTCACCTGGGAACAGCGCAATGATAATACTAACATGGGCCAGTGAAGCAATGTCCTCCACAACTAGACTGAAGAACAAAAGGACAGCAACTTGTCTGTTCCCCTTCCCTGATTCCCCAATGCTGTTCCCCTCCCCCAATTCCCCAATAAATGTTAAAAAAAAGAAAGAAAATCACTCATGCCTCTTAATGTGGTTTGACTGTAAATGATGTCTCTTTCTTCTGAATTCTCTCCTCCCATCCTGAGTCCTGCTCCTGGTCTAGGCCTCAGTTTAAGGTCACTTTCTCAAGGAGGAATTCCCCTGACCCAGTGCCTGTCCTACCAAGCACTAAATCTATATTACACACCTCTGTTATTTTCTTGCATGGTGTCCTGTTTTGCTATTTGTAGGATGTATTGTCAGTGTCATGTTTTACTTAAAATTACTGATTTTTAAAAATGTTTTTTAAATCAATAAATACAGACGGTGCCAAAAAATGTATACACATTTAAAGAAAGGAAAACTGTATTAAATTGTAATACTAATGTATACTGATAATAAAGATGACTAGAAGTCACATTTGACTTCTGCAGTTACAAGAGGTGCTCAAAGTGGTTACCTTTAGCATCCAGACACTTCTGATTATGACGAACTACTGCTTGAGCAACGCTGACCAAAGTGTCCACTTCTATACATGTTTTTGGCACCCCTGGTATATGGTGAATGAATGAATGGCTACAATATAATACTTCGAACGTATACTATACCTCACTCTGAAGTATTTTATATATACACTTTATACACTGTTGATGTGACAGGGATAAATAGAATTATAAGTATTAAGAATAATTAGAAGGGCATATAATTAATGACATTAGTTATAAGCTTCCTTCCTGCCTCCATTCCCTCCTTTCTTTATTTCCTTCTTTCATTTTTAGAATATAAAATTGGGAAAACATCTCTCCTTATTACCTTTGCTTACATTGCATACAGAAATGAAAATACGAGTATATGTTTAAAAAGTATTGTATTTTTATTCATTCATTTATTTTTAATATATTTATTTTTCAAACACAGCTGACATACAATAGTATATTAGTTTTAGGTGTACAACATAGAAATTAGGCATTCATATAGCTTATAGAGTGAACACCCCAATAAATCTAGTACCCATCTGACACCATACATAGTTATTACAATATTATTGACTATATTCCTTAAGCTATACTTTACATCCCCAAGACTTTTGTAACTACCAATTTGTACTTAATATTTTCTTTTTAAACCCCCTAATTCCCCTTCCATTCAACAACCATCAAAATGTTCTCTATATCTAAGAACTTTTTCCTGTTTTGTTTATTTTGTTCTTTTGATTCCACATATAAGTGAAATCATATGGCATTTGTCTTTCTCTGTCTTACACCACTCAGCACAATGCCCTCTAGCACCACCCATGTTGCTGCAGATGGCAAAATTTCATTCTTTTTTATGGCTGAGTAATATTCCATTATATATGTACCACCTCTTCCTTATCCATTCACCCCTTACTTGACACCCAGGTTGCCTCCATATTTTGGCTATTGTAAATAATACTGTAATAAGCACATGTTCCTTTGAAGTAGTGTTTTGGATTTCTTTGGATAAATACCCAGAAGTGGGATTACTGGATCTTTCTTTGTCTTCTTTTGTTATAGCCTCTGTTTTAAAGTTTATTTTGCCTAGTATAAGTATTGCTACCCCAGCATTTTTTTTCATTTTCATGAAATGTCTTTTTCCATCCCTTTACTTTCAGTTTGTGTGTGTCTTTTGATCTGACGTGGGTCTCTTATAGACAGCATATGTAAGGGTCTTGTTTTCTTATCCACTCAGCACTCCCCCCCCCATCTTTTGATTGGAGCATATAATCCATTTATATTTAAAGTAATTGTTGCTACATATATAGTTATTATCATTTCATTATTCATATTTTTTATCTTATTGTTTTCTTCTTCTTACAGAAGTTCTTCTAATATTTCTTGTAATACAGGTTTGGTGTTGATGAACTCCTTTAGCTTTTTCTTGTCTGGGAAGTTCTTTAGAATCAAAGTTCTGTCCTAAATGATAGTTTTGCTGGGTAGAGTAATCTTGGTTGCAGGTCCTTGCTTTTCATCACTTTGAATGTCTCCTGCTAATACCTTCTGGCCTGCAAAGTTTCTGTTGAGAAATCAGCTGAATCTTTTGAGAGCTCCCTTGTAGGTAACTGACTGCTTTTCTCTTGCTGCTTTTAAGATTCTCTCTTTGTCTTTAAGCTTTGGCATTTTAATTATGATGTGTCTTGCTGTGGGCTTTTTTGGATTCATCTTGTTTGTGATTCTCTGCACTTCCTGGGTTTGTATGTCTATTTCCTTTGCCAGGTTAGGGACATTTTCTATCATTATTTCTTCAAATAGGGTTTCAATTCCTTGCTTTCTCTTCTCCTTTTGGTGCCCCTATGATGCAAATATTGGTATGCTTGATGTTGTCCCAGAGGCCCCTTAAACTATCCTCATTTTTTTTGGATTCTTTTTTCTTTTTGTTTTCCTGATTGTGTATTTTCTGCTGCCTTATCTTCTAAATCACTGACTCAATCCTCTGCTTTGTCAAATCTATTGTTGACACCCTCCAATGTATTCCTTATTTCAGTTATTGTATTCTTCATTTCTGATTGGTTCTTTTTATGTTTCCTACCTCTTTGTTGAAATTCTCCCAGAGATCAGAGTATCCTTACAACCTGTATTTTAAACTCTGCATCTGGTAGATTGCTTGTCTCCATTTTGTTTAGTTCTTTTTCTGGGACATAGCTCTGTTTTTCATTTGAGAACTGTTTCTTTGTCTCCCCATTTTGCCTACCTCCCTGTATTAGTTTCTATGTATTAGTTTTGGCTGCTATGTCTCCTGGTCTTAGTAGAGTGGCCTTATGTAGCAGGAGTCCTGTGGGGCCCAGTGGTGCAGTCTTTCTGGTCACCTGAGCTGGGTGCTCCAGGTGTATACCTTGCATGTGTTGTGCGTGCCCTACTGTTGTAGTTGAGCCTTGGTTGCTGTTTCAACGTCAATGGGAGAGATTGACCCTCAGGCTAATTGGTTGTGAGGACTGGCCATGGCTACAGTGGAGAAGCTGTTATTCAGGGCCTGACCCTATGGAACAGGAATTGTTTTAGAGGGCTCTGGTGAATGCATAGCCTGCCCTTTGGGTGTGTCATCCTCAGAAGTGGCTGGGCAGTGCTCTAGCTTGGTCTGAAGCTGGCCACCAGGTGTGCTGGGCTTGGGGCTTCCTGGGAGGAGTACTGCCGCAGGCCAAGTTCGGCTGAAGACTGTCCTGCCCAGGGCCACCTGGCATGAGCCACAATGCAATCTGCAGATGGCTGCCACCTGCACTGGGCTTGGAAGTGCCAGGAAAGGCCAAGCCTCAAACCAAGGCCAGCTGCCACCCATGCCAGGTTTGGGGCTTCTTATTAAGAGGTACAGGCATACTGAGGCCAGATTCTGCATGTTTGGGGTTTGTGAACATTTGAGAGATTTCAGGAAAGCTCACAGGATGAATCAAGACAGGACTTTTATAAGAAAAAGCCACTGAAAGCAGTTTAGGTGGGCCCACAAGCTGGGTGCTGCAGGGCCTCAGGGAATCACCAGGGTGGGGTAAATGGTGTAAGCCAGTTGATGGAGACTTAGATATGGTGCCCACCTGCATCTGCAGGCTGGTTGTGGGGAGGGTTCAACAAAGGAAAAATGGGTTCTACCAGCACTTCTCTCTGGGATGAAGCTGCTGCTCCAGCCCTCACCCTGAAACCAGACAATTCAGTTCCTCCCCATATGTCCCTGGTGCCTTTTGAGTCACTGCCCCAGTGCTGGAGCCCTTGGAGGTAAGTCTGTGCATGGTCTCTTTTAAGGGGAGTGCCTTGGACTCTAGCCACTTTCTGTCTCACTCAGCCACAATCTCTGTTGGTTTTCACAGCCCAAAGTTGTGGGGACTTCTGTTTCCAGCACTGGAACCCTGAGCTAGGGAGCCTGGTATGTAGCTGGGATCCCTTGCTCCTCAGGTGACACCTCCACAGCCGAGATATCCCTCCTGATTTTTGACCACCTCATGTGGGTTTGGGACCAGCCCATTCTGTATCTCTTCCCCTCCTACCAATCTTGGTGTTGGTTTTTCTATATGGCCTTAGTTATAGGACTTCTGTTCAGCTAGAATTCAGATGGTTCTCAATGATGGCTGTTCTGTAGTTTAGCTGTAATTTTGATATGGTTGTGAGAGGAGGTGAGCACAGAGTTTACCTGCTCCACCATCTTAACTAGTAAAGTACTCTATTTTTAAAGTCTCCATCTTCGAGGTAAACTTTTACTATGGTAATACATATGGCTGTCTTTACATTTTGTTCTCGCTTCCATTGCCTCTCTCTCCTAGTCCCACTAAATGATTGTTAATTTCTAAGTAAGTAGAGAAGCAGATAGGAAGGATAAGGACAACGGTTTGGAAAATGTGGCTCTGACTTGTATCACAAAAGCTGTGACAAATGCAAGACCCCTCAAATCAATATGAAACCAGGCTTTAAAAAAAAGTCATGTCTCTTTCCTGGACTTTTATACCTGAGGGCAGTAGTCAGCAGTGAAAATGAAGGAAAGATACACTAGTAAAGAATTCTGGGGCCGGCCGAGTGGCGCGATGGTTAAGAACTCGCTTGAGACGCCAGAGGGCCCCGGTTCAGATCCCACATATGAGGGCCAGTGGCACTGCCCTCTACAGCTAAGATGCTGAACAACAGCTCAACCTGGAGCTGGGCTGCCATGAGTCGCCGGCGACGGCGTGGGCTGCAGCCCCTGTGGCAGTGGATTGCAATGGGCTACCGTGTGTGGCCAGCAGCCAGCGAGAGTGGCCAGCAGCCGCAGTGAGCGGCCGTCCAGATGCCGGCGACTGATCTGCCTCGCCAGAGAAGAGCGCAATGATGGTGCCAACTTGGGCCAGTGAAGCAACGTCCTCCACAACTAGATTGAAGAACAAAATGACAGCAACTTGCCTGTTCCCCTTCCCCCAATTCCCCAGCACTGTTCCCATCCCCCCAATTCCCCAATAAAAATCTTTAAAAAAAAAAAAAGAATTCTGGATCACTCGTGAATGAGTAACTCCTGACCAAATGAAAACTGATGAAACAAATGCCCCAAAGAGCCCTAACACCCTCCTCCTCTCTCTTTTCTGAGTAACAAGCACAAGATCCTATCATGACTAGTAGGGCCCATTCCAACTCACACAATTTCTAACTCCAGTCACTGGGCCCCGGATGCTGGATCATATTCTTCCTCATCAGTCACTCCTCTAGAAGAAGAGGTCTCTCCCAGACAACCTCTGCAGGCTTTGGTGGATTGCCAGAGCTCAACCAAAACCTATGGTCCTGTATTTCAGGGTGAAACAACCTCTCCATATATAACTAAAGTAAATGCTACAGTCCTAATTTTCTGAATTACAATTTTAAAAGTTTCTGAGTTTATAAAGTGCCCTTTGTATTTTTATGTCTTCATTTCCTCTGAAATAGCACTCATTATGACTAATTTTTTTCATATTTTACCTCCTTCCCTCTGCTTTAATGCTCTAAGAAGAGATTGCCCCTGCTTCTACGATTATTTTTCAAAATGTATCCCATTAACCTACTTAAATGTCCAGCAGCAGCAACAAGGGGAAATTTTATTAAAGTGAGAGCAGGGTATTCTGCTATTATTAACTTTTATCTTTTACAAAATGTGGGATCTACTATTTCAATGACTATTTGGCACCCATGCTGTGAAAGGCTCTCCTACAATCTATTCACACTTCTACTGAAGTTTAAATTACAAGATGTGGGAGAGGAAAACCCACAACCTCATATTTTCACCTCTAGTGTCTGGTTGACTAGATTCCTTTGAATGAGGCAGGTTTTTGTATCTCCAGACCATCGTATACTTAGTACCAGGGCAAGAAAGCCATAATTTGAATAGGTACACATGAAATAATACCCACTATTTTAGAACAGCTGTGTCCCTCTGAGCCTCTCTCCACTGAAGTGTCTGACCTTCACAGTTTGTGCTTTTTCTATCCTTGGATAAGCAATGCTTTCCTGTCTCCTTTCCCTTTCTTCCTTTTTCTTAGCTATGATTAAAGCTAAATGAACCTGCTAGGAACGAAACTGTTATGGTCTGAAAGTTTGTGTCTCCCCAAATTCTTATGTTGAAATCCCAACTCCCAAAGGTGGTGATATTAGGAGGTGGGGCCTCTGGGAGGTGATTAGGTCATGAGGGTGGAGCCCTCATGAATGAGATTAGTTCTCTTAGAAGAAGAAACCCAGAGTACTCTCTAAACCATTCTGCCACGTGAGGATCCAGGAAACCAGCAGTCTGCAAGCTGGAAAAGAGCCCCCACCCCATCATGCTGACACCCTGATCTCAGACTCCTAGTCTCCAGAACTGTGAGAAATAAATTTCTGTTTTTTCATAAGCCACCCCGTCTATGGTATTTTGCTATAAAAGCTTGAATGAACTAATATTTAAGCCTTTGATTCTGTTAAAAACATGGCAAAGATGCAAACTATGGAAAATTGTGTCAAGCACTAGAAAAGTAACATTTAATGAGTGACATAGAACAACTTTCTTGATGACCCTGGCTCAGTACTGCTCTAGCTTACCTGACACTAAGATGTGGATGAAATTCATCAAGGCTTTACCCTGTCTTGTGTGTTCACAAGATCAATTCTGCCACTTTCAAATGTAGACCCAGGTTTTAGCCTGATTGGGACAGTGGTTGGACAACTGTTTATTCCAATGCTATTGAAATGCAAGCCCTTTTTCTTATAGAAATAATGGCATACATAATAGATTAAGAAGAAGAACATCTGAGTAGAGTGAGGGGTAGATTGGAGTTGGGTCCTTCTAGTATAATGTAGTGTACATTGAGATCCACGCCTGTGTGTGTAAGGGATAATAACTCCACTTGAAAATCTCAAACTCTATTAGGGACAGCGATCTAAGAAGCACCTGAGATACAACTATCTTGTTTGGCACAAAGTTTAATTTTTACATTATCTTATATCAATGACAGTGTACCACAGAGTTTTAGCATATAGGTAAATCAAATTGGTATTGATGATATCCTGCAACCAGGGAAACTGAAGTGCAGAAAGGTTAGAGAGCAGGGATCAAGAACTCACATGGACAGATGGGTGGATGAGGAAGGAGGGAAGGAGGAAGAAAGGAAGGAAAGAAGAAAAAGTGGAAAGAAGGATGGGAGGAAGGGAGGAGAGGGAAGAGGAACAAGACTAAACCCTTTCTTAAAAAATCAAAAGCTCTCTTACTTGATGGACAGATTGCAGAAGGACATCCTATGCTTAGAGGCAGGTTATGAGAAAGAAAAGACAATAGCCCTTTCCAAGTTTGCAATTATAGAGAGACCAACATCCTGTTCTATAAATGGTTCCCATAAACAGCATTACACACATATAAAGAATCTTTGCTGGCTGAATGCACTGTTAAGTTAGCTTGCTTCATACATCTTAATAAATCAAACTCTGCAGAGAAAACATGTTGCTAAACATTTAAACTCCTGAATTAGGAATTTAGAAGAATACTTTTAAAAGCTACTACAAATCTTCAAAACAAGATTCTTGAGCAAAGACCAATTTACCTTGGAACTTTTCTTTGATGTGGGAATCCAGTGAAGCTTAAGTTTTTCTTGTTGAAATCTAAGGGGAAGGAAATAATGTAAAATTGAAATAGCTACACGAAGTTAAAAAAAAAATGAATGGGAAAAAAATTTCTTCAAACTCCCTTTAAACATATATTTTTTTAAAAAGGAAAGCATTAACCACAAGAATTATGAATTTTTTAAAAATGACACATTCTAAGAATCAAATTCCACAATATACATTTTACATAGGCAAGTTTTTTTGTTTTGTTTTGTTTTGTTTTTCTCTATTGAAAAGAAGCCAGCATACTCTGGGTAATAAAAAGAAAAAATTCTGACATAGTTCAATGCTATCATTTAAATCCATATGGCTAGAAGAATAAGTCAAAGCAATTAAATATTGAATAACATAGTTATATACTCAGGAGAAAAAAATCAGACAATTTTGGTTAAGATCACCAGAAATGTTGCAAGTCATCTCTGTCTGATATATTTGAAATGCTTTTAAAGAATGCATGGGTGGGGACATAGTAAAAGCTGATGAAGAACAGGGGAACATTTTAGCCACATTTTTATTACCTTCATTAAAACCTAAACAATAACATCATATCAAATAAACCACTTATTCATTTTTGAAGACAAAATATATATTATGTAAAGACAGCTGGGAACAATCCCATATGGCAAAAACACGTATCCAAATGACCTGGTTAATCAAAACCAGGCACAGACAAAATTTATAACCAGTCTAATGGCAAGTAATCTGTTTTACAGCATTTGGCATAGCAACCATTTGTCCAGCAAGAAAACCACAAGCAGACCACTTACAGAAACCTTCCTCTCTGGAAGTGCCTTTTATTGTTTGATACTAGGGATCAGAAGCCTGAGGAAAAGGAGGTACAAAATACACCACATGCTGACATGACATTATCCATCAAAATACATCCAGAATCCTATAATGTGGAAATTCTGACCAGCTACAGAAATATAGTAAAATGAAAGGAATAATGCCAACTAAACATCTAGGTTTTTCTAATTGTACAAATACCTTGTTTAAAAAGAGAACTCAGTTTAAAACGTTATCATATACTGTAGAAGAAAACTCCTGAATCTGAGGCCTGAATTGCTCCACTTCCTAATAGTGCATTAATGCTAGAAGATGCTTTTATATACAATAGCTGAATTTCAAATGTGACATTCAGAAATAACCTCAGCATTTCGTTTTGTTCAATCAGTGAGCTGAATCTGCGATAGCACTTCAGTAGTTAAATTGAGAGCATATATTTTCCTCTGTGCTAGAAAGGAAGCCACTAAAAAGACGTTTTGTTCCAAACTGTCTCACATGAAGATTTAATAAAAAGACACTCACCACTGCCTACTGGAAATAATTTAATATACATAGCATTTGATTTAGAAAAATATTTTAGCTAAAGTGAGAACTCGATCCAAAGTTTGGGCATTCCAATTGAATTTGCATTTTTTTCCTACATAAAAGCTCGAGTGGTTTAGTTCTATCTTTAACTTATAATGGAAAAAAGTTCACATTTTTCAGCAATTTCAGGATAAGCTCGTTTATAAACTCAATTAGATATTTAAAGTGTCCATTGAGAAAACTGTACAACTAACGGGACACAGGAGAATACAGGGTAAAATGGAGGGTACAAGGCATTCGCTATGCTATCAAATATGCACATAAGTGCATTTTCTATTTCTCTTGCCTTACCTTGTTTCTCAGAGAACTTGAAAGCTCCCAAATAGCTTGACATCCCTGGGCTTCTGAACATGGTTACACATCGGAAGTTCAGTAACAAAGCCTGCTCTACAGCTAAGTCTCGACCAGCCACAGCCTTCAGCCTGGCTAAGCAGGACTGGGATTAGGCTTTTCACAGCACAGGGCTAGAGCAATCAGGCACTGGTGTCCCTGAGCGTGTAGTAAATGCAAAGCCAGAGGCTGCAGGCGGGAACAGCTCAAACCTGTAATCTGACTACAAGCAGAAATTAGGCCCGTGGATACTGAAGCCGACTGGAATCCAGTCATGGGGCATTGGTGATGTTACCATTTCAAGTCCACGGCCAAAGCACAGCACATGCTTCAGCTAAGGAGACGCTGCGGCAACCTAACCATCCTCATCAGGGGAGCCAAAACTACAACTCCTTTCCCTGAAAATAAACAAACAAAAAGAAAAACAAACAAAGCCTCTCCAGGCGTTGGGAAGAAGGGAAGCTTCCTAACTAGTCCCAGGCTGCTCAGGGTCTGGCTTTGCCTAAGTTAAATAAAATTTTCTACCTAACAGGGAGCCAAAACCTCCTAGTTAAGAGCTGAGATTTATGAACAACATATGAGCGAAGTCGTGGGAAAAGAAAAGGCAGATAGCACTAGAGGTTCAAAATTTTAACTTGAGACAGAAGCTCTTAAATTAAGCATTATCTATTCGACTGCCCTCTTTTTATTTCATGATTGTCTTTTTAAAAGACTTAATTTTTTTGTAGAGCGGTTTTAGGTTTACTACAAAATCGAGGGGAAGGTACGGAGAGCGCCCCTCTGGCCCCCTGGCCCACACATGCACAGACTCCTCCATTATCACCATCACTCATCAGAATGGTGCATTTTTTTACCCAGGAAGAACCCCCATTGATATGTCATAATCACCCACAGTCCAGTTTACCTTAGGGTTCCCCCTCTTGCTGTTGTACATTCTATGGGTTTGGACAAATATATAATGACAGGTATCCATCATCATTATCATAGCATAGAGTACTTTCATTACCCTTAAAATCCTCTGTGCTCTGCCTATTCATCTAACTACCCTCCCCTGGCAACCATGGATCTTTTTATGTCTCCAGAGTTTTGCCTTTTCCAGAATGTCATGTCGTTAAAATCATACAATACGTAGCCTTTCCAGATTGGCTTCTTTCACAGAGTAATATGCATTTATGGTCCCTCCATGTCTTTTCATGGCTTCATAGTTCCTTTCTTTTTAGTGCTGAATAATATTCCATTGTCTGGATGGACCACAGTTTATTTATCCATTCACCTATTGAAGGGCATCTTGGTTGGTTACTTCCAGGTTTTGGCAATTGTGAATAAAGCTACTCTAAGTATTTATATGCAGGACTTTGTGTAGCTATAAGTTTTCAACTCATTTGGGTATCAAGGAGTATGATTACTGGATCATATAGAACGCTTAGTTTTATAGGAAACTGCCAAACTGCCTTCTAAAGTGGCTGTACCATTTGCATCCCCACCAGCAGTGATGCAACCCTCCACAGCCACATCCTCCACATGCTCCACATTCTCGCCAGCATTTGGTATTGTCAGTGTTTTGGATTTTTGCCATTCTAATATGTGTGTAGTGGTATCTCACTGTGGTTTTAATTTGCATCTCCCTCATGATATATGATGTGAGCATCTTTTCATGTGCTTATTTGCCATCTATATGTCTTCTTTGGTGAGGTGTCTGTTCAGGCCTTTGGCCCATTTTTATTTACTTGTTTTCTTACTGTTCAGTTTTAAGAATTCTTTGTATATTTTGGATAACAGTCCTTTAACACAGTGTCTTTTGCAAATATTTTTCCCAGTACGTGACTTTTCTAATTATCCTGATAGCCTCAATTGCATAACAGAATTTTTAAAATTTTAATGAAGTTCAACTTATCATTTATTTTCATGGATCGTGACTTTGGTGTTTTACCTAAAAAGTCAGCGCCAAACCCACGGTCCTCTAGGTTTTCTCCTATGTTATTGTTAGGAGTTTTATAATTTTGTGTTTTACATTTAGGTTTGTGATCTATTTTGAGCTAATTTTTGTGAAAGGTGTAAGGTCTGTGTCTAGATTCCTTTTTCTGCACATGGATGCCCAGATGTTCCAGCACTGTTTGTTGAAGGAAGTATGTTTGCTCCATTGCATGACTTGTGACTCTCTACTATGGGAAGCTGCAACTCCCTGTACGGGCTTGTCCCTCCAAACTTCGGAGCAGTGCTTTGCCCTGTGTCCTCCTTTCTCCTATGGACTCAAGAAGTGTTGATTTTTCAGTCTGTTCAGCTTTTTACTTGTTGTTTGGATGGAGCAGCGACTCCCAAGCTCCTTACCTGCGGAACCAGTAATCCTGAAGTCCCCCCCTGTTTATTTTTAACTGCAACCTGTGGCTGGTGGGCCCAAGTAGTGACCATGCAACTCCAAGAAAAATATGCAATAATTGGACACTGATACTTTTATAGCTAAAAGGGACACTAAAGAGATACTAGGAAAACAGTCTCATTAACAAGATGAGGCGACAGAGGACCAGAGAAGGAACTTGCTCATGAGTAGACACTTGGTTAGTGATGGAACTGTAGGATCTTGAGGAGGTGAGGCCAGATCATGATTCAGCCCCCACCCCAAAGTTCTACAAGAGGCAGAGACCCTGAGTATGTCCATCTTTGTATTCTTCATATTGAACACTGTAGCAGGCCTGTAGTGAATATTTTCTGACTGACCATATAAAATAACAGAATCATCTTTTCTAAAAGCTGGAGATCATATTCCAAAATGATTTGCATTGATGTTATATCCTGCTTTCAAACCAAATCTACTTGAACTGATTTCTAAACTACAAACAAACAATTTGAAAAGGAAGAATTATGTACCAAATTAATTAAGGCACATCCACAGAAGGTGCATCGGCACTGGTTACTACATGAGTCAGTGGTGACGTCTGGCATTTTCTCTATGCTACTGATTGTTCCAACTCTGATAAATTTGGGAAGAAATATGGCAAATAGTTCAGTTAGGAAAAAAGTCAGCAAGGAACAGCTTGAGTACGGTGGTAACTGTAGTGGGACCTTTATTGGTAGGTCATGGCTAACTAGGAACAAAAAAAGAAAAAGATAATGTTGGAAGAAGAGGAGGGGAAGGCAATAGTGGCGGCAACTGACTCTGGAAATCAATGGGATGAAGTGATAGCTGTGCTCACAGGTACGCCTTTTTAAAGAACTGAACAGTTGATAACACAGTATCATTTACTCATCACCATTTATGTTCCCAAAAACTACTCTGCTTATAGAATACCTAATTAGAATTATCCTAAGTGAATCTAAATGTTCCTTTTGAATTATTAAGAAATAACTCCAGTTTAAATTGTTAAGATGAAATTCCAGTACAGAATAAAAAAGAATTTGGATATTCTCTTTAAGTTGGTAATGGAATTTTTCTAGAATTACTTACCTAACCCATCAAGTACGACATAACGCAGACAGATTTAAATATGGCTTCCTTGTTGAAAAGAAAAAGCATGAAATTCTTTACCAGACTTTGAATATACAATTTAATCTGCTCTTTAAATATGTCATCCACATGAAATCAAGTAAGACTGAAAAGAAATCTACATTTTATGTCAGTAGAAAGTACCCATGACATTTTTCATTTCCTTCCCAGGAATTATAAATGATGATGATGATTACAATGATGATAGTAATAACTATTGTTATTATTATTTTAGGCTGGCTCATTCACACAGGGGAGTTACAAACTAGGCAAACATTTCCTCACACCATTCTGTAGGTTAACATATTTCATTCATCTGCAGAGAAAATTCAAAATTGTAGGTGTGGTTATCTTAGATTTTAGGGAGGAGACATCTTAAAATAAAACTGCGATGTATTTCCTTTCTAACAGCATCGATTAACCACCAGTTCAGCACTAAGAAAAGAGATGCACAAAATTCTCTGCCATTGTGTCCACTTAGAAACACTCATCTTTTCCATTTTCAAAGCACTAGAGTCTTCAATATTCAGAAGCAATGCTTTATGGAAGTCAATGTTTTATTGGATGTGTTTGAAGTTTTACTCTTTAGATGCAAAAGAAATACAGCAAATTTTTGAGTTGCTTATAGATGGGCCTGTAAAACTGCTTTCGGGGAAGAGGCACACATGTGTGACTGAGAAGGGAAGAGGGTGGTCACTGTTATGGCATGTTCATGTCATGTCATGGTACATAAGTGGTGGCTGGAGGGAACTGGATGGCTGAGAAAGATTTATGAAAAGGCCACTGAGATACCAGCATCCCAAAGTGGGATCCCTGGGAAAACTGAATCAGGCCTTTGTAAATCCAAGACTTTGGACTCTGGGGAAGTGGGAGCTGAAGTGGCTGCTCTGATCACTTGTTCTGCAATTTGCAAAATGTTAGCAAGGTCCTAGAGCTTATGGTATGGCAGTGCCCGACTGGAAAGCCACATCCTCTCCCTCGCCTCAGGACAACTCCCACTTTCCTGATCAGTCTGGGACACAAAACAAATTACAGGGGCTGCAAACTTGTCCTTGACCGACGTCAGAGGGTTTCCCAGATGCACAGCTCATGTAGGCTTACTGGGTAATTGGGCCAGCCTGACCCCAAAAGGAGGAGTCAAGCCAAGCTGCTGGTTGCTTTTTTATAAATCTCGTATGATTTCTTGGTCTGGTTTTGCTTCCATAGATGTTCCTCAAGCCAGGGCTTACCCGATACAAAAAGCAGGGTGTAGGTGAGACCCTAAAGCAAAGACAGATGTTAGTGTCCCTGGTGGGGGTATGTGGGTTATGTCACACAAGCAACTAATTACTATATGATTTTTCCTCCCTTTCCAAGGCTCTCACCTTATTGGAAGACAAGAAAGGATGTTACTAGAAGAGTATATGAAACAATGACTCGGTAATTCTACTTCTGAATATGTTCCCAAGGAAATACCATGAATGAGTCCAAGGCTGTTTAACCACAGTTTTGTTTATAAATGCATAAAACTGGAACGAGCCTACATAAGGGGGACATGTAGAAGAATGGGTAAATAAATTACACAAGAAAACCAGGTTGGCAACAGTTAGCGATTTGGAAAATGTTTCATATGTTATATGAGAGATATACAAACATAGCTTATCAGAAAGATGGGAAACAGACCAAAACATCTCACAACTCAGAGAGACCTCTGTTCATGTTTTCCCCTCTTTTTCAGGGTTTCCACAATAAGCATGAATTATTTCTAGAGTACTTGCCAAAGCAATTAAGTACAAATAAAGATGAAGGCCATAGGATCTCTTGAAATCCCAAGGTTTAGACTTAAGGGGCTAAAAATCTGGAATAAAATCACATTCATGAACGGAATTGTGCCATAGAGCGAAGGCAAATCAACCTGCCCTTTTCTTCTACACACATTTCTTGGCTATAAATTAAGGAGTTGATCCAGACAGGGGCCACGGTCCCTATAACACGCCACACAGCACCCCTCAAGTCTGCCCCAGGTGGGTCTTGATCACACAGAAGTGCCTGGGTCCATCCCCCTGCCAACAGCACTGCATCCAACTCTTAAGCCCCTTTACTCCTTTTCTTCTCTCTCAGCGCTTCTCTATTGCCAAACTTTTCCTGCTAAAAATCCTTCATTGTCTCCTACCTCTGCATTATAAAAACTTGGGCAACTCCTGAGACGCACTTCTGGGTGCATACTTATCACAGTGCCTGGCCCAGAACAAGGGACTATAAATGCTGAATGAGTGAACGAGTCAAGCAAGCAAGCAGACACGCAATGCAATCACCTCTCTTCTTCTCATTCTTAGATGCTGTCTCATTCTCAGCCCATTCCATTTTGTCAATAGGTGGCATAAAGGAAAAGTATTACCATTCCTTCCTCAACTTGAAATTCTTACTTTTAGGAAAGTCTTTACTTTTAGGAAAGTCTTTTTTTCCTAAAATGTGAAGCAATGATGTGGAACATAAATATTTGTGTGTGGGGGGAAGTGGAGAGACAGTGTTAGATGTGCCAGGGACACGATGGGATGGCAAAACCAGAAAAGATGTCTGGCAGTCCAAGGGCGGATCGATCATGTCGATAGGAGTCCGGGTTAGAAGAATTCCCTCTTAAATTGCCAAGGTCAAAAGCTATGGGGCTAGATGACAAAGGATCAAGGTGTTAAACCCTCAGGGACTGTTTGGTGCAGTGCACAGCTGTGCCAGGATTACTCAGAGGCAATGCGGAGGAGCCAGTCCTCCTGTAGGTTGTTCTGGCTGACAACACACTTGCACCCCTGCAACACGAGTGGCAGATGTGCTCTGGGGGTCACTATCATGGAGGAGAAAATGGAAACAAAAGCAATGGAAAGGGAAGCAGCTGAGTGCCCCAAGTACTAGCTAGCAGTTTTCTACCACGCCTGATGTGATGATGGAAAGAATGGAAGACCTGAGACCCTGGCTGACTACTCACCATGTGGTGGGTACGATGCTAAGTGCTCTGCTAAGCTCATTTAGTCCTGGCACAGCCTGCAGGGAGGTCCTATTACTATCCCTGTGCGCAAAGGAGAAAGCTGAGCTAGGGTGTGATTTCGGACACAGGCTCAAGCCTAGATTGGCCACTTAAAATATGTTTCTAAAGGCAAAACTCCCTTTCCCTAATCAGCCAAACTAAAATCAAAGATGTAAACATGCAGGTGAGGTCATGACTAAAAGAGTGAATGGATGTGGAAGCACTCTGAAAAGTGGAGCACATTATCGAATCCACGTATTTATCTACACATTGAAGAGGGATACAGGTCTATGATACACTCCTGCCGAGGCCTGTATGATGTCATCTTGCGTCTCCTTATTGTGCTCCCTGAAGAGCACCTGAAGCTCTCCCACCCTACGGAAAATGAGCCAAAATATAAATGCACCATCCAAGGAAGTGTGAAATTATGACTAACAGTTGTCTGAATACATACTGTTCTGAGTTATGGGTTCACTTCTCATATTAAGAAGTGTCATAGAACAATTTTAATGAAAATTATAGACGAATTGCTGGGCTGAAATTTCGAAGTGAAGGATCTATTTTTGTAGCCTCGTAAAAGAGTATTTTGTATGCTAGAAGCAGCCGTAAATGGTATTCTCATTTTCTTTGGTGGACGTTTTTTGGTGTGTGGACACTTAATCTGGAGCAGAATTGCCTGACATGAGGTAATCCCACCAGTGGGGAGCCCGTGGAGTCGTTTTCATTTCCCTTTTATCACATATTCATTATGCAGACATTCCATGTTCCAGATTTTAGTGTAATTCTCCTCCTGTGTGCATTGTGAAATGCTTTGTGAATTCTGGTTAGTTGTAATCTTTAGGACAAGTCTGCAAATAAAATTTTGTGTTGCATCATTACTCAAGGTAATTTAAAACAGGCCGAGTATGCGGAGATGAAAAGGCAATAGTACTTTCAAATAAGAAATATTACAACTCACAGATATGTCTTTATCAGATGTGTTGAAAGAACCATGCCAGTCGTGCTATATTCAAAAATTCTTTTTCAAAGAAAAGGCATATTGAAATCCCCTAAAAGGCACGTAATCTTTAAAATAAATGTTCACATAAGCAATGTTAATATTTGTAGTGAAAATTATCTCTAATTATTTTAACTTACGGCTAATATTGAATCCATGGCTAGTGATTCTCAGGAAAAATAATCCAGGTAGCTTAGAGGAAGAGAGGCTGGTCAACTGCTTCTCAGAGCAAGACCAAAGAAAGACAGAGGTTAAGTCCATGTTTAAAATGTACACTGAAATATACACACAGTGGAATATCATTCAGCCTGAAAAGGGAATGAAATTCTGACACATGTTACAACATCAACACACAATGGGTCTTTCAACAATGATTTGACGAATCAGTATACTTAGATCTTTATTGTATAAAATCTAACATCTGAAACTGTATCCTAGAAGATCATAAGATACAGAATGCTATATCTTCAGAGCTGCAGGGGCCCAAGCCCCACCACCCGCTTACTGAGGGGACACCCAGACAGAGGGAAGGGAGCTGAGACAATTACAATAATCCAGGGAGGTGAGAGAAGGCCCCTGCCAACTCCAATCATTCGATACTCAGTATTTGATGGTTTTCACATGAACTGCAAGCTAGGAAACACTGAATCATTCAGTATGAGAACTTTTTATGAGTCTAAAAATCCAGATGGTAGACAAGTAAATATATAAAATGACTGCTGATACCTGACAGCTGTTCTAGAGCTATATACTTGAGGGATTTGAAGGACAGAGTTTTTAATAAAATAATTTCTGGTCTTCCTTCTCCTCTGAAGGGTATGTTAATAAAAAGAACAACAATGGCAACCTCAACGACAGCAATATGAAAACCCAAGAAAAGTTCAGCGACCTCCCATTCCCAATGCCTCCAGTGTTTTCCGTGCAGTTACCCTAACTGGTGCCCAAGACCTTACCTAGAGTTTCAAAAACAGGTTCCTAATGAATTTGCTGATTGATTGGGGAGGGGGGAGGGGTGTCAGTGAGATCTGACACATTCACGCCAGCTTTTAGCATGGGCAATAATCGCCAGGAAAAGAGCTCATGTGCTCACAGAGTGGCTGGCATGGGGAAGTTATGACAAAGAAGTCAATACCTCGTCTACTCTGCTTGTTGGAATGACTTAAAGATACGTTTGTACTTAGGAGTAAATTTAACACCTGATATAAGGCCAATGATATCAAACTCTGTGCCCCTCAGAGTCACATGGGGTACTTGTTAAAAATGAAGGTCCCCCACCCCAGATAATTATGAGATGCCCCAAAGATATAAAAAAATAACCCACTGCCCAAGCCATTCATGATATTACATCCATGAAAAATGACTCAGGTGGGTGAGTTGGATGAAGGAAGACTTCTTGGAGAAGCTACCTGTGAACCTAGTTGTGAATGAAGAGGCTTGGACATGCAAGGAGGAAGAGGTGACATAAGCATGAGAAAAGGAATGAGAATGATGTTTCCAGGTGGTAAGAGCTTAAATGGTGGGCCACATTCAGAAGGAGCTGAGAGTGGACCCGGCCAGGCCAGTCAGAGGTAGCAAGGAGGCAATGGAGAGCCTCTTGGAAAGAGAAGATTCACCTGCTGTGACAAAACATGGGAGCCATCACTGAAGCCCAAGTAGAAAAAGGATTTTCAGATTCTTTTCCCACCCCAGCACCAATCTGAAATACACCATTGCTGCACAGTCTTTAGGCGGTGAAAGAACGCTTTCTTAGGAACATGGATGTGTTAGCCCAGTCATTTCCTAATACGTGGTTTGCATGCCTCTTACCATTTCAACTTCTGAAATGGGACTGTAGACAATGAATGTAGAAAAGCTTATGAAAGTCAACAATTTTTTTTTAATAAAGAAACTCATTATTGTGATCCCTCAACCCAGCCCATGGCTGGCAACAGTGCTAACTGGGCTTTGTACCCCACTATCAGACATCACCAGCCAGCCATCATGTCACAGCCACTTGAAGAGGGTGAAGCAGGTTGACTGCTGGGAATGTAAGGTGCAGGGGCATTCAGTCTTGAGAGGAAGATGTGAATTGGAGGCTGACGTTTTTCATTATCTGCATAATATTTCTAGTTAGATACTCAGCTAGCTACGTGATCCCAATATGCAACAGACCAATGTCTCCCACCCCTACCCACTCCTGGCTCCGGACCTCTCCTGCCTCTGGCAGTGTATATTCACTCCATCTCCAGAACCCACCACCTCTTCTCGCACGGGATTCACTGAGCAACTATTAGAGGTCAGACACCAGGGTGGTCAGTATGCTGGAAGACTTCCTGCCCTCAGTGAGTTCACAGTCTAGACGAGGAAATCATCTAATAAATTAAGGATGGAGTTTTGTACCTAGTATCAAGGGCCTTTTCCACCTGGTCATCACTGGCCCTTTGGCAGTTTCCCTACTTCCGTTTTTCCTATCAAGTAGGTATATTTGTCTTCCTCAGTTTATAAGGAAGAACTTATTCTTCCTTATAAATTCTTCCTGGGTAAGATGGGAGACAGAGTTACCTTGAACTTTAGACCAACCAAGAGCACAAGCAGAGTTGAGACACACATTGCAGGGCTAATGCAAGAACTTCCTTCCTAGAACAGAGAACATTTGGTTCTCCCCTCTTGCCTTGAAACCACCTGATGCTATGAGCTGAAGCAATTTAACCGTGACAATGCATGTAAATGACTATGTAAACTGTTGCATCCTAGACCAATGTAAATCATGATGACTTTTTACACTCACACAGATTTGAAGTGGAATGTTTATCATTGCGTCATTGTAGCTAATCACTTATTGAAGTAATTAAGGAAGAATCAACCACCACCAATTAAGACAGTATCATCCATTTGAGCCAGTGATTAAGTAATTTTCCTCCCTTAAAAAGGGCAAAACTCTTTTTTTAACTTTCGAAAAACAGTGACTATCCCTCAAAATCGAATAATCTTTTACCATTAAAGCTATAGACATATATTTTAAAATTAAACTGGAAAACTCAATTGCCCATCTGCTAGGATTCTAACTTCCTCATCCAAAATAACTAGGATGAAAAAAATTAAGCCATAGACTTGGAATTTATAATGCAATATACTTTTGTGGTTTCAAATCAGGGACTCACAGTTTATGTTCCAACAAAAAGCCCCTTCCCATCTCCTGCCATCTTTGTGATACATAAAGGAACTGTACTCATTGCAGAGGCTTCACTGTCCCTTTCTGTCCTGGACACAGCCAATATTTTTCGCTTTAAAACCTGAAGTGCAGTTATTTTGCCCCTAGCCACCAAGCTCTACGTTGCCTTTCGGGGGTCTTTGAAAGTCCCCATGGTGTTCAGCACCAAGCCACCAAGTCCCTTTTGGTATAGGTCACAGGTTTATGGATAAGAACAAGTAACTCAGAGGCATAGCCCATGCCTTGGGGAGCTAAGTAGTCAGCAGAGATGAAAAAAGACATTTAAAAGAGCCAAAAAAGAAAAGAAAGGTTTTTAAACATGAGGGCAAAAGTGAAACATGAATTTACCTTTTCCCTGAAGGACAAAAAGCAGACATAGGTCAATTAAAAGAAGATAACAAGGTCAAAAAGGACACCTAGCCACCTCAGATGTCTCACTGTGGTAAAAGTCCCCACACAGATGCCCAGCGTACTCTAGCAGTGGGAGCCATCCCTGTTCACATAAAGAGAAAGTACCCTTTGCTACTATAGGGTTTCTGGAGGCAGAGGAGTCCACCCGCATGGTGATGGGCAGTTAGAACGAGCTGCTTCTCGTGCCTTCCTTCCTGGTAGGCTGTCCAATGCCAGCACCAGGTGCACGGATATCCAACTCAATGAAAAAGAAACTTGTGAGTAGTCACCTGCCACGTGATTAACTCAGGTTCCTTCTCCATGGGCGCATTTGGCTCGCCTATAGCTTTGGTTCAGGAGCCATAACTGCTTAATTCCAAGAACTTGAGCAAATCTGAAACACTTCAATGTAGAAAAATGCCATCTTCCTGTCATCTGCCTTAAGTTTTAGACCAAACTCAAGACAAAATTCAGCCTAAAATCATGTAGACTTTTCCCTTGGATGCTAAGCTGTGGTTATGAACCAGGAACACACTTAAAACCTTACTATTGACGAGAACAAAGTCCCCTTTGTTTGAGGAGAGAATGTAATGAATGTACTTTTGGACGAGAAATTTACAATGGAAAGGTCATTTAAGAGCTCACTCAGTCTAACCCTGCATTTTACAGAGAGAAATGGAAGTGACTTGTCCAAGGTCACTTAGACCATGTGTGACAACCCTAGAACCCAGGGCCCCTGGGTCCTAGGACTCTCCCCTTTCCACTGTACCACCTTACTGCCTGGTGATTTTTCCTCCCTAACCCCCACATGACCTCAGCACTAGAAAGACTTTACTAGAAAACAGGAACAAGACTCTAAGAGTCTCCAAAACGTTTTGGATGAAAAGGACACCATTAACCATTTCCTGATAAAGTCCATACTCCATGGAATAAGTCCTGATACAGGACTTGACAGGACAAGCTACCTAATAAGTAAAGCCCTAGGAAAATGAGATATGCCACTGTGTCCTTTGGGAAGTCATCTTCTGTTTTCCATCCATACCAGAAAGTATGTCTGCCAAGGACAGTGCATATTCCTGTCACTACAGTGCACTGGAATTAATTGAGCAATACTAGGCCACGTCTCCAGGGATGGGGCTCTTGGGCTCCTTACAGGACGCAAGCCCACTGCCACGGCTCTGCGGGCCTGTCCCCAGACACCAGCCTTCTCGGCCTGCCTAATAAGGCAATGTGCAAGTCGACTGGCTGGCTTATAGGTCACCCACTGTTGACTGCACAGGCTCTGGGCTGGCAAGCAACGCAAGAGCCTACCTTTTGGCAGACAAAGGGTTACCCTTTGCCAAAAACTCTTAAAAGCCTGCACTGTTTGCCATTTACATAATAATAAACTCAGCAGTGGAGCCTGCCAGGCTCTAGACACAGGGTCCCCTTGCAGAGCTAAAGGACCTTAACTTCAGCTTTGGCCTGCAGGGAGCAAGACTGTGCAAGTGAAACTTCTTCTCTGTCCCTGCACCCCCCTCCCCCATCGCCCCCACATACCCTCTCCCCACCGACTGTTCCTTCAAAGAACTCAAATAGTCAGTCTTCGGAGCAACTTACTTAGCAAGCATCCAGACTCACTGAGGCACCCAGACTTCAAAAATAGCCATCAACTGTCTCCAAATAGATTGCATGTCCTGGGTCCTTAAAAGGGAGTCACTGGGTCAGGTGCAAGGAAGAATCCTTTGCATTCCAGAAAATAAGCATGTGCCAGTGAAAAATAAACTGTATTTTCAAATAAGGAGGCTGAGCTGTTGGCCAAACCATGCTTGAATACAAACACCCATTATTTTTAATTCTATTAAGGTCTGGGCTTAGACACTCTCTCCCCGCCCCAGGCTCCTTGGACTTCTAAACATATAAGGAAAAGAATACAGCTGTGGTGATTAATTGCAGCACAGTGATCATTGCACAAATTTCCTTTAGCTTTCAGCCATCAGTCTCTTTGTCATTTAGAAGGCATTCCACCCACTGGATCGCCAAAATTTGATACGTCCCAACAGAGTTCTGAACACTACCAGCATTTCAAGTTTCAGATGCTGAACTGGAGCAAGACTAGGGGGTGGGGGCGGTGGCGGGCAGGGGTCAGGGGGCACGAAGCAGCAAAGCTTTGAGGACAGTATTCACCAAACCACTAGCTACAATTCACATGTGAAATCAAATAAATAGCCAACATATGTGATTATGGCAAGCAAAACTAGTCTGACAGCCTCATTATTTCACTCTTCCCTTCAGGCTAGTGTCCAGCATTAACTTTTTTGTATGTTAATAGATCATACCTTCACAATTTCTTAGAGCCCCAACAGCTCACATGTAACAGCCACTCTTTGCTTCTCAGAGGAATGGACTCTGAATGTCTGAAACCTAAGTTATGAAAAATGGATGCTGTAGCAAGTTTACCTGATATCAAACTATACCACAAGGCTGTAGTAATCAAAACAGCATGGTGCTGGCATAAAAACAGCTAAATGGAACAGAATGGAGAGCCCAGAAATAAATCCATACCTATATGGTCATTTAATCTATAACAAAAAAGGCTAGTATACACAATGGGGTAAGACAGTTTCTTCAGTAAATGGTATAGGGGAAACTAGACAGATACATGCAAAAAATAAAACTAGGCCACCTTCTTCTTACACCATGTACAAGACTCAATTCAAAATGGATTAAAGACTTAAACATAAGATGCAAAACCATAAAAATCCTAGTAGAAAACGTAGGCAGTAAACTCTGATATTGCTCTTAGTAATATTATTTCTGATCTATCTCCTTGGGCAAGGGAAAGAAAAGAAAAAAATAAACAAATGGGACTGCATCAAACTAAAATGTTTTTGCACAGCAAAGGAAACCATAAACAAAACAAAAAGACAACCTATCGATTGGGAGAAGATATTTGCCAGTGACACATCTGATAAGGGGTTAAATCCAAAATTTATAAAGAACTCATACAACTTAACACCAAAAGAACAATCCAATTATAAAATGGGCAGAGGACCTTAATAGACATTTCTCCAAAGAGGACATACAGATGGCCAATAGACATATGAAAGATGCTCAACATCACTAATCATCAGAGAAATACAAATTAAAACCACAATGAGGTACCACCTCACACCCGTCAGAATGGCTATCATTGATAAATCAACAAACAAGTGTTGGCGAGAGTGTAAAAAAAAGGGAACCCTGGTGCATTGCTGGTGGGATTGCAAATTGGTGCAGCCACTATGGAAAACAGTATGGAGGTCTCTCAAATAGCTAAGATATGAAAGCAACCTAAGTGCCCATCAACAGACGATTGGATAAAGAAGATGTGGTACATATATACAATGGAATATTACTTTGCCATAAAAAAGAATAAAATCTTACCATTTGCAACAACATGGATGGACCTGGAGGGTATTGTGCTAAGTGAAATAAGTCAGACAGAGAAACACAAATACCATATAATTTCACTTAACATAGGGAAGCTAAAGAACAAAATAAACAAACAAACACAACAGAAACAGACTCATAGGTACAAACTGATGGTTGCCAGGTGGGAGGAGTGTTATGGGGCTGGGTGAAAAAATGGAAGGGATTAAGAAGTACAAATTGGTTGTTATGAAACAGTCACGGGGATACAAAGTACAGCATAGGGGATCTAGTCAATAATATTGTAGTAACTATGTATGGTGCCAGGTATGTACTAGATTTATGGGGGGGGAATCACTTGTAAATTATATAAATGTCTGACCAGTATGCTGTACACTGGAAACTAACATAAAGCAATATTGAACGTCACCTATAATTGAAAAATAAAACAATATTATGGCAACTGGGGAAAAAAATAGATGCCTTTTCAATGTTAACATGTTGGAGGTGTAAATATGAGACCATTTTTTAATTTTCACGAAGCAGGTTTACCTATTCAGTCCCTAGGGGATTCTCTAATAGAAGTGTTCAGAAATCCTGTCTAAATCATCACGGCAAAGGGAAACAGTGAGAGACGTGAGATACTTAGAACCAAAAGCTTGCCTTTAGCTCTGTGAAAAACAGTCTTGGAAAGCAGAGTTTTAAAAAGTAACATCAGGGCCGGCTGAGTGGCGCGTTGGTTAAGAGCTGGCTTGGGACGCCGCAGGACGCCGGTTCGGATCCCACATATGAGGGCCAGTGACACTGCCCTCTACAGCTAAGATGCTGAACAACAGCTCAACCTGGAGCTGGGCTGCCGTGAGTTGCCGGTGATGGCAGGTGGGTTGCCATGGGCTACCGTGTGTAGCCAGCAGCCAGCGTGAGCGGCCGTCCAGAAGCCAGCGACTGATCTGCCTCGCCCGGGAACAGCGCAATGATGGTGCCAACTTGGGCCAGTGAAGCAACGTCCTCCACAACTAGACTGAAGAACAAAAGGATAGCAACTTGTCTGTTCCCTTTCCCCCAACCCCCAATAAAAATCTTTTTAAAAAAAGTAATATCAACCCCCATATCATTCCCACATGCCTTTGCCATCACAACCTCAGCTCGCACTGGCCTTTACAACCTCGAAATTAGGCAAAGGAGGAGAGGAACCACAGGTGGCCAAAATCTGGAAGGTATAGAGTTGCTCTAGGCCCCTCTGAAAGTAGAGGGAGTTCACAAGTCAGCTGCTGCCTGCAACCACTGAACTGGCTGGCTTTTGTGTTTATTTGCCTCCCAAGCAACGAATGTCCCATTATTTAAGGCCAAGTTAGAGAGCTCTGAAGTATTGTTATTCCCGTCTCTTCTTTAACTGCCAACTTTCGGGGCTGTTTGATTCCTAATTAGCACTTCCACCAGAGACTGGGCCAGGAAAAGAAAAGGAGGTAAGACAAATTAGCTGCTGGCTTAGTGCTGAGTCTTGCCAGCAAGCTCTGTCAACCAAGGCTCCTTGGAGAGGAGGATGCTGGGGCAAAAGGGAAGGTGCGCCGCGGCAGAGCGGCCTGGGTCTGCCGTGCAATCCCCATACGCCAAACCTCAGGATGTCAGAAATCACAAACTGAAGATAGCAAAATAATAATAATAATAAATTAATTAATTTCTCAAATAATCAACAAGGACTCCTGAGCTAACCTTAACTTTACTCTAATGAAATTTAATGTTGTAAAAGAAAATTCCTCTCTTCCAAGGCCCTGAGACTCTCTCCTCAACAATAAAGATCTTTCCAGGCTTACCATGCCATTGGCATTTCTGTCTTAAGCGAGGCTGTCCCACGGGTTTCCAGCACAAGAGGACTCTTCATAGACTTGATTATGTTAAAACAGCAACTGACACTTAGTTTTGAAGATACCTATTTAGCCAGCATCCATTTAGCGGAACTAGAATCACTGCGTTTTCCCACTGAAATTAAAACTGTGCCAATTACATAGACAGAATGATGGAATTTTTTTTTTTATCAGATCTTTTCCTGTTTGGAAAAGAATGTTCTCTTTAATATGTATCTTATATCTTTTTAGCTATTAGACCATATATGTTATTTGATTGAGTGGCAGAAAGTGATTTTACAATGATTAAAGACTTAATCTTCATTTACTACCTGTTTATATAACACTTTATTTTTAAGCATATTATCAGGCTATTTTTACGGATATATTTTTAACCTGGACACGTGCTTACCCTGTGTTAAGCTTACAATATACTGATATGGCTTTAAAGCTCCTCTTGCAGTACTGATTTAACTTGGTCCCAGTTATCCACATTGAAGGGTATTAGCTCAAGTACCAACCTGTCTTTTAAAAAGAATTCAATGAAAACGTGATTCCTTAACTGCACTATGTCGTCCCCTAGTGGCGTAAAGGAATTGATGCACTTTTCAAAGTTAATTTTATGAACACCATTCTTAACAGAAATCCGCAAATCAGGACATTTGTGTTATTAGCAACTTTAACATCTCTGAGATATGTAAGAGCTTCAATATTAGCAAATTCTTTCATTCATTTACCCAACAAATATGTATTGAGTAACCCATCGGCCAAGCCCTGCTTTGGGGCTGGGAGACAGTGAGAATCAGTTTGGATGTAGAGAGAAAATTCTGTTCCAGTAATAAACAATTAAAACAAAGGTATAATAGAATGTCTCACATGCCCAGTGGCCTTTTATTTTAATGTAAATGAATTAAATATCAAACACTCTGGAAATGCTGGTGATTTTATGTTGCTGGCTTGTCTCTCCAACTCATTGTGTGTCATTGTCACCTCCCCACAGCCAGTCCTAGAGCTGTCCACCGCAAGCATCTGTTGAATAAAATAACTGTGGGCCATAAATACCCATGGAGTCCCAATGAAGGAGACTTTATTATCAGCTAAAGAAAAGGGCTTTTGCTGTTTTCAGCTGTCCATAGTATAAACCAAAATATTGATAGTTATAAAAATGAGGCAATCTCATAAAAAAATAATAGGTCTGTATATAAACTGATGCAATAACGTAGCACAGTACCATATTCTTTTGTATATAAACATTACGTTGGTGTGAACATTTTCTTCTGAGTCTCACATCTGAAGAAAGAAGACATTCCAAAG
Source organism: Hipposideros armiger (assembly GCF_001890085.2). Taxonomy (NCBI): domain Eukaryota; kingdom Metazoa; phylum Chordata; class Mammalia; order Chiroptera; family Hipposideridae; genus Hipposideros; species Hipposideros armiger. The sequence continues at coordinate 2,538,102 of NW_017731571.1, read as the reverse complement.
CCACAGAACACTATTGCTTTACTCCTCCCATGCCCCGCCTCTTTTAAACTGGCAGTGTCAGAGCTAACAACGTTCCCAAATATGTGAGTTCTTACAGGCTGTTAGGTGCTACAGGGTACACCAGGGCAGCAGACAGCGCCCTCATACCTACTTGGACCACTGGCCATGGCTGAGCAAAGCTCCATGATGAGAAGGGTGCTCACCCACCCACATGAGAGGAAATCTAAGTGCTCTGGGTCTGCTCTGGGTGCGGAGGCAGGAAGGGCACACTGCCTGCCTGCACTACCCAGCCATCTCTGCCACTTTACACTGGCCCTAGATACTGCTCTTACACGTAGGGCATGTTAAGGAACTTCTTGGAGACAATGCTAATGATTTTAGATGCTTAAGGGTCACATACACATATTCTATTTCTCAACATATTACATATCCTCAAATATGAAAATGAAGCCACTTGACTATTTCACAAGACAATGGGTAAGACAGTCTCCCAGGAGCATAACCCTCACAAAAGCTGAATACATGGAGGTTCCATTTTAACACAATTCCTAAGTTAAAATTCCACCTGAACTGCACAGGTGCTATGTAGTTTCTCGCTGCCAAGATTCGTCCAGTTAATGGTGAGGCCTCCTTGATGGAGATTTAAATGCCAAGGGATCCGCAGGTACGGGGTCTCTGACAGTTATGTGGAAAAGTGCAAGTGGCATTGTGGAAGACCTAATATGATCCAAATTAACAGTATGCATACACAACCACTGTTAAAATATGCGAAGTGAGCTTCCTTAGGTATAATGTTCTCTTAGAAAAGAAAGCCTAGTTGATTTTCAATCAAAATCTGTGTGACTATTACATTGTAAGTCCAAACAAAATTCAAGTAATTTATTCTAAATGTTTCTTTCATAGCCAAGGCTTAGATAAAAGTTCATTCTACTCACTTATGTTCTTTCTCATTTTTTTAGGACTAGAAAAGGGTGGTAGAAACATGCTTAATTTCCACTGTGTCCAAATTTAAAGAAAAAAAATCTCATTGATTGATTTGTTGTACTGAAGTTTTAAACAAAAGCAGGACATTGGATAATCAAGGTCACAAGGATAGTTATCAAATACAGGCTTAACCATATCTTGAAGATTGTGGCCCTACTCTCTGTGTTATGCTAAAATTTTTGATAGCCGCCGTGTTAATATTTATATAATTAGAGGGCACTTAGGAAAAAGGAGAAGCTCTGTAATTTTATACTAGAACTGTATTCAAGGCAATGTTTTATAAAAATTTCACGCTATTTTAAAAGTACAAACAAGGTACAAAATGTTCCAGAGCCCTCTGCAGGCTCTGACGGGAGCTAAGAGTAGGAAGTAAACTGGTAAATACCTGAAGCAAACTGGTAAATACCTGAAGCTTGACCTGAAACCTTCACATGAAGAATTTAGGCTGCTGTTTCTTAAGTTCCCAAAGTTTCTTAGTTGTGAAACTTTTTAAAAATTTTATTGGGGAACAGCCATGGTCATTGGTTACATATTGCTTTCATGCTACAATGGCATAGTTGGCTCTTTCAGGGAGGGCGCAGCTCACAGTGGTCCATACAGGGATCAAACTGGCAACCTTGGTGCTATCAACACCATGCTCTAACCAACTGAGCTAACTGGTCACTTCCCTTGAGGACATTTCTCCCTCCCTCCCTGCCCTCCAAGAAGTTTCCAGGTCAAGGGAACCTATGCATGAGGTCCCTGGTTACCTGCCCATCAGAAACCAGGTTGTCTTCAGTTGGTTATCAAAATCTACATATGTCAAATGCCTGCCCCTCCCTACTTAGCTGGCTTCCGTTATTATGTGCTGAAATTCACAGTGCTTGGGCAATTCACCTCTAGCCCAAATCCTCTAAGAAAAAGAATAATACATTATGGAATTTCCCCAATTAGCAACATGGTATTTTGGACAACATGTCAAATTTCATTAAGAATATTTAATACCACACACATATTAAGCTGTAGTCAATATATAAAGTACATAAATCTTATAGATTTTTTGGTTTTGTTTTTGTTGTTTTTAAATACAACATGTTGTTAAATGGTGTGACTCCCAAACCCTATCCTCAGAGATGCAAGAAGCCCTTTTATTAATGTACGCCCAGTTCTACAAAGTTTAGTTGTCTTCTCGCTCAGCCCCTGCTGCGAAGATGCTGAGAAGTTTCTAGAAAGTTAAGGCCACACTAAGGGAAGAGGGGAGGAGGGGCTGATCCGATGGTGGAGGACTTTTTCACATCTCCTTAGTATGTCTTTGCTGCCCTACATCTGCTGAAGCAGGAACTGAAAGTCCCAGCTACATTGGCCTCCTTTATGGAACTTGGGGTGCTCGTTGATGGAGCCCTACAGGCGACACATGCACCACACCAAAGGCTATGGATAGGGCTCCTGGATTTCAGCCTAAGCATGAAGTGCCCTGATGGCGATGACATTTTCATTTACAAAGGATGGTGAAACAGGAGTGCATTGGCAATAGTTATTCAGTTGAGTGGCAAAGAAAGAGGATTCCATTTCATTCTGCTAACCAGTTTCTTGGTGAATAATGTAGAAACAGAACAAAATACCTTTAGGGTGGGCAAACCTTTTAAACTAATTTTTTAAGACAAAAATAGACACTTCACTGGGACAAGACCTACAGCCCATCCTTGCTCTTGATTTCAGTGCTTCTGTTTCCACCCAAGGAGCTGGCTCCACATCCCGCTGTGACACACACAGTCTCCAAATGCCCAGTGGCTCTATATGATTGGTTATGCTCCACCTTCAATGGCTCTCAGCACAGAATGACGGCACCAGGCCACCAGTCGTGGTGCACCGATGAAGGGACCCACGTCAGGAAGCTGCCATCCCTCTGGCATCCACGTACACCACCTGGTGTCCCTTAACCCTAGGGGAGTTTGTGACCACTTGGGAGAGGGCCACTGTCCTTGCCCTTGTGGCCGCATAGCCTGTGGGCTCGTCACTCTGCAGGCCTTGCTCAGGGGCCAGCCCAGAAGGCCCTTTTCTGGGGTGTTCATGTCTGAATTGTAGATGGCACCACAGGCCCCTTCCCCTTATGGGAACATCTTTGCTGAAAGCTCACCTGTGCCAGGTGAGCTCTGCTGCTGTGCATACATCTGTAATTGGTCTTTTGAAAATGCCCTTCCCTTTGGATGCAGAGTTCCTGGTGAGGACATTTCAGCAAGCCATCAGCCATAGAATGGATAAGGACTTTGGGAAGTGAATTCCCAGCTAATGAGATATCGGGGTGCAGCCAGAGGGGTCACCCCATCCTCTCCTGCACTCTCTCCTGTCCTACCTACCTTCTTTCAAAAGAAACCAAGTTCTCACCCGGCGCCAAGTACAGCAGTCTTCACACAATAAGCATCAACTTGTAACAAGATCACTTTCCACTTATAGTCTTCAACTGCATACAAGGCTCTTTCCATATCTCATTTAATCTTCACAAAACAGACATCCTAAAGAGTTTCATAATTTAAAAAGTGCTTCAGTTAACGCAGCTTCGTGTGATTCTGTTGCCATAAAGGTGAGCAAGCACGTTCCCATTTCACAGGTGAGGAAACGGACCCCCAGAGAAGTTAAAACACAGGGCTAGAGAGAGATGAGGAAAACGGTGAACCAGTGGGTTCTGTACATGTGGGTGTGGGACTGAGGAAGGGCTGTCTGATGTTCCCTGAAAGCTGCACAAAAGCCCTGGATTCCTGCATGAGCTTTTAAAGGAAGAGAGGACCGACCAGGAGTGTAAATTCAAGCTCGTGATCATGGCTGACCCCAGAGCTCTCTCTCCTCTTTTCTCTCTCCAGCTTCAGTGATGACTTGTAGACATTAGAGAAAGGATCATTCCCATATGTTCTAAAAGTCAGCACCAACTACCCTCAGGGTGAGTGGGGAATAGGGCCTAGAAATGGACGCCTAGGGCTAGTGGGATAAGTGCCTGGATGGTTTCCCATGAATCATGTGAACAGCCTGTTAGGTTTTATTCAAAACTGCTGGTCTCCAGCCTTGGCAATCAGGACTGTATAGATGCTGGACTCTGGCGAACGAAAGGGTGAAATGAGAGAGAATAGATTGAAACAAGATTCTCGCTACATTCTTCGGGTGACAGATTTGGAACATGAGCTAATGCACACACCAGCCCAGCCAAAACTGAACAAAAACAATGCTATCTACAGCTGCCTCAGGGCATCTTTCTGAGCACAAAATAGCCTCTCCCAGCTCTCTCCCAACAGCAGCTCAGTTATTTTATTTTTTTATTAATGCAAGGGTGTGGATAATCCTTGCAAGCCAATATGTCATTTTGTTTAGTTTCAGAAATATTTGATCACACTGATTTGGCAAAGAAAAAAAAAAGGGTTCTATAGCAGGAATATTTTATCTCTGCAATAATTCGTTTGAGCAAGTCAAGGGCGAGACACAGAACGTGGGCCTCAGACTGTGGGGGTCCATGCCTGACACCTAGGAACAACACTTAACTCCTAGGCCTGACCTTTGACCTTTGGGCCCACTCACAGGGTAACAGCTGTTTTTATTTCTTGCCTGGAAAATTTAGAACAAGCTCTGAATCACAAGACTCTTTTCCTTTCTTTTAATTTTTTCCCCTCTCTCTATTTTTTGTTCGGCCTTTGTTTTAACATTTCTTGTAGACTTCCAGCAGGAAGCATACATAACAAAATCAGTTCCCAGATGGTCACACAGACAAGAGTTGGGTTTCTCATGAGATACAAGAACTGTGGCCTACCGGGTGAATGTGATTTACCATAAACGTGAAACGATGTCCACCAAGCATATACTAAGTACGGTATGCTAATTAGAGCCCTCTTCTGTGTGGTTTGCTATTCTGAATGGAAGAAGTGTAAGTGCAGACAGGAGATCATGTACACATAGCCTGTGAATGAAGTGATAAAATCCGCTTCACACAGCAAAAAAGGCACTCGACTATTTAATACTTTGGGCTAGATGAGACTCTTACAAGGTTCGCTGAAAAATGTAACTGAACGTTGGTCATTCATTATACATGACACAGACCAGGAACCAGAAAGAGGCAGTCCAATTCATCTGGGAACTCCTGGTAGAATGACCTTGAGGCCTGGAAAGGGCTCTGGAAATGCCCTGGTTCAGCAGTTCTCCACCGTAGCTGACTGTTAGACTCTCCAAGGAGCCCTAACACCTCCCCAAACCCCAGCCACACCCCAGATTGATGGCACCAGGATCTTTAGGATCCAGGCTTGGGGATCTTGTTAAAGTTCCCTGGGAGATTCAGGGTATGGCCTGGGGTGAGAATCACGGCTCCCTGAACCTCCTCATTCATGGAGGGACACACAGGTCGGCTAAGGTGGGATGAGCAGCAAAGTCGAGACAGTAAGAACTCACAGCTTCTCTTTTTAAACACCGACATCATTTAAGGAGTAAAGTTGGTTGTCTCATGGAGCACCAAAACAAATATTTTTAGAGAATATGTGATTTACGTTGGATCAGTCCCAGAGTTTGGGGGAAAAAAGACCCCTTCAAACAGTATGGAGTGTAATTATGATAAAAACACAACCAAACATGTTCCCAGTGAACCAGGGCAAGGAGGAGATGAGACAATGACAGAGTGTCCTAACAATAAATTCCCACTGTTGCATCTGCACAGTGCTCTCCCAGGGACCCTGTCAGGAGGGAAGATTACAGTTAGAATGATGACCAACTCTCCCAAATTACACCAATACGTATTATGATGAAGTTCCAGTTTATTTCTAACACTCAGATGGAGAGTGACTCACTTCTAGAAATCAGATATAATATAACCCCAGAACACAGGCACTCCCCTGAAAGCTGTGGCATTCTTTCTTGAAAATCCTTTTTCCTGGCTCATTTCTCTCTGTCATTAATATACATTACTCATGTGCTAACTTGAAAGGTTTGCATTTTGTTGTGGTTTTCATCCTCTGCATCTCAGAAACATGTTACTACAATTATACAAGTTTGTCGTCCAAGGAAAATAGCTAACAATACCAGCATAAATAAGTTCCCAGGGTAAAGGCATTGAAAAAAAATCTCCCCTGGAGTTTTATTTCTTCATTTTGTTTTCCAAAAACGCCACATGCCACGTTTTAATCTAAAACCAATGCACACATCAGATGTCCCAGAGCCCAGAGTTGGAACAAAAAGTGATTAGAAAGATCAAAATGTGCTATTCTTTATCCGTGAAAAGGATGCTTAGCTCTAAACCATTAGTAGGGAAGGTTGTGTTCTCATGCATTTCTCTAAAAGGGGAAATGGGTTTAGGCCAGCAGAGCTCTATGCATTCTTTCACCCTAGCCCACAGCCACTTCTGGCCTCAATTCTTAGAGAGGTTTAAGTCCATTTCAGGATTGAAACTGTGGCTATCAGCTCTAATGGAACGGCAGGTGACTAATGACATACCACAGATAATACTTAATGCAAAAAGCAGCCCAGGGGTTAAGGGCCTGAGCTCTTCAGACAGGCAGGAGTTCAAACCCCAGCTCTGGTACTTTCTAGCTGTGTGCCTGGTAGGCCAATTATCCCCACTAATGATGAAGTTCAGAAGGTTGTACCCAGGATGGAGGACGCTCATGTCTAGAACAGCGCGCTCGGCTCAGTAGAGGCTGCTGGAGACACCACTGCCAGATGGCATCATCTGCTGCTCCCCACCACACCTTCCTCTTTCCTTTCCCTCTTTATCCATTTCTTCTCTTCCCATCACGTTCCTTCCCGACACACAAATGCACAGATTCCTTTCTAATGTATCACCTGCACATTTAATGCTCGCTTGGATCATTACTCAGTTTGGCTTCACCCTTCTAATTGTGTCTCTCTTTACCAGTTCACTGCCTGTTGGGACCTCTCTAAATCCCACTCAGCCCAAACCTGTGGCAATGTTTGGTATCTATGTGAGCGACATGGTCATGTTCTTTCAAAACATGGAGACCCGGGTTATTAGGTTACGTGTCAATCTTTTTGCTTTTAACAATTTATGGCGCTAGTAGCAACCCAAAATGCCTACAAAAGAAATCCTGTCTATGCCAACACAGTTTGGATTATTCTGCCGTAACTTACAAACAAGGAGAACATTGTGGGATGTTCCATGAGGTGCCCCCTGACATGGTACATGTTTCAACACCATTGGCGTGCGTGCCTCGACTTTTCCTCCCCAGCCCCGGTGCCCCGAGCAACTGTGCTCTTCCATAAAAGGGATGGGGCAGGCTCAGTGTTCAGCACCAGAGACTTTTTTGGAAGAAACAAAAGACAAATGTTTCCATTCACGTATAGGATATACATGCTTGTGGGATCCTGCCTTCTAAGTGAAATCATGTAAGTCATGTGCATTTTAAAGTGCAGTTTTCATGGCTTTACTATGACATGTTTAAAGATGCAAACTGTCAAGTCTGAAAGGTGGCTAAATCTAACTTTAAAAAGAAAGAGGGTAGAGATACAAAAAATATATATATATTTAAAACCTTTTCATTCCTGTTAAGGTGATAACCAAGGACTTGTGAAGGCCTGACTATTAGAAGCTCAGAGTATCTTCTTTCCCCTTATGGGCGTTCAATACAAGTGCTGAGCGCGACACAGTTGTGGATGTGAAAGGCGCCTAGTCCCAGGAAGGAAGGGCTGTCGAAGAACCCCACAGTCCTGCCCTTCTCTCTCATCCTCTTACGTGACACAGAGTAAAAGAGTGAATAATATGTATAATCCTTTATTTCTTATAAAGAAGAAAAAATGGGTGGAGGAGAAGGCAAGAGGTTAGTAATTTCATTTTCTGAAAGACTAAGGACAGCAATCTTTGTCTTTCAAAGAAGGTATTTGGTTGGGCATGGTCTTTAGTAAATAAAATAGGTGCTAATGTGTAGCTTTTAAAACCCAAAATGAAAAAGCATTCCTCAAGCAAACGCTTGAAGTCTTAAACACAGTAAAACAGCTCTGGCTCAAAGCTAAAAATCTCCTAAGAATCGTGATATAATTTATGGTCAGACGGTTCATCTGATATCTTCACCTGTAGTTCTGAAACATACTTGGGTATTCATATTTAATAGGGCAGCTGGCTGGATCAGAGGGAAGGTGATGAAATGATAGAAGAATGAGTGGAGGGAAACTTCTCTCTCAGAACACTCCCAGTATCTTACTTAATCAGAGTACCTATCCAGGGCCCTTCAGGCCACATTCTGAACAAAAGATATATTGAAAAGCCCATTTAATGGGCACCCGAGGCATATGTTTTCAAATGACCTAACTGTTATTTTTGGATTTTCACTCAATTCATATAAAATTATACTGCTAATAGATGTAATACATAAAGCCAGGGCTTGATCTGCAAAGGTGACTCTATGTCCTGAGCCCACAGTACAGCCTTTTAAAATCCGGTTTGATGGTTGTAATTTCTTGATTTCATGTGATTCGAATAAAGGTAAAAAGTCGAAGGGTCGCAGTGAAATATTCCAGTCTGCAACCTCACTCGTTTGTCCTTACAGAATTTCTTTATGTACGCAAATACAAATCAAGGCTTGTTTTTTTATACACAAATATAAAGGACGATGAGTGATGTCCTTCGGGGATCTTTCCACAAAGGCGCCCAGACAGCATCCGCATTGTCTCTCAGCTGTACAGAACTCCATCATTTACTTCACTGGTTAGTTACCTATTGATGGGCATCAACGTTTCTAATCTTTTGCTATTTCACACAAAGCTACAGTGTATGACCTTGAATTTCAGCATATCTGAAGCAATTCAGACGAAAAGGATGCATTGCTCCTCCTTGACATTTTACCACTTTCCATCGCACGGTGTTTGTTCCTTTTCACTCTCCCCAGTCATAGGCTATGACAGACTTCTGGTCTTTGCATCTCTGGGGTTTCCCAGTCATAGTGCATTTTTATTTCTCTTATTATGAATGAAGTTGAGCATCTTTTCACATGTTTTAAATCCATTTAAATTTCCTTTTTCCTTTTCTGTGTACTGTAGGTTTATATGTTTTGCCAGTTTTTCTAATGTTGACATTTATTTTTAGGATTTCTAGAAGAGTCCATATGAACTTTTAGCCATATATCTGTGATATGAGTTATGAACAGTTTTTCTAGTTTTCCCTGTCCCTCTGTTTTTTTTTTAATTATTAAATAGAATAGATTTGTATAAATCTTTTATTTCATGGCTTCTGGACTGTAAATCAGTTGAAAAGGTCTGCCAAACCCATATCTATGAAGAAGTTCTGTCTTTTATTCTGGTGCTTAATTTTTTTGACTTTGATAAAAATGCAAACCTACACAAAATAGAGACAATGCTACAATGACCCTCTGTATTCACCACTAGATTCAACAATTATCAAGGCTTTGCTATACTTGCTTCTATCTCTTGTCTCTGCAAAATTATTTTATAGCAAATCCAAAATATCAAGTTATTTTTTATCCCTATATATTTAAATATGCATTTAAAAACATTATGGAAAATTTCTTGCATAACCATCATTCTATTACATTTAACAAAATTAACAAGCTAATTGTTATCATCTAATACTTGATCTACATTCACTTTTCTCCAATTGCCTCAAGATATCTTTATACAGTTGGTTTAAATCAGAATATGTCTGTGGTTTAATTTTTTCAAACATTTAACTATTTAAACATTCGATCTACTAGAAATTTAGCCTTGGTGTATGGAACAATTTATTTATACTTCCATGTGGTTACCCAGTTGTCTTAACTTAGTGGTGCATTTTCCTCCATTGATTTTAAATGACACTTTTTTCCATTTCTTTTACTTATTCCCATATATACTTGGGGCTATATCTGTTTTTTTTCTAATATGTTCCACTGTTCTGTTTATTAATGTGTAAGTACCATCTTTTGATTACTAACGCTTTACAATGTATTTAATACGTAGTAGTCCTGATTTATTTATCCACGTGAACTTTAGAATCCACTTGCTTACTTTTTTGTTTTTTTAAGAGTTGGTATTTTATCGGGAATGTGTGAAATTTAATAAATTAACTTAGGAAGAGTCGATATAGTCATGACCTTGAATTTTCCTATTCTAGAACGTGTTAAAATTCCACTAGTTAAAATTCTTTTTTCATTCTTTAGGAATATTTTATAGTTTTTTACATATAGATTTTACCTATTTCATGGTAAGCTACTCCTTGGTATTTAATCTGTTTTGTTGCTTCAGTAAATGTGGTCTTTTCTTCCTTTAAAGCCTTAGAACGGGTTGCTGTTTGGATGTGCAGCTTTTCTCAGTGTCAGGCTCTCATTCTCTCCTGGATGCTCAGTGGCCCAGGCTCGCACGTGCTGTAACAACCAGGCCACCCCCTGAAGCAGAGCTGGGAGCAGGTGAACCAGGCCAAAGCTTTCTGGTCCTCACTCCAGTCCCACTCACAGGCAGGGCTCAAGGCACTGGGGAGCTGGAGTGAGCAGAAGACGTGAAAAAGCAAACTCTGGGAGCAAGGAGATTCCTTGTCGTCTGCCGAGTGTTTTACAGAAGCTAACTTCCTTTACTACGCAACAACTGATTTGCTCTGTGCTGAAGTGTACTGCATGACAGCCATCTGCTGGATAAAGCTTTCAGATTTCTAAGGAAGGTGACAAAGGCTCTCTGCAGTCACTGCCCAGCTCAAGATCTGCAGCCATTAGAGCATCAGACTCCCTACCTCTCACCCTCCCACCCGCCTGCTCTGCTCCCTACTGCCTCACTCATCAGGTGTGCTCACTCATGACCACCTACAAGACTTCCAGCCTGGGCAAGGTTAGCTTCTCTACTGTGAGCGGGACATCAAGGCAGCTAAGGCAGGGGCTGGCAGTCACCTCCACTGCAAAACCCTTCTGTTGCCGAGGATACCAGGCTCTGCCTGAGCTCCTGCTGACCCCGCCCTACCTCCATCTGGCTGGACTCCTGGACTGAGCAAGCTCATCACTGTGAAATTGGAGCAACCTCACCCTTATCTCAGGTATGTCCTGAGGCTCCCTGGGGGTACAAGTGATCGGTCCCCCTTGCGTCTCTTCCATCCTTGTAGATCCTCTATCCAATCAATTCCTCATGCTGGGCAATTCCTCCCTTACCCCCTCTGGCCCCTTCCTTTCTCTTCCTGCTGCCATCATCGTATCTTGAGACTTGCACAATCACAGTAGCCTCGTAACGGCCTCCTCAGCGCCTTCCCTTCCACCCCATCCTTCACACGACCATGAGCATCTGTCCTGTCAAAACGCGCATGGCTTTCTATGGCCAGTGAACACATATCACTTGTCTTGTCATTCATGATTCCCCATTGTCCAGTGTCCAATCATTCTACCTTCAGCTGCCCTTCCCCCCTGCCCACAGCTTCCATCTTCAAAATCCTACCCATCCTTTTCATCCATGAACTCTTCCTGGACAGCCTTGAACTACTGCTCCTCAGCTCTTCCATCTCATATCACAGGCTTCATCAGTTATGAAGATGTGTGTGTGTGTGTGCATTCAATAATGAGTTTCTGAGCAGCCCAAGGAGCCTCTGTAGCACCCAGCACGGCTTACTCACAAAAACTTCCATGCTGCACTTCTGCACACAGGAATTGGCTGTTTCCTATTTACCAAACCATCAGATCTCTCTCTTATTCTGCCCGTTCGGTATTTAACACCTTGCTATTTTTTTTTAACAATTTTTATTGGGGAATTGGGGGATGGGAACAGCGCTGGGGAATTGGGGGAAGGGGAACAGACAAGTTGCTGTCCTTTTGTTCTTCAGTTTGGTTGTGGAGGACGTTGCTTCACTGGCTCAAGTTGGCACCATCATTGCGCTCTTCCCGGGCGAGGCAGATCAGTCGCCGGCTTTTGGACGGCCGCTCACGCTGGCTGCTGGCCGCTCATGCTGGCTGCTGGCTACACACAGTAGCTCATGGCAACCCACTGCAGCAGGGGCTGCAGCCTACGCCACTGCCAGGAACTCACAGCAGCCTAGCTCCAGGTTGAGCTGTTGTTCAGCATCTTAGCTGTGGAGGGCAGTGTCACTGGCCCTCAAATGTGGGATCCGAACTGGGGCTCTCTGGCATCCCAAGCCAGTTCTTAACCAATGCGCCACTCGGCCGGCCCACACCTTGCTTTTTTATGGCTTTTTGGATCGTAGCAATAACACTCCCATAACACCAAGTGCCTGAGAAGAGTGTTGCCTTCTCCTTCCTGAGTCCAGTGGCTGCACTGGTGACAATCTCCACAGTCCAACAGTCTCCTGTGCACCACCTACATCTCTCCTACTGTCATTCTTGGTTTGCTTTTGTTCTGTGCAAAGTAAGCTTCTTTACTATCTTCAGGGCACTGCTCCTTCATGGTTTGTTTGTTTGTTGTTGTTGTTGTTGTTGTTGTTTCTGATGTCTCAAACACTCAAAATACCCTCTTTTTTAAAGTCTTTATCTGTTTTAAATGTAAGGGCTGGACACTGGTGCTGCACAGCTCCAGGTCATCTCAGATACAGGCCACAGTAAGGAGAACTGCCAGTAACTGTCGAGTGGTTACTCATCCCCAACTGCTCCCAAGCCAGGACGTGATGTGATAAGCGTCTCCTTTTAGCTCTGGCAGGCATACTCCTATGACATATGATGGTTCAAATGCCACTCCTTATTTAAAATAAAGTTACTTGACATTATATAACATCTCGGGATATTCTGGAGAGGAATGGGGAGCAAATCAATGTCAAAGGTAGAAAAGCCCTTGAATTCAAGCAGTACCCAAAGGTGGGGTTGACTAGGTTTAGATGTGGCTACAGGGCGGCAGGTCCCTAGCCCTGAAGTGCCTTGCAGGTAAGCAAAAGGCAGAATCATAGCAACTACTTAGAGAATTTCTGGTCACAACCAGTCAGAACTTAGAGTGAATCCTTCAGGGTAACTTGAGTTAGTTGGTTCCGTGGAACCCCCATACCTGGGACAGCCTAGAGGTTCAAGGTTACACATGAATATTATAAGAAAAAGAGGCCATAAGAATCTATCATTCCATGGACATTAAGCTCTGGAGATATCCAACAGCCTAGTGGGAGGGGTGAGGGTGTGCAATGGCATGAAATTCATCAGTAAAATGCTGGCTCATTTTTCTCTAGAAATATTCTATCTTCCCTAGGGGACAGCCCAGATGTTGGCAGGACTTGCCTCCTCAGCTATCTCAGAAAATATCAAGTCTCAGCCCTTTGTCCCATTACAAGTAAGAAGAGACTCTGCTTGGATCTTGAGGTGCATGTGTGTGCCAGCAGGGCAGTGAGGTCATGGACAGGGAGTGGCGACGCATGGACAGTAACAACTGGCTAGGGGTTCTGAATCCCCAGCAGACATGTAATCCCCTTGTTCTAGATATTCTCAGGAAAAGCTTTTTAGAATATTCTGCTATCTTTTTTCTCCTCTTCTAGCTTCTCATATGTTGGTCATGACATCAGGTAATAGAATGCCTGAGCATTCTCTTTACATCACCCATGAAAGCAGTGCTGGAATTGGAAGTGATCTCCTCCCTGAGCTGGGGTGAATTACAGTTGAATCACTGCAAACTGGTCCATGATTTCTTGTGAGAATTCAGAGTTTGGGAGCAGCATTGTCCCCTGCTATGTGCTCTGCCCACGTACACTGTAGTTCAACAAATAATTTGTATGTCAAAGAAACAGCTCTGGAGCTTTGGATCCAAGAAAAATAGACTATCAAGAATTCCCTTGGATTTCTAAGTATAATTTCTCTAACAGATATTACATAGTTTAAAAAAATCACAAAAAAAACTAGCAAAGGAAAATTCAATTTTCAAAATATTCTTCAATTCTTAGTAAGTGTGATTTTTCTAGTCACGTATGTCTTGACTATACAGCGAATTAGAGCCATGTTCTCAAAGCCCCATTGCTGGTAGATCCAGTCACACGCTGGATGGCACTGGACCAAGGTGCTTCAGAGGGAGGAACAGAAGAGCCTCCGTGGTGACACCCACCAGGCTGTGCATCAGAATTACTCAGGGTAGGAGTACAGTCCCTACCCTCTAATTATGAGTACATAGGTCTGAGATGTGGCCCAGCCAATGGTATTTTTCAAGACCTTTATCAAGTGATTCTACTGATCATTCAGTTTTAGAAAACAATCACCTTGATGAACTATGATCAATTTCAAACCGATGACAATATACCTCTAGTTGAAATATTTAATTTCCTTTAGATGAATAATATGCAGACATCCATCTACAATTTCATATTTGAACTAAAAGAATATTATCTTTTTTTATGTATTTTTTAAAAAATAAACCCACCTAAGGGTACTAAAACCCAGAGAGTCATCTTACATATGAGTTCAAAAAACTCCCCCAGCCTCGCATAAGTAGGAAAGTTTTCCTTTCTCCTTGTAGAAGAGTTTGGGCCAAGGCCTTCTCAATGTGAACCAGCTACAGAATGCTGGTGAAATACGACATACTGAGCTCAAGCATCAGGAGTCGTCATTTTCTATTGTTGTTACTAAGATTATACATTTAAACAATTTTTTTAATTAAAGGATATTATATCATTTCCCTAGATTTCAAGGGAATCACAGGATCAAATCATCTACTTTTACCATCAAAGTTACAAAAAACATTGCAATAAAAATTTAGTTAAAAAAAAAAAACCCTTACAGTTTAAGGTTAAAATTGAAACCCACAAATCCTTGCCCTAATTAAGATAATTAATAATAATCTCTTAGTAAACATGACCATGTGGCAAGTGCAGCTTTAGGTGTTTTACGTGTATCAGCCCATTTAATCCTCATAACGACCCTATGTTCAAGGTCCTATTATCATTCCTATTTTACAGATGAGGAAATCGAGGCAGAGGTTGAGTTACCTGCCCATGATAATACAAGTAGAAACTAAAGGTGTTGGAATTTGAACCCATATAGTCTGGTTTCGGGGCCACAAAGAGAGCCTACAGCTGGACATTAGTTGAACTTCGCAGTAAGTGAATCGCACTAGCACACCTTTTAAGGTAAAAGACAGCATCTATTTTAGAAAAATACCAATTTTTAAATGGCTATTATTATAAAACTAGCATATCACAACAATCCTATCTCATTTGCTTTAGATTTAAATACCTTTTGAAACAGTTGCCACTTTGTTTTCAAACCTTTTAAAATTATTCTAATTCTCTCAGTTATATTAAAAAAATCAGTGGTGTATTATTGAGCACATTTTCCCCATCAGTACACAAAGCAAATTCAAAACAGCACTGGATTAAATGACAAATTTGATTTCAATGTTATTGGCTGTACCTTCTGTGTGTAATTACTTTTAGCTGTTTTGTTAACAGCTAAAACTGGTTATTCCTCACTTGTCACCTGCAGTATAAAAATGGAGCTGTTTAAAACAAAAAACACTTAATTACCTTCCTTTTGGAAAAGGCTTGAATCAATCAGAAGTGTTACAAAGCAAACTGTCACTAGGGAACTTGGCAAATGAGGACATCCAACAGGCTTTCAGCTCCTTGTACTTTCGTGTGTATGCCTGTGTGTGTGTGTGTTCCACTCATTAATTTCTTCACTGCAGAACTGTTTATTAAATATCTGTTATATACCCATTATTGGGGCAGTAATGGTTAGAAGTCCTAAATATCAGACATGCCAAAATCAAATGTAAGTATAAAAACATTTTCCAAACCCTCATAGATATGCTCAAAATTATCTGCCACTTGGAAATATCCAATTTTCAGACTAATTAAGAGTTCACCAGGCTTCAAATAAACTTCCACACTGATTTCCTCATATTCATTTCAGCAAGTTTAAGCTGACATTGATGCTTGCCCTACACAATTTGCAGTAACATCACATAACACCACATCTAAATAACATGCTTCAAAGACTGAATTTAGTTTTTGTTTAACAACTCAAGGTTTTTTCAACATATAGATAGGTGCCTTATTAAACATTTACTACTTGGGTAAATTGTATTTCTAGCTTTAAGAGAGAAACGTGAACCTATTATGTAACTTTGGAATTCAAGCAATTGTGATATGTATGTGCAAGTTGTTCCAAAATCAAATAAAATCTACAATAAATTGATATACAAGACAGGTCTCAGATAAATAAAACCTCATATAGAAAACTTGTTAATTTGACACTAGGAGTTACCATGCTACACTGATTTCTTTTATGTCAAGTGCATGGCAGGTCATGTATTTCTCTTAGGAATAATAAATTGTATATTAAATTTCAAATAATATATTAGTCCATTCTTTCCCCAATCCTAAAATGACAGAGTCCAGAGTGCAGCCAGAGTGCACCTGAGCATTGCCAGCCTTCTGCCTGGGCCCAGTCCACACAGAGGACCCGGGAGGGGAGGTGGAGACAGGCCTACACAGGCCAAATCTGATAGCAAATGGGGATATCTGATTTAGAAGACTGATGCCTGCTTGAATATTCCACGATCTGGCCAAGATGTAAAGAGGGTTTCAAGGGCCAGCCGAGTGGTGCATTGGCTAAAGGTTGGCTTGGGATGCCAGCTCTGAGCATGAGGGCCCAGGTTCGGATCCCACATGAGGACCGGTGCTGCTGTGCCCTCTACAGCTGGGATGGTGGATGGCAGCTTGACCTGGAGCAGGGCTGCTGTGGGTCGCCAGTGATGGCGAAGGCTGCAGCCCCTGCTGCAGTGGGCTGCCGTGAGCTACTGTGGGTGAGTGGCCAGCATGAGCAGCCCGCAGCCAGTGTGAGCTGCCATGAGCCTCCGTAAGCAGCCATCCAATGGCCATTGAGTGACTGCCTAACCGGGAAGAGCGCAATGATAATACCAACATGGGCCAGTGAAGTGACATCCTCCACAACTAGACTGAAGAACAAAAGGACAGCAACTTGTCTGTTCTCCTTCTCCGATTCCCCAACGCTGTTCCCTCCCCCAATTCATCAATTAAAAAAAAAAAAAAGAGGGTTTCAAGCCCTGAAACACAGTCAGTGTTATAGACCATATAAAATTGTCCCAGTCACCTCCAATCATGTGATAAAATGTCTGTGGAGCAGTTTCTGTAGCGAGGTAAGACTGCTTCCAAGAGGCTCATGCAAGCGAGAGGGGAGAGGAACGTTCTCACAGGAGGCTGGTTAGTCCAGTCCTCTTCAGGGAGGAGAGTGTTTAATAAATTGGATTTTACAGAAAGTTCTATAAGAAGCCAAAACCCAACAGCTGCACACAGTTCAGATTAAGAATCAAAACCTCGGTACATAATTCTTAGGGAAGGGGGATTTCTGGGGCTGTTTGTCAAACTCAAGTTTTACTTTATGTCCATCCAGCCATGAAAAGGAAAACACTGTCTCTCCTGACTGCAGCAGGCTGTTGGAGCTTCCTGACAAAACAAGACCCTGCTGTAGACAAGAGGGAGGGCCTTGGGCCTCAGGCAGAATTTTCTGGATTAGTGGCTGCACAAAGCAAAAGTCAAAGCAGGGTCAGAACCAAGCCTTCTTTAGTTCAGCTCTGCTTTTCTCACAGGCCCACAGTGCCAGGTATAGCCTGGACCCTCTCAATGACTGACAAATCCAAATGTCTCTGTTCTTGTCACGTGTGACTCTCCAGATACAATGTCCAAGCAGATCTCAGAGAATTGCTGGGTCTTTGCACCATTAAATGTTGGTCCCAAGCTTTGCTGCCCTTACCCTTCCAGGTTTACAGGCGTGGTCTTTCAACGAACACCTTAATGCAGAGCGTTGGTGTGGCCACCAGGGGCTTGAAGGCTCCATAAACATGGCGGATGGGAGGAGATTTGTGCTAAAAGTGGCGACTCAAGACCCAGGTAGCTTTGCCATCACCTGAGTAGCCTGAAATGACAACAATCACATTTCCCCAATGGAAAGGTAATCAAACATAGGATGAACACAGGTCATGACCTAAGGCTTTAGACTCTAAATGGAAACTCTAAAATGAATGATCCTCTATGAATCCCTCAGAGGACTGACAGAAGACATGACATACAAAAACATTTTTTTCCCATCATCCCTATCTACGTTCTTTTATATACTTCATTTGCTTCAGAATATATATTTAAGGAGATTGTCAATACCGGAGAACAAATGTTTTCAAATGGATTATGGGTCACAGTAGATGCCTGTGTGAGAAAAATGAGGGGTTTTGTGCAATTTGTTGGGCTATCGAACTTTAATGACTCTTCTGCCAAAATGATTTTGGTCAGTGAAAATTAAAACTAACCAGACGTATGACAAATGTTTACGATCAGGGTCAAGAGTGTTTACTTTTCAGCAGTTAGCTTTTAAAACAAAAGAGCTTTGCCTGAAGATGAACTGAACACAGCCAATGGTATTTCACATTACTTGGGAGAGTGACAAGCTTACAGATACTGTTTACAAGGCCCACCAAGTCACAGGCATTGGATACGAGTGTAGGTGACGAAGTCCATCTCTTCATGGTGATATCTATTTTTAAAGGTCGGCACACACACACATACAATATGATATGGTTTCCCTGAGAAAATCAGAACTGCCAAATCATTACCACATTTCTAATTTTAAATTTGAGTTAACAAACACCAAAGCAGAAGCTGAGATTTGATTTTAAATTTTGCTGTACTAAAATTAAACTAGAATGTTACGTATTCACTTTCTCCTTATTACTAGTGGCAAATTACATTTTAAAGAAAGTAAGTATATATTTTTTGGTTGTTATTCATGTCTATTCACACATACATTGTATAATATGTATATAAACATAAACATAGATAACAGTGAAGGAAAGATTGCCAATTCACTCCCAACAAGAAATGAGATATAGCCACAAAATACAACAATGCCTAAAAATCAGATTGTTTCAGAATAATAATTTTTAAAAGATCATTTATAGTAGTAATAGCATTACAGACACTATCAGAACTGTGTAAAGGAAGATTTTTATGTCTATATAAATATATTATATATGTTTTAAAAATTATCACTGCAAACATTAAAATCAGTAAAACTTACAGATATCCATGGCCATGTTGTTTATGTCTTGACTTATCAGCTGAAGATAAAGGAGAAGGCAGCAAGAGAAAAGAAAATATGAGAAAACAGAAGTAAAATAGGAAAGTAAGAGGATGAAAAGAGAAGAGGAAGAGGAAGAAAGGAAGAAAGGAAGAAAGGAAGAAAAAGGGAGGGAGGAAGAGGAGGAGGAAGGGAGGGAAAAGGAAAGCAGAGGGAAGCAGGAAAGCAGAGGCAGAGGATGTGGCTGACTCTCTTTAGATTGCCCCTAAATACTCACCCCTCTGACAAACCAAAGGTCAGGTGGTAACTCAGATAGTCAACCATGTTGGTTATTTTAAAAATATCCATTCAGCTCAACAGCTGAACTGAATTGTTTTTGCTACACAGTCACCTAATCCAATTAAACACATGTATTCATCCAGACTTGAAGCAGGGGTTAAGCAGGGGGCGTAAGGAAATACCCATGTCTCTTTATTCCGTGTACTTAACAACTGCGGGTTACTATATACTTGTAAGAAACAGGTAACTCTGGTTGCACTTGTAGATTGAAAGCTCATCCTAATCAACCTATTTTGATTTCAGATGAAAAGAAACGCAGTGGAGGAGTCTCTGCCCTCCTGTGCTATTCTATTCATGAGGACACCAATTATTTCTCTGAGCCTGCTCAGACTAGCCAGTGGCTGCCGGGGATGGGGGGTGGGGTGTGTGTGTGTGTGTGTGTGTGTGTGTGTGTGTGTGTGTGTGTGTGTGTGTAAGGAGGACTGCTTGATCCAGAAGGAAGTTTCCATAGGAGGCTGAGTGGGTTGGCAGGAGGGGCATTCCAGGCCGAGGAGACTACAATGCAAAGGCAGAGCGGGGAAGGCGCATGGCACCTGGGAACAGGAGGCCGCCATTGCAGTCAGAGCCCAGGGTGCAGAGCGAAGCATGGCTGTCTCTAGAGCAATTTACGAGGCCTCCCAAGGACATGACACCTGCCACCTGAGCTGTGGACCCATGGGCAGGGTGAGGGCCGCAAACTTGGACATTAGCTGGTCCCTTCTCTACGCTAACACATCCTCCAGCCCTGCATTTCCTATACTGCCCAAGAGTTCCCATTATCTTCTATTATGGGTTCATTTTAATAATACAGGTTCTAGGGGAAAGCCAAACACACACACACACACACACACACACACACACACACATCTTGAGAGCACAGGGAACCTTAGAAATGGTGTGGGTCAACTGCTGTTCTTTTAGGTGAGAGGTTAAATGTCTTGTGCAGGTTCACAGGGCATCTCTGTTCTTCCCATCTTACTGCCCAACTATGGTTTCTAAACTGTCAGAGGTTTACAATCTGCAGATGTCTGGGGAAAATATCATTAGTAGCCACACTGGGTACTCAAAAATAACTGGAATGAATGGATAAATGACAAGTATTTCCCACGGTTCACTTGATTAAGTGCAAGATCTCACACAAACCATCATCCCAAAAATGTCTCCGAATGACACACATCACAGCTCTGGTTCCCAAAGGCCATCTTTCATTCGCACCCATAAGTGTAAAAAAGATAAAAGCAAAAACAAGCCAAACATCATTTAAACCAATTTCTCACGAAACCTCATGACCTTTAGCCAAAACACAAACTTAAGAAAGAATAAAGATGCCAAAGGACAAGCTGGCAACGTGTGACATGACAAATCCCTTAAACCACTGAACTCTCAGCACTTCCTATCCACATTGATCATTAAGTAAGTGCTGCCTATGATACTAACTTGAAGGATTCGACTACAATGTTACTAGCAATGGTGAGCCAGGATCTTAGGAGACATAATTAAAAACATGGAAATGAACAGTTAATGTGTCCAGAACCTACAAAAATTGCACCATGTGTGTGTGCGCACGGGTTTGCCCTGGGAGTGTGTATTTGTGGATTGGTGGGAGGGATGGTAAAGCCACAGAAAAGTTTCCTCTGACATAGTATGCTTTGATTTCTGTAGAAAAGCACCACTGTTTTATATTTTCCCTCTGCAACCCAAGCATCACAAATCACGTGGATACATCAGCAGTTGATGCACTGAGGTCCTCCAACTCACATCAGCAAATGCATGAGGTGCAAATCCACGTTCTCTGGATCTGTCCCGTCCAGCTACTGCAGTTGGAACTAATTAAAATTAAGTCAAGTTAAAGTGCGATTCCTTGGTTGCACTAGCCACATTTTCAAGTGCTAAACAGACACCCTACAGCACAGCGCCAGCTAGACAATATTTCCATCAACACAGAAAGCTCGACTAGACAGTGATGATTCTGACACCTGGGCAGCCCTGACTGTGTTTCAGTGGGTGAATGGGCCACTACAGAGCTGTGTGCCCCAGATGGCATCACCTAGAGGCCTCCAGGCACTTACTTCTAAGATCCGCACTTCTATACACATAATCACAATGAGACTTTAGTCTCTCAGGTGTTTGTTCTTTACTTTCTGGGAGTCAAAGCCCCTTGAAGGAAAATGGGGAAAACAATGGATCTTCTCCTCCATTCAATGAGTTTTCAAAAAAAGGGACATTTTTCTTGTATTTGTCGGGAGATAGTCTAACCTTCTAAAGCCTGCTCATGGAGCTGTTTAAAATGGTCTGTTCAACAAAGTCATTTCTTACAGTGGTCATCTCAAATACAATTTCCCTGCAATAACAATTTTGTCTTCACCCTGCCCTATGGTATCTACCTGTCAGTCTTTTTTTCTTTTCTTTCTTTAAATTTGAGCTCATGAATCATAGAGATCATCATCAGTTCTCACATTAGCCAGAGAGATACTATGCATAAACATAACACAGAGCATACTCAGAAAACTCTCAACTTAGAAAACTCTCCATGAAAATACCAAGGTAATTTATTCTCAAATCTTAGCACACCCATTTACAATCTAATTACCATTTTTACCTGGAGCTACTAAATAAATTGCAATTTACTCTGAATGAAATAATTACCTTGTGAAGGACAAATGTTGGAATGTTTATAGTGCCATGAACCAAGAACGCTCTTCACAACTTATGCAAAATTAAATGTAAAAATAGTAACATACAATGTAGGTAGGGAGGCAGCTAATGCTCTAGTTTGAATAAAATCAGCTTCCCCTGGTGGTAGAAGTGAATAATCTTAAAAAAGAAAACATACAGAAAGATCGATCACAGATTCCAAAGTTTCTTTTGTACTCAGCTTCTCTCACACTACTAGTGACACACAATACATAGTTCATCTGATGTGCCTAAGCTCCTTCTAAACTCCAAAGTCTTCAGGTAAAACTACCTTTGTTTTTCAATTTTTACTAACTTTTATAATAAAATTTTCAAGAAAGACAATGTCTGAAACGTAAGACAGAAATAAAGTTGATTTAATGATTTATTTCTGGAACATCCTGATTGAACGATATCAATGTCAACCTTTGCCTTGGCAATCAATTAACATTTTATAGACAGTACTTTATGACAGTGAAGAGAATGTGGGTTAAGAAAAACAAGTGGGTATCTGACCTGTACTTGTCTACACTGAACAGATTTTTTTAAAAAGCATATGAACTTTACCAGTATAAATTATAGGGGAGGAGCGCATTTTGGAACATTGAAAATGCACACAGAAGGTAGATGCTAACCCTAAGAAGCACATTCTTTGGGATAGGCTCCATGGCACGTATTTTAAATTCTGTCATTCAAGCACTTTAAAGTCAGAGGTTGAAGATGAAGAGAATCAACCACTCCGAGCACTTGAGTAAGTCTCCATCAAAACTTAAGCTCCATGAGAGCAGGCATTTTGTTTTTCACTGTTTTCTTCTCAGCACCTGTATCAGTCTATGACATATAGTATGAGCTCAGAAAATAATTGTTGATTACGAATAGGAGCCTGGCAGTGAGCTAATAAACTTAAAGGGGGGAAAAAATGCTAAGCACAGCATACTCCTGTTGTGAATAGGAAAATTTTGTCTTAGGCATCAGGAGAAAAGAAAAAGTCCAAAATAGATAAGAATATATCAGGTTAGAGAAAAATATTTAAACGAACAAAAAGAAACAAGAGCTTAATCTGAAGAGAGGACAGAAACTTGGAAAAATAAAGGACTGAAGGCCAAGAATGGCGATCTAACCAACCGAGAAGGAAGAAATCGGCTGCACACTTAGTTCAATAGAAGCCAGCAAGTACAGTGAGAAAACGTTTTTAAATATATATGTGTTCTTGCTCAAGGCATCTCTAACTTGTTACTGCTCTCCTGCCTTCAACCACCACCTTCCAGATATAGGGTCTCCTCTCCAAGGAAGGTTAGAATATTTTCAAGCTCTGAAACCTTTGAATTACAGAGTTCAAATAAGTAGAAGGGACCTTAGAAATCCTTCAGTTCTACGCTCATTTTAATGAATGAGGCTCAGAGAGGTTGAGAACTTACCCAAGGTCACACATCTGGTTATTAATTAAGACCAGGGCTGCTCTCACTTATACTCTGCCATTGCTTGAAGCACTCCTCAGGGTCAAATACTTTCAATTTCCCAATGCAATCAATGTTCTTCCTCCACTGTGAGCAGGGAAAACACTTACTGGAAGCTTTTTTGGGGGGTGGAGGGTGCGGGGGAGGAAAGTGGGGGGGGGGAGTCAAGGGTGGGTAGAGCGCAAAGCTTGTTTGCTAATCCCGGCTTTAACATTACTTCCCTCCCATGTGTTCCTCCCTCCACCTTCTTACTGTAACTCCCTTTTGGAATATTTAAGAACTGTTAGCTGCCTACAAGCTCCTTGAAGCCTCCAGAGAGAAGAACTTATACAAATCCAAATAAATAAAGTCCATCTCAAATGGGAGGACCCTGTGTTGGTCTATAATGCATAGCATGACGCTTATTCATCCTAGTCCATTGATTGCATCACATCAGTATCTACCCATGGAATTTTAAAACATCCAACACTTTCAATCAAAAATGCATGAAATGACAAAGCCAAATGATGATGTGTGTGTGCGCTAAAATGAACATCTGGTGGAAATTAGGACTGTAGCATACTTTGGAGAGCCGTATACCTGAACATGCCCACTGTTCTTTTTTTCTAACCTGGCTTAAACCTAGAGAGGCATTAGCTGCATTAGGTACCCAAAGCAAAACTTGCAAAATAATAATAATAATAATAATAATAGTAATAATAGTAATAATAATAATAATAATAGACATTAAAATGTTATTTGTTCTTGTGTTTCATAACAGTAACTTTTAAAGGAATGAACTAATTGCAAAATAAACACATGTAGCTGAATTTTGTGATTATTCTTAGTACATGATAAACTGAAATAATCAACTTAAAGTTAAAAAAAAATTTTTTTTCTAAGAAAATCTGTATGCAGAAACAGAAGCAAAACTTTTAAAGGTTAGTTTACCTTTCATAACCTACTTCCTAATTTAATATATTTTTAGCTACTGAAAATCAACTGCTTTCTTAGTTGAGTTTTGGCTGCAGTGGCTTGTTCGTTCTTGAGTGTGCATCATGTGTGCAAGCACAACATGTGTATATTTAAAATTTTTGGTTTAAATGGGATAAAATTTGATACAGTATTTTCAGAATGTATGAAAAGACCAGGGCTTAAAATATTTAAAGTATTCAAAGCCTTAAAAATATAAAAATATCGATATGATCTTTCTGTGCAATGGCTCCAAATATCTGAGCCTAAGTTATTTGCCAACTTTCCACACTCAGAAAGTAATTGAAAATTCAGGAAGAAACAAGAGACCTCTGATGAATCAAAGCACAGCCTACAAATTTTAGGTGCCTTATTTATAAAAGCCCTTTAAGTCTTCACTCAGAAACAAATTGTTCTTTTTTATGCATAATTCTATTAGTACTGGTCACACAGGATACAAACTCCAACATAACTTAATTAGAAGTGAACAACTTCTCACTGAAGAGAAAATAAGCAATAAAAGCCAAATGAATATATTACACCTGAAATGGATAGAACATATAATTCATGGTACAGAGACTAGCACGAGAATTTTTATCTGAACTTGGACCCTAAGAAGGGAGTGATGAGCAACTGAAGGGACATACAGCGCTTTAGAAAACAAAGGCAGTCTGTGGACATTCGGTGCAGAGGCCAAAGCCCTGTCACCTTACTACGCCTGAGATGGGATCCTTACAAATAGGTGCTCGGGGGTAAAGCTCAGTAGGGTTGAAGCAATTGGGAGATCACGAAGGTCTCCAAGAAGACAGAACAGTGCCCACCGAGTTGTGGGTGTTGAGTGAAGGGGCAGTGCAAAAAATAGGTGATAGTGTGAGGTCAAGGGGAGCTTTATTTAGGATGGAGGAAACTTGAGTATGCTTTCAACATGAGGAAGACGAGCCAGGAGAAAGGCAGACATTAGAAATAAGAGAAATGGGGGACAACTGTCTGGGCAGGGATGGCATGAAAAGCACAGAGGAACAGATCAGCCTTGCCAGACAGCCCACCTCTGCCCCAGGGAAGTCTTCTTCAAATCCCCATCTGACCTGGTTCCTCCTGACTTGGTGGTTCTGCAAGGAAGTCATTTAAAACAGTGCTACTCAAAGTCGGTCCTTGGACCAGAGGCATTAGTGTCACCTGGGGTCTTGGTTACCAAATCTCTGGCCCTACCCCCATATCTATGAATCAGAATCTGCACATTAACGAGAGCCTATCAAAGTTGGAGAAGTGCTGGCTTAAAGCAGTGTTATAAACATGGGTATTGAAATTAGATATCTCTGGAGTCAAACCCAGCTCTACCCTAAACCCAGGTCATGTGCCTTTGGGAAAGCTTCTCTTAGCCTCAGCTTTATCCTCTGTAGAACAGGAATAAAAACAGCACTATTTCTCAGGGTCTATTGTAAAAGTTCAATGAGATAATGGAGGTAAAGAGCTTGGCATTGAGCGTGGCACACAGTGATAATAGATGGCATGCTATCATTGTTCATCCTTTCCAGCCTACTTGTATAACAGTTTCATTATGTCTGTGTCTGAACCCATGCAGGGAATGAGTTCACAAGGACGGGGAACATGCTTCAGTCATTTTCATTTCAGGGCATCCAACCCAGAGGCCTGCATGCAGGTGTGTAATATTGACGTGAAGCACTCAGCTTGTTGAAATGGATCCAGTGTGTGACATGGGTAAATCAACTATTCCAAAGCAAATATTAAAGTTCTTTCTTTGACTATATTGACATAGAAGCCAGTTAGAAATAGGTTATGAACTTGCTTGGGATTAAAGGATCAGCTTTCAGAAGAGAATAAACAAGTTACAAAACGGAATTGATTCCTTTCTTCAAACCTTCTACCACCAGGAGTTGCCCTAAGGAAGGGAGGATGAGCTCTCCTTTAAAGGAACACAAGGTGCTTGGGCTCCTTCCCAGGGTAAGAATTGAAACCCCCCCGGAGATTTTTACCCAAAGGGAAAAATTGAATTCTTGGGAAAAGTAAAATAAGGCAAAATACCCCCCTAAATTAGTTTTTTCGTTTTTGGGAAGGCCCCAAATATTAAGTGGGTGGACTTAATGGAAGGCACTTAAATTTCTTGTGTGGGAAAAAGCCAACTAACATAAACCCCTTAGGCCCTTAAATAGAAGGCCAAATGTTTCGGCTTGAATTATTAGAATTGGAAAAAAAGGAACCAAAACCCCAGAACACCACCTTTTATAATAAAAAATAATTAAAACTGCAAAAAAAATTTTTTGGGGCACTGTTAATTTTTGAAAAAAAGGAATCAACAAGCCATTCCAATGAAATTCAATCCAGTAACTTCCCTTTTTTGGGGACTCACTTGGCCGGGGGGCACTAGGTAAAATCTTGGGTTGGCAAGGGGGTTGGCCCTAAGTTCCCCTCCGGGGCCCCCAACGGGGAAAGGAACCCCAGAACATGGTTGCCAGGGCCCTGGGTTCAAGGGCAAAAAGTCAAAGGAAGGTTTTGGGAAGGACCCATCTTGATTTACCCTCCTGGGAGGCCGGGAAAAGGAAGAAAACTTCAGGGGGGGTACCCGGCAAAAAAGTTGGCTTCAAAGACCCGAAAGGGGAGCCTACGGAGTGAAACTTAAGCCTAATTGGAAACCATTGAAGGTTTGGGTTTTGAAGGGGTACAATAATCAGGCCTTGGTTTAGGGGGGCCCTCTGAGGATGGACCGGACAGTGGAGAACCTGGGGGACAAAAAGACCAATTAAGGGCAAAGCCATCATCTAGGTAAGAGACAAGGGGGCTCAGGAGGAGGTGGGAGGCACGCGCATCATTTCAGAGACAGACTTAGCGGCCTTCGTGACCTATAGGGAGAGGAGTCAAGGGTGACAGCATGGCTTCTGGTTCAGGAATTGACCTGCAGGAAAGCTCCAGATCAGGGAATTCTCCTGGTCACAGGGAGGACCCCTGACATGTGTGCATTAATATAAAATTGCAATGAGCATCCAGAAACCCCAGGCAGCCTCAGAGTGAGGAGATGACTTCTTTTGCATCCCCCCAAAGAAAAAGGGGCCTCTGGTGGCTCATCCCACAGCTCTCCGTGCAGCCTGTGAGAGCCTGAAAGCCGTAGCTTTCTAGACATCTTTGTAAAAGCCAGTGGCCCTTTTCTTTGGATACAATCTCTCAATTGTACAATTGTAAATGACCCTAGGTGTCGCCAAAGATGTGCATTCTGAACTGAAATTCAAAATCTTCCAGCAAGAAACAGTATGTCTCGGAATACAAGCAAAGCTATCTGGGTTTGTTGAACGAAAGTAATGTAAGCTGGGTGCTTTAACCGAATTTCCCTTTGAAAGTTATGCTCCTGCCACCAGAGTCAGACGAACCTCAAAAAAGCAATTCCCTGAAGACTCTCTCTGCCCATCACTATCACCTCCTCTTTTCTTCAGAGAAATGACAAGACGATCCACTCCTGGCAGGACACCCAACTCCTCAAGAGCTCTCCTGGGTAGGTGAGAAGAGGCAGCCACCTATGCCGAGCCCACTGCTGCTTCTCTCTGGGCAGGCGGAGGGCATTTAGACCTCACAGCTTTTCTCAGCAGGGGATCCCACCAGCATTTTGGCCAAGGAAATGCTTTGTCCTATTGGACTGTCCCATATCACGGGGCATTTACAATTCACAACGACATTCCCCCAAATGCCAGCCATAGTAATTGTTGTGAAAAACCAGAAACACTCCAAGCATTTACAAACACTCACTAGGGTTGTGGTGCTACCTCTGGTTGCAAACCATAGCGGTATTCACTGATGAAGCTCATTTCTATAAATATTTTGTTTTTCTACCTGATAAAAATAATTACTGCTCCTACTGGTCCATCTGATAAGGTATGAAGAAACAATCTTTTTTTTTTTCCAAAGGAGAAATATGTCAAATAAACCATAAATATTCTCCAGCTCATTGCTATTTTTTAGCAGAAGCAAGTCACCAAGCTAAACTACAGAGACCACAGCTATCTCTAGGGCTTCGAAAGGCTGATACAGCATTTTTCTTGGAGAATTTAAAAATGACATACAGTTCAAAATCTAGAATATAAAGTGAGGTTTATTTAAAAAAATAAATAAATTCTGGAAATCAGAGGGTCAAGCTTGAAGAATCACCAAGAAAAAGAACCCTCAAAACAAAAATTGTACCAATGAATTACTGGTGACTTATATTTCCACATGCATTAATAATAGGAGTGAAATAAAACTTGCCCTTCTGACCTCCAACCCATACTTGAGATACAATCATTGCAGTACTTTGCATTGAGAATACACTTTTCATTCCAAGGTTTCAAGTGCTAAGATTTAGACGGAATGTACTTACTAAATTATATTAATCAAATTGTTAGCATAAACGTCTCAGTACCATAAAGTAAGTTCTTTTGTTTTTAAGAAAAAAAAAAATCCAATCCTTCCCAATTCAAAAAAACAAAAACAAAAACATGCCCTAAGGTACCTAGAGGAGTAACTTGCAATAACTAACACATACTGAGAGAAAATTCTAGTGTTTGAAGTCAACAAATCCTTGGGAAGCATGCTTAGACAGACAGCACGTAAAAAATAAAAAACAAACTGCATTTAGATTTATAGGAAGATTTTCCACTTACTTCAATTCCTGTATAATCCTTGTTCCTCTATGTTAAAGGGGGAGGGGGGAAATCACAAAGTAATTCCTTATTTTTCTAATTAAAAAATAAACAAAATAAAATATGTTATAGCCTTGAATCCAGCTTTGGGTGTCCTCAGGTATTTTCTTTGAGTCGCCCTTCAATAAATACTATTTTCAAATTCTCAACAATAAGTAAAATATCAAAAGTTAGGCCAAGACACTGTATAAAATCAAATAACACAACGCAAACCAGGCAAGTGCATCTATTCGAAGTGATGATTCAGAACAGGATAAATTTAGAACGGTGCTTTCCAAAGGAGCTTGGGTGCCAACTGCAGTACAGGTGAAGGCTACATCCCAAAAGTTTCTCTGAAAAAGGATCGCCAAAATATTATTAAAAGGAGTCTTCTTTTTGAAGTAGTCAGTCCCCCGGTGTCCTTGACACTGAACTTCTCCAATCTGGCCTTGATGTGGCCATCCATTACTGGGTAAATCCACGTGAAACCTGAGGACACTTCAGCTGGGGAGGACGCTGTCAGAGGCAGTGGGGCAATTTCACATGAGCCGGGCCTTTTATGGCCTGAACTCGAGAGCCTTGATCCCAGCTTATCTACCAAAATAGCTCTCGAAACTCAGAGGAGCCCATCAGCTGTTGCAATAGGCCTGGCTAGCAGCTACTTTAAATGCAGTGAGATAGTTTGCATTGTCTCTCAGTTTGTTTTATAGAGAAATAAAAAATGCAACATCAGTCTACTGACCAGGCTATAACAGTACAGAATGGAGTGGGCAAACATTTTTCTAACTCTAGTTTTGGGGTTAAAAAAGAGCACAATCATTGATAAAGCTGAGATGCTGAACACTCAAAAAGTAAGCAATATACTATATGCACACACACACACACACACACACACACATTAAACAGAATGCTAGAAAGGCACAGGTCTATTTCTTCCTTTACAAGTTGTGTAGACGTCTGTGGATTTCTTCCCACTTCCAATAATTGTAGAAATGAGTCATCATAAGGAAGAATTATGCTGCAAGTTCTTTCTCTAAAACAATACATATATTTTGTCTTAAAGCCAAAGACAATGCTCCAACTGACAAGATCTCCCCTCAGATGGATCTCAGGTCGCTCAACTCACTTAAAACTCAGAGGAACCTTAACTAATAATAATAAAAGAAGAACTATCAAGCATAACTGCTTCTAAAAAGACCATTTACATTTTTTAAATATTAAAACTACATAGTACGACCCTGCTTACAAAAGTACTTACAATTGTAGGTGTCCTTGTTGTTAGGAAGAATGAAAGTCTCAAATGTTCATCCTAACTTCAATATAAATCACAAAGCCAGAACTCCGGGGCCGGGCCAGAGCAAAAGCTGTGCTGTGTGCTGAGGCTGGGGTGGTATGCCTCTGGGAGCCCGTTCTCAGACCACCAGCTGCATCTGTCAGCAGAGGCCTCCCAAAGCAGGATCTGAATGCCTGCTATTAATTAGCCCTGCAGGACAATGCCTCCCCCTAAACAGACAGTCCTGTGGCCAGGTAAAAAGATGGCAGATACCCTGGACTGCCATAATAATTCAACACTACCTTCATGACTATTTTGTACAAGGATTAAAAACAAATTGCCCAAGCCAAAGTTTTTACCCATTTTAAGGCGACAAACAAATTTCACAGCATGACCTCTGCTTCCTAATCTCAGTCCTGGCCCGCATTTTATTTTCCTTTTGACCAATTTTTCTTCTCATCCATTTGAAATTTGTTGTGTGTTGTTTTATATAAAGTAAAACCTTGGATTGCAAGTGACTTGACTTACGAGTGTTCCGCAAAACAAGCAAACATTTGTAATACATTTTAACTTGGTAAATGAGCGATGTTTTGCAATACGAGTAGTTTGTTTCCGGAACGAATTATGCTCGCAAACCAAGGTATTACGGTATTTATATACTCATAAGCTACTTTAAACTCCTCCTCCTGGAGCAAAGCAGTGTAAAAATAAATAAAAACTTATGTAAAACAGTTGACCATGGGCTCTTTTAAGAAAACATAGGAGAAAACGAATCACTATTACAACAACAATGCAGTATTTTTTTCCCCCTAAAAAAGATTCACTCACACAAAATAAACATCTAACTTTTGGATGTCTATTAAATTGTTCCTCACTGCTTCCTGTAGCAACCAAACTGGCCTAGGTTAGTACATTAGAGTCTAACAGAATAATTCTTCTCAGATAACACTTTTATACATCCTGTGTGTCTTTGTTCAAATCCCAGTTAATTCTACCTGTGCAACCTGTTTAAATACTTTCTTTACTTTTTCTTCTATCTGCCATATTCAGGAAACTCTCCTCATACAAACTCTTTTCCAAAAAAGAACAGTAATCAGAACTGACATGCATGAGAGTAGATTTCATGATATACCCATGAAGAAAATGAAAAATCATATATTATTACTTAAAATTAAAATAAGGGGCTGGCTGAGTTGCTCACTTGGTTAAGAGCTTGCTCAAGAGTGTGAGCTCTGAGCAACAGTGGTTCAAGTCCCAGCCTGAGCTGAGCAGCCGCTGAGCTGCAAACAGGTGGCAGGATGGCTCAGCTAAAAAAAAAAAGAAAAAAAGAAAAAAAAATTAAAATAAGAACTAGATTTATACCATGATTTGTGATACCCCCAATTCCCACTGATCTCCATTTTTGAAATTTAATTTTTCACAATAAATGGATTCGCGTATGTTTGTAAATTTGGACATTTCCAAGATATTTGATAAGTGGTTATTTCTCATTTGCTATTATTTAATACTAGTATTATAACAATATGTCTGTCTACTATTCTTTCTAGTAACTGTTCATTATAACAGCTTTATTGTGGGTTTTACTGTCTTTTGTGAGTTATTCTAGGAAACATATCTATTTATGATGCCATTTCTAAATGAAACTACATTCATATTTCTATAACACCTATTTTATAACAAAAATGAACATATTGAAAGCAAAACTGAAACACACCACAATTTACAATCATTCCAAAGAACACAAAATATTTAGATATAAAGTTAACATGTATAAGATCTGTATGCTGTAAATTACATAATGCTGATAAAAGACATCCAAGAAGACCTAAATAAATATATAGACATATAAGGTCAGACAATTAAGTTAGCAAATTCATCCTAGAAAAAGTGCTGCATATCTCACTGCTGAATATCACTATGGTCACCTTCAAAGTACTCCCCTTGGGAAGCTATGCACTGACACCAGCACCTAGTCCACCCTTCAAAGCAATTTTGGAACTTTTTCTGGAATGGCCATCAGAGCTGTTGTCATATCACCCTTGATGTCCTAAATGTTATCACCATGTCTTCCTTTCAATATCTCCTTTATCTTTGGGTAAAGAAAGAAGTCATTGGGGCCAGGTCAGGTGAGTAGGGAGGGTGTTCCAATACAGTTATTTGCTTATTGGCTAAAAACTCCTTCACTGGGCCAATTGAGTGGCTCAGTTAGTTAAGAGTATGAACTCTGAGTAACAGGGTCGCTGGTTCAATTCCCACATGGGCCAGTGAGCTGTGCCCGAGCTGAGCTGCCGCTGAGCGAGATAGCTCAGATGGTGAGAGCATGTGCTCCTAAAAACAAGGTTGCTGATTCGACTCCCTCATGGGATGGTGGGCTACACCCATCCACAACTAAGATTGAACACAGCACCTTGAGCTGAGCTGCTGCAAGCTGCCAATGGGCAGCTGGATGGTGACTGGACTTAGAGCTGAGCTAGCTGCATCCTCCACAACTAAGATTGAAGGACAACAACTTGGCTGTTCCCCTCCCCCAATTCCCCAACATTGTTCCCCTTCCCCAATTCCCCAATAAAATCTTTAAAACAAACAAACAAACAACAACAACAAAAAACTCCCTCACAGACAGTGCCATGTGAGCTGATCCGCTGTCAAATTGCAAGAGCCATAAATTGTTGGTGAAAAGTTCAGGTCATCTAACTTTTTCATGCAGCTTTTTCAGCATTTCCAAATAATAAATTTGGTTAACTGTTTGTCTAGTTGGTACAAATTCATAAAGAATAATCCCTCTGATATCAAAAAAAGTTAGCAACATCATTGCAACAAGTTTGCGAACTTAATTGTCAGACCTTGTAGACTGTGTTCATGTGTTGGAAAAGCCAAAATATAAAAGATGTCAATTGTCCCCAAAACAATCTATAGATTTAATGCAATTCCTATCAACATCCCACCAAGGTTCTTTGGTAGATTTAGACAAGCTTATTTCAAAACTTACATGCAGAGACACAGGCCTTAGAATAGCTAAAACAATCTTGAAAAAGGAGAATAGTGTAATCAATCTATCTATATTGAGGTCTACTATGTAGCTATGGTAATAGAATAGAAAATCCAGAAATAGACCCACAGAAATACACCCAACTGATTTTTGACAAAAGGTGCCTTTTCAACAAATGATACTGAAGCAACTGGACATCCATAGAGGAAAAGAAATTGACCTTGACCTAATTCTCACACCTTTTACAAAAGTTAACTAAAACAAATCATGAAATTAAATGTAAAATATAAAACCATAGAACTTCTAGAAAAAAATAGGAGCTTCAGGACCTAGGCAAAGTGCTCTTGGACTTGACACCAAAAGCACAATCCATAAAAAGAAAAAGAATGACAAATTAGAATCATCAAAATGTAAAACTTCTACTTTGCAAAAGACCCTGTCAAGAGGATGAAAAGACATTCTACGAAGTGGGAGAAAATATTTGCAAATTACAAATCTGAAAAAGGACAAATATCTAAAATAGATGAAGAATTCCCAAAATTCAACAGCAAAAAAACCAAGCAGCCCAATTAGAAAATGGGCAAAAGACATGAAGAGACAATTTACTGAAGAAGATATACAGATGGCAAATAAGCACAGAAAAAGACATTCAACATCATTGACATGAGAGAAATGCAAATTAAAACCACAATGAGATCTCCTTAACATACCTATCAGAATGACAAAAATAAGAAATAGTGACAATACCAAATGCTGGCAAGGAGAAACTGGATCGCTCACACATCACTGATGGGAATGTAAAAAGGCATAGCTACTATGGGAAATTGTTTGGCTGTTCCTTAGAAACTGAACTTGCCAAACCAAACTGCCACATGACCCCACAATTGCACTCCTGGACATTTATTCCAGACAAAGGAAAACTTATTTTCATCCAAAAACCTGAATACAAAGGTTCATAGTCGTTTTACTCATAATGGCCCTACTGGGAAACAACCCAGATGCCCTTCTGTGAATGAATGGTTAAATAACCAGTGGTGCAGCCATACCATGGAATACAACTTAGCCGTAATATGGAGTAAACGTTAACACATGCACCAACCTGCATGAATATCCAGGAATTCTGCTGAGTGAAAGAAAATTCCCAAAAGGTTAGAGGCTGTATGGTTCCATTTTTACAACATTCCCCAAATGACAACACTGTGGAAACAGAAAACAGAGCAGAAAAAGAGTGGTTATCAGAGGTTAGAGATGGGGGAGAAGTGGATATCGAAGGGCACAATGAGGCATCCTTGTTCTGGAACTCTCCAATGGTTCTTTTGACTGTACCAGTGCCAATATCCTGGTAATGGTATTGTTTGATAGTTTTGCCATGTTACCACGGGGGAGAAATGGGTAAAAGGTACATAGGCTCCCTCTGTATTCTTTGTGAATCTAGAATCATCTCAAAATTAGAAGTTTAAGTATTAAAGAAAAACCTACTTTAAATGTAACGCCTAAATGGAACCCATTTGTAAATGGGCTACTTGCTGTAATTGTACTTTAAATAAATCTAAATAGATTTTCCTGTCATCAGTGCCACCTTAAGAAATTCAAATTGGAAAGGTCCCTATAAGAATAGAAGTCATTGATTCAAAGTAAAGTATTTGATAGAGAATAAGAAATGAAAGCACTGTTTCTCAATAAAATATATTTGGCAGTTTGTATGGATACTTAAAAGGGCATCTCTGTTACCTAGGGCCTGTCTAATAATAGAACAGGATTCCTCCACATAATTTTCAGAAGTTCAATCCACTGACCAACGTGATTAATTTCCAAACCCTGACCTACAACTTGAGAAACAAACAAGAAAACAACTCTTGAAAACAGGGAGGACACTGGGCCATCTCAAATATAATGCTACTATAAATATCACAGAAAACATGTTTTTGAACTCCAGAGTTCTACAGTCTTGAAGGTTTTATTCTTGAAAATAAAAACACAAGACAAAAGTTCAGCCTTCCAAGTGGTAGAATGGGGCCGACTGAAAATGTTTCAGTACACTTTTATCCTCTCAGATTCTATAAAACCTAGATTCAGGCATCCTGAACTCTCCCCCGTGAGGACCAAACTAACTCACACTGGACTTCTGGTTTAGGAAAAGGTTAACTCTGGGAATGCCATGCCGTGCACATGAGATGAAGCTTCTTTTCAGTTCACTGAAGGAGAGCAGAGCTAGCTCAAGAATGTGTTCCAGCTTCTCTCATCTCCCACCAAAGTTCCTTCATCCCACCTCACCCCCACCCGCTTCAAGCACTTTCCCACTTGTTTCTCTATCAGCACTCATCTTCTACGACCACTGTCTCCCCACTGCCCAGTCCCCTTTGTTCCCTAAATCAGTTTTGCAATTTGATTCCAGCTCCCTCACACCCAGGAACTACTCCCCCCAATAAAAGACTCCCTCAGTGGACTTGGCCTCTCTCTCACATCTAACACTTTCTGGTCACTGACTTCTACCTTCTTGGAATGTGCTCTTTTTAAAAATCTCTGACACTACTTTCTCCGCCTCTCCTCATGCCTGGCTGATCCCTCCCCTTCTTAGTTGCATCACTGCTCCGTCTTCCTTGCCTCTCCCTCAAATGCCTATTTCCCAGGATTCTGACCTTGGCAGTCTTCTCATTCTACCTCTCCTAGAGTGAGTTCTGCCACACCTGAGGCAGAATTCAGGTTGGTGGTGATTCACTGGGGTTCAGAATGACAGAATGTCTCAGAGGAACCTGTGACTCAAGACAAATAATGCTACGCTCATCCTCTCCCATCATGACACGTGCTCCTGTTTTCCTAACTGGCCACAGCTTCACCACCAGCCCCGCCTCCCTCAGGCTCCTCACTCCCATCCCAGCCGTCTTCAAGTCTCGCTGTCTGAAGCTCAGCCATCCTCTTCATTTCCGCTTTCCCATCGTGCTCTCATGGCCTCTTGTCAGGGCTCTTGTAGGAGCCTCCAACTGCTCTTCCCTTCTGCACTGACACCTCCCCAAGCCCACCTTCTCTGTTGCTTCCAGAATGCCTTCTTACCAGCCCCAACCTGGCGGCGCTGAAACCTCCACACTGGCTCCAGCGGCAGTTCCCAGCGTGGGTCTGGCAGGCGCTGCCTCCTGTGGGCATCCAGTTACTTCTCACTGATGGAGGCTGCTGGACACACTTTTTGAATTTAATGTTCTTGGAGAGTACACGTAGGAATGTCCTTCTAAAAGAGTCACTGTCACCTCTTGCATTTACATATTCATCAGTAAGAGGAAAAAGAGATCGGAAAAAAAAACAACAACAACAATGGGAAATGGCCCATAACCCGGAGATTATCTCATACAGACCAAGATCTGCGGTGACTTACTTGTACCGATAGATTGCTAATAGTTGTGTGACAATTACAAGGAATTTTGATGTCTTGCTTTATTACAAACATCCCATGTGGATACGCCCAGGAGATGTGCGACATATCGATAGCATCCAGCATACATGTGCTGGTGGAAAACAGGAAGTCGCTAATGCCTGGCGGGTCGGATAAATTCCAAAGTCCTTGATCTCTGTGACTTTATCCTTTTCCACCTCTTCAGATAATATATCCCAGTGCGCCTCCTCCAGTAAGTGACCATGACAAACCACACTGACCATGGTTGTCATGTCCAGGCTGTTCTTTCTATTCAGAATGCCTTTCTTTTTCTTTTTCATTTTTTTTTTCGATTAAAACTCCCTAATCACCCATTGCGCAATGCACGTTCGTGGGGAACCTGGCGCTAAACCATTCATAGACGACCTGCTTCTGGGTCGGGGTTTCGCACGTAGCAGAGCAGCTCCCTCGCTGCAATCTATTGAAAGTCAATCCTCGACGCAAGGGCTTGTAAAACCAAAAAGAGAGAGAAACGAACAAACAAACAAACAAACCCCTAATCATCCTTAAAGACTCAGTTGACTTTACTTCTCCTATGAACCCGTCCTTCCCTGATGTGGTCTATGATTTCCCACCTGTACCCTGTTAGCATGCAGGAGCCAGGGACTCCATCTTGTCTCTGTATCCACAGAACCCAGCAACATGTGCCACTGTAATAAATACTGGTGAAATGAAGACTGAAAATAGAATAAAAATAGCTTGCAGTCAGTTCTCTTTTTCTCATTTTAGTACAGCAACCACATTCTCCTAGTTTCTCTAGGTTTGATTAATCAATACGTAATACTCTGAAGTTGGAGAGTGACAAGAGTGACAAATTGGTTCCTCACTTTATAGGCAGAAAATGGAATAGATACAGCCGGCTTGAGTGCTTTGGGGCAAGGGCCTCCTCACTCTCCATTTTTCCTCCACGAAGCACCTAGTTCTGAGCAAGGATGACGTCAGAGCGTTGGCCAGAACTGTCAGTGCAGGGAAAGCAATACAGCATGGCTCTCTAAGTGCTTCTGCCTTCGGAAAATCTCTGCTTTCTAAATGGCAGTGAACTCGAGCAATCATTAGAAGTATCTTTTTAAGCTGCTCATTTACAGGGGAGAAAAGCACTAGGCAAGCAGGATCTATGTCCCTAATTTCTGCTATGACAGCACTATACTTGGAATAATTTCTTTTTCATTTTCCATGAACTTAGGATCATGACATCTATGAGGGAAGACAGGGACATGCCTTAGTCTCCTAACAGCTACACTGGTATACCACTATGAGAACAAAAAATTTCATTCTTGCATAGATTTTTTTTTAGGCAAAAAGAAGGAGCTATTATTTTTAGTTAACAATATTTTGCAACAAAAAAGAAATCTCCCTGTCCCAGATACTCTACCTCAGTCAGTCAAGCAATGAGTCTGTCTCTCTATCTGTCTGCCTCTCTCAAAGCTTATGGAGAACTTCGCTGGCTTTGGATGACAATCTTTCAAGCACCAAGGTCATGCGTAGGTCACTGGCTTTAACAACAGATGAGCAAGCCAATTCTTGTCTCCCAGGCTGCTGCTTCAAGAGCAATGGGTGTGTAGCAGCGCTCAGCGTGAACAGAACTGCTGGTCTCACGGTCAAAATGCAATGTGAGTTTGCCAAGGGGGAGCCTGGGCTGTGTTTATGAGTTCTGGCCCCAGGGACACAGCCTCTCACATGGCTGGACCAACATCACATTCCTGGACGCCAGGCTCAGAGACCTCTGAGTAACTGGAGATGTACAAGTGTGACATGATCCATTTTGGCCACTATGTATCTAAAACTATAAGATTTTTGTCAATTCGTCACATGGCAGAACCACAGAGGTGGTTTCTCAAGTGGGAATATGAGTTTAAAGCAATGCTGGCTCTCTCTTATCCATGCTGTTGTTGACTTCACAAAGCTTTGTACCATAAGTGGTTTCCTCTGCTGTTTCCAAACACCAAGAGGGAAAGGACAATTCTTACTCCTGAGTGAAAAATACGAAGTACCTAAGGTTCTTCTTAAGGGGTGCTGTGAAAAAGCAAACATCCATACTGTGCTACAAAGGAGAGCCAGGAGCAATGTCTGGACCTCAGAGCTACCCTGGCAACAGGGAGGACGGGGCAGCTTTCTCTCCCAGTCTCCACAGACCAAGAAGCCCCACACACCCTTGGTTAGAATCACACTGCATGCACTCTCCAGCTCAATATGGGTCCCGCTGCAAAGTTCGTTTTCATTTTCCTCCAGAAACACAGTTATAAGTGATGGCTGCACACTTGGGCCAACCCACAAAAGCCAGATAAACCTGTAATAAAGTGGAACCGCAGTACCAATAATTCTATAAAACGGAACCACTGTGTGTTACAGCTTAAAATGGATTTGTGGCTCTAACTGGGCATCCTAAAACACAGCTCCCTGGCAGCACAAATGGTGACTTCCTACCCTAAGGTTTAAGCAGTGGCTCTTGTTTTGGGGTAGGGGCTACAAAACTGAGGAGGAAAGCACTGTCTGAGAACCAAAATGTGGGAGAGCAGAGTAGGGGGTGATGTCAGCTGTATGGTGAGGGATGGAGGGCTGAGTTCAGGGGGATGAGCAATTTCTGGGGCAGGTGGAAGATCTTTCTTAAAAAGTTAAAGGAAAGAAATGGAAAGATACAGGAATCAATTGATAAAGTTTAGCTTTTTAAAAAATGTTTTAAACTTTATTGGGGAACAGTGTGTTTTTCCAGGACCCATCAGCTCCAAGTCCTCATTGTTTTCAATCTAGTTGTGGAGGGCGCAGCCCACTGGCCCATGTGGGAATTGAATCAGCAACTTTGGTGTTACGAGCACTGTGCTCTAACCAACTGAGCCAACCGGTAGCCCCTAAAGTTTAGCTTTATAAACATTTATTTCATTTTCTTATACTTCTCATTGCACTGCATCAGGTGAAAACTTGGTTTCAGTCCAGAGATAAAAAAATCACAAAACTAGATGAAGACTCCCATAGTCCTCTCGAGTTCTAAAAAAAACTGAGGTTCTGTATTTTGGGGGCAAAATGCTGCCATCTCATATTCACCAAAGAAAAAATGGAAAGAACTAGGAGAGAGAAAAGGAGGAAATAAAGAAAGGAAGGTATTCCAAGGAGAGAGAAGTATGTTAACACAAGGCATTCTGGAATGAGAAGTATTATACAGCAGGAGAGTAAACAAAGATTAAAAACACTTGACCATGCCTCAGCGTCCCTGTAACACAGACTCAGTCAGTCTATATAGCAGGTAACTTCAGAGACCCTGAAGTTACCTCATGGACACGTTATACTAGAGTGGGCTATTTATTAGCATGTCTGAAGCATTCCCTGCAGAGGATCCCCTGAAAATATGAACTTAGCGGTAGCAGAGAATGTACATTGTGTCAGAGGGGAGAAAGGAAATATATACACAAACATATCCTCAAACAACTGCACTTATTTACGAGTTCTTCCAGGTAATCCTCATTGTGGCTTTCCTCAGCCCACACTCTTACGCCCGTGCCACTACCCTGAGAATGCGAGTTCCATGTGGACAGAGATTTTTGTCTGTCTGTAGACTGGTGTGAATTTACAGTGCACAGAACCATGCCTAGCACATAGGAAGTGCTCAGTAAATAACTGTTGAAGGAATAGAATGAATAACACATATTTTACAGGGATAGTGCCAAAAACATAAAGAGTTTTTTTTTCAAAGGCTACTTTCCCTATCGTTGCTCCCACCACTCTGCAATCTGTGACCACAGTCCCTGCTAGTTTCAATGTAGGCTGTTCCACAAACTTGAATTCATTTTCTTCCTTCTCAAGTACCTCTTTGGGGGAGATTTTCCTCATTAAGCAGTGCCTGATTTCAATATAGGAGTCCCTGGCAAATCCCTCCGTGCCTTCTCATCTTCTAGGCATGGCATCACTTAGGCAACCACTGTACCTGGACCAAGTGCCTGCACAGACTCTGCCTGTAGCCTCTAAGGTACGCTACTTGACGTGGCAAACCCTAAAGGCAGGATTCCTTTCCACAGCCAGGCTCACAACAGGTCCTCCCTAAACGTTTTCTGATGATGGCCAAATGGGCAAGTTGCATCCTTTCCCCCCAGAAACACGACACAGCCTTCTATACCAACAAGTATTAATTCAAATCCCTAGTGGGCAGTCCAGGATATGAAAAGTACAGTAATCTAATCTTGCAGAGGAAGAAGTATGAATCATCATTACACGGTCTGACACAGAGCAAAGTGATTAATCCCAGGCTGCACAGAGGTTCAGGTCCACGGCGATGGTTCCTCCTGGGCTGCTAACCAAACAGCGGGGCCCAGCAGGCCAGCATCACACAGGCGACAGCAGGGTTTGCATCCCAGGGGAGGAGAAGCAAGGAACCACGGTACCATGTTCTCAGGATTACCCTTTAAAGCTGTTTATTCTGAGGGACATTCTGTGACTGACGGGGGCAGAAGAGTGGAAATTGGGGGCTCAAAACTCTTGCCTCTTCTATCTTCTGCATTTGGAAACTGCTTCGGCTCTGAAGCTTAGTTGTTAAGTAGGAACTGTAAGGTTTGCAGAATCATGGCAGCGCAGAAAATGACTAAAACCCTCAATTCTCTCCAGGGGAAAACAATGGACTATGCACACAGGACAAGCAAGACCATGAAAAACAAATCCAGTCAGAATGTTGTCTTCCCCACATCACAGAAACATCCAGCTCTGGAGGAAGGTCTTGGCCTTTTCCTGCACTTTCAAAGAGACCACCGAAGCTCTCCATCGCCCATCAAGAAACCACAGCCCCAGTGCACTTGGGGAAAGCTGGTCAGGGCGCCCGCAGCCCTGAACCATCCCTCTGCTTTTTGTCTTTTTCTTTTGCACAGCTGTGTTCAATTTTCTGTCCTTGGGGTTTTTAAAGGAACATTTATTCTAGGGCCAGGATTCTCAAGTTTTATGGTTATACAACTCCCTCTCCCAGAGCCAAAGAATGTTTGAAAAGCCTAAACCCACAAAGAGAATTAGTAAAAGTATCCAAATGAAAGTGAAATAAAAAGTTAAGACTTGTTCCAATTTATATTCAACCTCTTATTCGATTGTATTATGCCTTCTGTTTGCCCTTCAAGATGTGTTTGCTATCCATTTTTCATGCAAATAGAGGTGCGCCTGTGTGTGTGTGTGTGTGTGTGTGTGTGTGTGTGNAGAAGTCCAAAGGTATAGTTATATTCTTCCATGGTTTCTGTTTCACAT
The DNA here is from genome assembly GCF_001890085.2 of Hipposideros armiger. Classification (NCBI taxonomy): domain Eukaryota; kingdom Metazoa; phylum Chordata; class Mammalia; order Chiroptera; family Hipposideridae; genus Hipposideros; species Hipposideros armiger. The sequence continues at coordinate 2,496,231 of NW_017731571.1, read as the reverse complement.
TTTATGGTAGATTTCATTTTAAATAAAGCCTACATCTTACATTGGATTTAATAAAAGATCACAAAGAAAAGCGATTCCTTTAGGAGTTTTATGTGCTTGTTTTTCCTACTTAGAGAGCTGAATAGTAGTAGGTTTTTAATAGTAGGGCAGAAGTTTTAAAAAAAATCTATATTTTTACTTAAAAAGTCAAACAGTGGCATTTTTGTTGCAATACTCTAAGTACATTATCAATATCCAAAAATCAATCCACATATACACACACCGAAAAGAGGGCAGGAGGCCCCCAGCCAGCCCATGAAATGCTAACCAGGTTTCCAAGTGCAACCAAATGAAGCTATTTCAGAAAACCCAGAAGTCCCTTACCTGTCCTCTTCTGTTGTTCTGTCTTCATGTCTCCCAGATTCCCACATTTCAAAGACATCTGCCCGAAGGCTCTGCCTGCACAGGCTCACACACATCACTTTTAAGTTTGCCCCAAGTGCTCGCCGCCTGTTTCCTGCAACTCATCTGATCTAACAGACAAAGCCAAGTTCAGGCTTTGGGGCCTGAGGTTTGTGACACAGCACACACCACCCACATTAGAGGCCTGGCTGCATCCCAAAACAAACAAGACAGTTTTGAGAAACAAAGCATTGTGCACAGAGCCTCCCTGAGCAGAACAAACTCATTCAGTGCTCCTCGATAACACGATCTGAAATGTTGTCAGTGGCACCTGCTTAATACAGTCCGAGTCTCTGAAAACAATCAGAAGACACTGTAAACTGACCTTATCCAACCCAGGCCATAGTGAGCCTTCTGCCGGCTTCTCTCAAGAAGCAGTTAGTCGTGAGCAGAGCAGACCAAACCCGTTCTCTTTACAACCACTTTCCCTAGCTCTTTTAAACTCAAGATATAAAAAGTGCCCTTTAGCACGGCCCCGTAGGCAAAATAACAGGTTGAGGTTCAAATGATTCCTCCCC
>NW_017731571.1:2486974-2489922 GCF_001890085.2 Hipposideros armiger | reverse complement strand
TCAGATAGAAAATTTCCTGAAAGGAAGCATCTGCTCCCCTTTCTGTGGCTGGACCTGCCATCATCTAGAAAGCCTCACTTAGAATCCTTGAATGTTCCCTCAGAGCCACAGCTCAGCTGAAAAAGGAAACCCTAATCACACAGGCAGCTTTCCTTTACTCGGAGCTCTGGTTTGTTGAATGTAATTCAAACATATTCACCCTTCAAAACGTACTTTAATGTATTGTCAGAATGCAGACAAAATCCAACAATATGTTAACCACAAAACTGTTATATTTCTTTCCAAAATACTTACCGTACTGCTGATATTTAAATCATGGCTTCAGATGTAGAATGACTTCAAAATCTTCATACCTCAGCTCCGAGTCTTCAAGATTAGCTAATCAAACTCTCTCTCTAAAAAAGGAGAAAGGAAAATTTTTACTCTGAAATCTCAGAAAGCAAAAGCAAATAATATAAGACAACTGCATGCAGGAGCAAAGCAGGATACGCTGCTTTGATTCATTTCCTGCTTCTAAAAAGCTTTCTTCCTTTCAATTATTCAGCTACATCAGCAACTACAAATTATAGGCAGTGGTTAGAGCCTCTTTTTAAACCTCATAAAAATACTCAATTAAAAGCACATTTTTCCATCATCTTAAACTCAGTGAAGAAAATCATTTCTATGGAATGGTTCTCCATAGCGCTAATGTTTCTGTGAGGACTGAAATTTTATATACAGTAAAACCTTGGACTGCATGTAATGTGGTTTGCAAGTGTTCCACAAGACGAGCAAGCATTTCTAATANTGTGGATGATATTCTAGCCTCTAACCAAGGACGACACATTACTAATAATGTTTTCTCATAATAATAAATTTAAAACCCTGTGGACCTGGTGCTCTAGAACAAATTAAGATGCTTCTTTCAGAATAAGAATGTTTTCATGAAAGAAATACTGAAAAATTCTTCCCTCAAAATCCCCAAATACATAGCCCCTCCATATACAATAGAGCACAACCAAACAAAACCCACATAATTTAAAACACACACACACACACACACACACACACACACACACAAGAAAAATCCTTATAATTAGCCTTTAACCAGGGCTTGAAAAACAAGGATGTTTTCTAGTTTTGTGCCAAGCCAGTTAGAAAACGTTGGATTTTAAAAATACTCCTTTATGAGAGGCCATTTATATGCCTAAGTAGCAGTGCATTTTCTCAAGAGTAAGTAAAAATGGGCTTGTTACTTGAAGGGATATGTATCTTTAAACGTTGTTTCCACACAATCTAGATTAGTAAAGAAGCATGGGAAACAATGTGCTCACGCCAATGGTAAGATGCATGGTCAACGTCCTCCTGAGGTTTATGAAATGCGTCTGCCTCAAGCATTTGTGTGTGTGCCTTCTGAAAAAGCTACCACTTCTCCCTCCACCTTGCTTCAGGGCCCGCTCTATGCTCAGTGGTCCAAATACTAGGTTCCACTGATGCCTAAAGAGATGTACATACAGCAGTGTATGTACAGCCAGGACTTTGCTTTAGAAGGACTGCATCTTAAGGCATAGAATGCCTTTTCTCTATTCTGGCTTCGAACAGTTTCAAACAATTCAACCTAAACTTTGAAAAAGCACATTCATAAAATCCTTCTCTCAGCTTTCTCCCAATCAAAATAACAAAAGAAAATCAAAACCATTAGAGAACAAAGCAAAGAATGACCCTCCTTTCTGGATCCCAGCCCAGCACTCCACCCCTACCTACAAGCTGGCAGCTCCCTAGATGCAGGATTTATACCCATAAGAGCTGGCTCCAAGGGAAGAGATGGCCTTCAAATGCCACCAGCACTCAGCACTCAGAACGCAGGAGTTTCAGCAGAGCAGGAAAGGATCCTAGAGTAATTTTTCACCGAGTGTGGTGCCAGCAATCTTCTAGAAACATTTGGGTACCTCCCTCCACTTTAACACTTCACATTCCCTCTGCAACCCACTGTGATCTAGAGTTTCTACTACTGAACTGTTTTTTTGGGGGTTTTTTTTTTGTTTGTTTGTTTGTTTGTTTGTTTTTGGTCATGGTACCAGTTGTTGCTGGTTTTGTTTTTTTCATTTACAGTTGGAACAACATCCATCTTGGCCATTCCAAAGGATGCTTCTGTTCTCCCCTTACTGACCTCTCCATCGCTCCACCTCTGTAGACACCTCCCTCCTCAAATCACCTGAGTTCTGTGACCCCAAACTCTCCCTACTTTCCTTCACTCCTGGCTCATTTTGTTTTCTTTGTGGTTCTCCTCCTCTTTTCTACCTCATCCTTAGCCTTATTCATTCCTCAGTCCATCTTTCCCCCAAACCATCTACCAATCTCATTCATTCTCTCCCTCTCTCTCTCTCTCCCTCTCCACCTTCGCCTATGGATTTACCTATTATTTAAATTATAACTCCAGTCAGAGTTGCTCCTCTGAGTTCTAGACACACATTCAACTGTCTCGTTAATATCTCTATCTGGATATTTAACAGGTACTGACACTTAATGTATCCACAACAGAACTCTGGATTCTCAAAGCTGGCTCCGCCCCCATTTAAAAAACAATAACTAAATAAATAAAAACAACTCCTCCCCTAGTCTTTCCTCGCTTTCTCAGAAGTTGCCACAGCCAAAATTTAGGAGTCATTCTTAATTCCTGTCTAGACTTTACTCCATATATGACTATCTCATCAATCACCAAGTACTGATACTTACACGTCCAAAACATATCCTTTATATATGTACACGCATCTAGGATCATAAAGTGCTTCTATGTTTCCCTACATGAGGACCTGCCGAACTGTTTTCCAAAGCAGCTATTTTGGAAAGATTTTACACTCCCACTAGCAGTGTATGAGAGTTTGAATTTCTCCATATCCTCACCAACACTTGTTACTGTCTGTCTTCCATAGTGGAATGAAATATTGGGTTGTCGGAAAAGTCATGAC
>NW_017731571.1:2479214-2482819 GCF_001890085.2 Hipposideros armiger | reverse complement strand
CCTCCAGCAAGCATACAAAAGTCCCCCATTACAGACCCCAGGGACGAAGCTTCCAGGAGACCCAACTTTGACGCTGGTTAATTTCTCCCCTCTTTCTTTCCCTCAATGCTTAGAGTAAGGAAAGTAAGTTCTTTACAATAGTTTCTCAGGGCCATGAGCACTTCCTCCCAGAGCCATAGAGACTTCCTCCCAAAATCACAGACACTTTCTTCCAGAGCCACAGACACTTTCTCCCAGAGCCATGGGCACGTCCTCCCAGAGTCATGGGTACTTCTTCCTTATCTTCAAATAAATTTCAAGGTATCTTTCAGGATTCAGCCCACACGCCTCCAGTTTCCATGAGGCTTTCTCTGGCTGCCTAACGTCCTCCTTAGGGATCTTCCTCTTTCCTGCATCTGTGCCAAACATCCGATTACACATGACTACTACAGTTAATTCTTAACCACCCAGGGTTGGCTTAGCCATAGCAATAGATAGATAGATAGATAGATAGATAGATAGATAGATAGATAGATAGATAGATAGATAGATAAAGAAATTATTAGTATTTGAACATTTGTAAAAAAACAATTCCTTCAAATCAACAAAACCATGTACCTATCAGAAGGTGCCCATGGACTGGAATTACAGAATAGCCTACAGACATCACCTTGCGTCTGTCACAGTTTAGGGACAGCCCCATTCCATCTCCCTTCAAACATGTATTTCCTCTACTGGTGCCCAAGGTATCATTTTGCTAGCATTAATTCTAGGACCATACAAGTTGATGGGAAAACTATTAGTAAGTGACTGCACTGTCATGTGTAGGAGTCAAGGTTACAGGTAAATAAATGAGCAATGACACCAGCGGGAAGATGCCATAGGAGATGCGACAACAGGTGCCATAGGGGACAGGAACGCTGAGGGGGAGGAACTCCCTTTAAAGGCCACTGGGCCCACTGCAACACCTTTAGAAAGAGGAAATGGCAGCGCTCAGGGACACACTAAACTGCCTCCGCTTCATTTTAAATATGGTGGGGGTGGGGAGGGGGGAACAGGAAGCTTGAATAAAGAACAAGTAATAGACCATTTTAAGAGTACTGACACTGGACCATTTTATTCGTCAAGTAACTTTAAAGGAGATTTTGCGATCCTAAACTATTAACGCTTATAATATTTTTACACATTAAGATGTTATCCATAGAACAGTGAATATTTTCCTAAATACTGGATTTGTTTACTAAGTAAATGCTGGTAGTCTTCACTAAGCAAGGGTATGTTCAATGCATTTAAAGTATAATATGACAGTGACAATTTTTTGGTGCTCTGCTCCTCTTAATCGAAAGTTGCCTGTATGCCATATGCTTTTTTTTTTTCTTTAAAAATGAGACTGTGGGTTTTTATAAGCAGAACTCTTGTTTTGTACGTTTTTAGTGTTGCACAGTCATGAGTCCGATGCTCAACAAACAGATGCTGAAGGACCGACAGGCATGCCAGTGGACACGGGGCAGCGCTCCGCCCCTCCCCTCCCCCCCCAGGGCTTTTGGCAATCAGCACACCACCAGCTGCAGGAAGATGCTCACAATCAAAATAGCAACTGACGTGGGAGACACATGAAGGAGAGGGAGCTAAAATAAGCACCACGATCGTCCCTGGTGAGATCCAGAAATGCCACCACCCCTCTGTCCTCCGGGATATCTTTCTACAGAGACATGTTTCCCACTTTATGGGCTTTTTGCTGCTCTATGGACTTCCCATATATCCCATTACAGCATAGGTTCTTAAAAGGTAATGTCAGGTTCTTGTACATTTTTTAATATGTTCCTGCAAAACCCTGGGAGGTCTTCTGCTTCAAATTTCAAAGAATGTGGGTATTGCCCAAAATCACAGGTGGAAAAATGAAGTTAATGGACAGAATTCTCAATTTTGAGTTCTCTCATTTATTTTTTCTTTCAAAATTTGCGGTGCCTCCTACCACTTGCCCAACAGCCACCACAAAATGAATAAACAAATAACAAGCAAACATTGAAGAAACACTTAGCTTGCTGTTCAATAGATATACATGTTTGTCAATATGATTTTATATTGTTTATAGCATCCAAATATAGTGCTATGGACTGAATGTTTGTGTTCCCCCTCCAAATTCATATGTTGAAATTCTAACCCTCACTTTAATGGCATTAGGAGGTGGGGCTTCAGGAGGTCATTAGGTCATAAGGGTGGAGCCCTCATGAATGGGATTTATGTCCTTATAAGAAGAGTCACAGAGAGCTTGCTTCTTCTCTCTACTATCTACCATGTGAGGACACAGCAAGAAGGCGGCTGTCTGCAAACCATGAAGTAGGTCCTCACCAGGAACGGAATCTGCCAGCACCTTGACCTTGGATTTCCCAGTCTTTAGAACTATGAGAAATCAATGTGCATTGTTTAAGATACCCAGTCTGGGGCCGGCCAAGTGGCGCGATGGTTAAGAGCTGGCTTGGGGCGCCAGAGGGCCCTGATTCGGATCCCACGTGTGAGGGCCAGTGACACTGCCCTCTGCAGCTGAGATGCTGAACAGCAGCTCAACCTGGAGCTGGGTTGCCATGAGTTGCTAGCGTCGGCATAGGCTGCAACCCCTGCTGCAGTGGGTTGCCATGGGCTACCATGTGTAGCCAGCAGCCAGCCATGAGCGGCCAGAAGCCGGTGACTGATCTGCCTTGCCTGGGAAGAGCGCAATGATGGTGCCAACTTGGGTCAGTGAAGCAACGTCCTCCACAACTAGACTGAAGAGCAAAAACGACAGCAACTTGTCTGTTCCNTGGATATCCAGTTGTCCCAGAACCATTTGTTGAAGAGACTTCTTTTCCCATTGAATTGTCTTGGAAAATTTGTCAAAAATCAATTACCATAAATGTATGCCTTGATTTCTGGTCTATTAATTCTACTTCAAAAAACTATATGTCTATCCTTATTCCAGGACTATATTGTCTTGATTACTGTAGCTTTGTGTTAAGTTTTTAAATCAGGAAGTGTGAGTCTTCCAATTTTGCTATTTCTCAAGGTTGTTTTAGCTATTCTGGGTCCATTAAATTTCTATATGAATTTTAGGATTGGCTTTTTAATTTCTATAAAGAATCCATCTGAGATTTTAATAGCGATTGCATTGAATCTATAGCTCAGTACAGGAAGTATTGCCATTTGAACAAAATTAAGTCTTCTGGTACATGAACGTGGAATGTTTTTTTCATTTATTAAGATTTTCTTTAATTTCTTTCAATAATGTTTTATACTTTTAAGAGTGGAAGTTTTATACTTCTTTGGTTACATTTATTCCTAAGTACATTATTTTTTTCATGCTAATATAAAATAAATTATTTTCTTAATTTCATTTCAGACATTCATTATAAGTATTTGGCAATACAGTTGGTTTTTGTATACTGATCTTGTATCCTGCAACCTTTCTGAACTTGTTTAGTAGTAGTTCTATAGTTTGGTGGATTTTTCCATATGCAAGATCATGTCACCTGCAAATAGAGATAGTTTCATTCCTTCCTTTACAGTTTAGAAGTCTATTATTTCATATTCTTTCCTAACTGCCCTGGCAAGGACTCTCAGCATGATACAGAAGTAATGAGAGTGGACAT
>NW_017731571.1:2445109-2473829 GCF_001890085.2 Hipposideros armiger | reverse complement strand
TGGTAACCACTTTGAGCACCTCTTGTAATTGCAGAAGTCAAACATGACTTGTATTCATCTTTTGTTATCAGTATATATTATTACAATTTTAATACAGTTTTTCTTTTCTTAATATGTGTATACATTTTTTGGTACCCCCTGTATATACAGAAAGAAGCAATTTGACTGGACTCCTACACACCATAGGTTCCAAATGGGAAAACCACATCAGGTCTGCTCCCTGGAGAGATGGCCACTGTAAAGAAATGTGAGGGGGAAAAGTTGCTAAGAAGTACTTAAAGGTAACCATTTTTGTATGGAGATAGTAACAAAGAAACTAGAAAGAGAGAAAGAGATGATTAAAAGTCTTGTGGCCAAATTTCTAACCCTAACATAATGACCAAAACCATGGTGGGCTCAGCCTTTCAAATGGAGGAAGCAGAGACCAATGGAGGAGCACAGTGTGCCTCAGAAATCACAACTTCTTCCTGAGCCTCTAAGGGTAAGAGAAATCGGCCAGCTAAACCTGAGAACTCTTGCCACTTAAAAATGAGATTCAGGTCAACCTATGTGAGTATAAATACACACATCTGAGGATAACCAGAAACCAGACATGACTCCAGGAAATGCCGTAAGATTCTGGTTCTCATTGTTAACTGAATTTTAGGCATTGTGTGGACGGGTAGCTAATACCTGGCAGCTGTAAAAGAGAGACAAGTGCATGAAAAACACACGTTTTATTCGGAATAAAGTTTAGTTAATAACAATAACAGCAGAAACTAATACTCACATAGCATTTAATATTTTGCCAGGTACTGTTCTAAGTATTACATACATACAGAGGGTTCCCAAAAAAAGTATACACATTTAAAGAAAGGAAAAAACTATTAAAATTGTAATAATATATACCAATAACAAAAGATGAATACAAGTCACGTTTGACTTCTGCAATTACAAGAGGTGCTCAAAGTGGTTACCATCCGTGTAATTTTAATACAGTTCTTTCCTTTCTTAAAATGTGTATACATCTTTTTGGCACCATCTATATTAACCATTTAATCACCACTAATAGGTACCATTATTATCTACAGCTAAAGAAACTAAGGCACAGAGAGGTTGTCCAAGGTTACCTAGGAGGTCCGTAGCAGCATTTGACTCCAGAGTTCTCACCCTTAATGACTATGATATGTGCACCACTGATTAAAAAACAATGTAAAAGCTTTAAGAGAGAGAAAAACTTGTTCACAAGATTCTACACACGTCATAGCTAGTACGTCAAGATAAACCTACATTCCTTTTAGTAATCACAGATTTGCTTCTGACTTCTTCACCTAGGGTGAAATGGGTCTTCACTACAATGACCATCTAAGTACGGCTGTATATTCCACACCTGATGGGTGACACATTATTGTCAGGAGAGACATAATAAGACTCTATCCCTAGATGTGGGGTAGGGCTCACCTTGTGCAGATGTCCCTGAGCCTCCTACACTCACACCAAAGCCCCACTCAGGGTGTCCATCAGCCTTGAGATCAGTTTAACTTGGTTCAGTACCACCAGGTCAAACAGATATGAACTTAGCATTATGAGCAGAGACAGAAAACTGAAGAACTTAAAGATGTTTAAATAAAAGTAATTCAAAGGTCCAAGTAGAAAAGATTGGAACACAAAATTGAGGGGTGTGGGAGAGACAGAAATCCCGAGGCTTCTCTTCAGGGAGGAAAAGCACTCTGGGCATCAGTACTGGAGGGTTAAAAAGCAGCTCGCCGAGCTCTCATACCTACTGGTGAGGATGGAAAATGGCACAGCCATGTTGGAAATCAGTTTGGCCATTTTTTATAAAGTTAAACATATATTTACTATATGACTCAGCCACCCCCACTCCTGGGTATTTATTCAAGAAAAAATGAAAACTTATGTTTCCATAAAAATGTGTACATGAATGTTATGCAAGTTTTATTCATGATCATCTTAAACTGGAAAACAACCCTAATAACCATCAGTTGGTGAATGATAAGCAAACTATATCCACACAATGGAATACTACTTAGCAATAAAAAGGAACAAGCTACTGATTACATAACAACATGAGTGAATCTCAAATGCATTCATCTCAGTGAGAAGAGCCAGACTCAAAAACCTATATGCTGTTGGATTCCATTTATATGACATTTTGGAAAAGGCAAAACTATAAGGATGGAAAAACTATCAGTGGTTGAGTGGAGATACTGATTACAAAGGGGCACAAAAAACACTTTAGGGTTATGGAAATTTATATTTTGATTTATGGTGGTTACACAATTGTATACACTTATCAAAACTCATAGCTATATCATACAATCATACAATGTATGTATGATATGTGAATTATACCTCAATAAAACTATATTAAAAAAGAAAAAAACCCTCAGAGCTATATACTTTCAAAAAGAATGAAGTTTTCTGTGTGTAAATTATATATCAATACATCTGACTTTTTTAAAGCAGCTCAGAGCAATCATACCAAGAAAATGATCTCACGGAATGGGGCTATTACCATCTTCTACAATGTTCTGCAAACTATTTATCCAACTTCCTCTATTAACTCCTACGTGCAATTTTTTATTGTACAGTATTTATAGGAAGATTATTGGTTGCTCATTTGTAGGAGAAAAAGCTCCTTTAGTCATATAAAATTTCTTAAAGCAACATTTGCGTGTTTAGTTAATTATAGGAACTCTTCTGTATTAAAAATAGACTTGAGTGCATGGTTCTTTCTCCCTGTGCTATAAATGTGCCTGCTAGTCATTGAAGAAAGAAGGCAAGTGAGATTCCAGTGGCTTTGTATGCCTGCATAGATTATCACTATACAACCATTAAATCACCAAGATGTTCAAGAACCGTGATCCTTACATTGAAGGTAAACTTGAGTTACTGTTGAAATTCTTGGGCAAGAAGTAAATCTAAGATAAACCATGACTGTTGAATGGCAAACCTTTAGTAGGGTGGGACAATCAAAGACATTCTGTGCTAATGAACAGCACAACTGCACTATGATTTGGTCGCCATATGCAGACCAAACCAATGTGAATGGTTCTGGTTCTTTCTCTCATTGAAAACCCAGCAGATCCATCTTGACTGCCTAGGTGTGTCAGGCACGAGAGATACAGAGACAAACCACAGTCCCTGTCATTATGGACCTCACATTGTCTTGGGAGTGACAGACAAACTATAAATAAATGAATGGACAAAGAAACAGACTGATCAATTAATAATAAACTGAATGTCAGTGAATAAGAGCTGGGAAGGAAAAGCAGAGTAAAAGAATGGGGGGAGCGGGCTTGTATTTTAGATAAAGTGGTGAGGTGTCTCTGAGGAGGCACAGACTTGGACGAATTGGGGAAGGAAGCTGGTGAATGCACGGAAGGAGCATATTCAGGAGGAAAGAAGAAGTGCAAATTCTCAAGTGTTAAGATGGAAGCATGACTAGTATGTCCAAGGGACTAGCAAGGTGGCGAGAGTGGAGTGAAGACAAGGAAGAGCGCCTGGGAGGCCAGCAGGAAATGCTGATCAGAGATAGCGGAGCACAGATCACACAGGCCCTGTGCCAAAGAAGGACTTTGGTTTTATTTGAAGTTACCAGAAGCCACTGTTGGGTGTAAGCAATGGAGTGACATGATCTTGATTTAGTTTTAAAGAATCACTCTAGGGCGGCCGGGTGGCTCCGTTGGTTAGAGCGCATGCTCTGAACAACAAGGTTGTCGGTTCAATTCCCACATGGGCCAGTGAGCTGTGCCCTCCACAACTAGATTGAAGGACAATGACTTGACTCAGAGCTGATTGATGGGTCCTGCTGTTACCCAATAAAAAATTAAAAAAAAAAAGAGAGGAAATTCTAAGAGTTCGCATCACAAGAAATAAAAAACATTAGAAAAAAATAATCACTTTAGTTGCTCTGAGGAAAATAGACTTTGGGGGTAGGTAGATGTGGAAGTGGACAAGAAGAAGCCGAGAATTTGACAGGAGGTCACCACATCCGTTAAGGCAGAGAAAGTATGTCCTAGACTGGGTGGTGACAGTAGAGATGAGCAGTGGTCAGACTAGACGACTGGGGGTGTGATGGTGCCATTGACTGAGATGGACAGCGCTGAGCTGGAGCAGGTTATTCCCATTTTCAGTAGCCGCTGTCTGAGTTACTAGAAAATGTATAGAATATCACTATCAGAGTTAGAGAGGCGAATTAAGATAAAGAAAAGGTTAACTGAACCCAAATAACATTATACCTTAAGACTTTCTTTACAGTGGAAATAGCTGACTCAGGACTAGTTTCGATACTCAATTTATCTTGTAATAACATCCCACTGATGAGATTTACTATATGCAGCTAAAAAATGGATATCTGTAAGAAACTATGCATTCCATTAGTGAACTTCCCAGGAAACAAAGATTTCCAGTGCAGCTAATAAAAGCTTCAAAGCTTTCTACAGTACGCCGACAATGCTTTGAAGATCTCTTTACTTAACCCTTGCTAAAACAAAAGAATGTCAGCCAGATTGTAGAATAGGAATGTTCTTTTCTAAGTTTACCGTATAAAACAGCTTTGTCCGATGAAAAAGGGAAACCAAATTATCAGATGCTTTAATTGGTTTACATGTTAAAGCCTTTCATATAAACACTGTTTGCTCAACATAACCCACATCAAAGCATTTATCTGCTTTACAGATTGTTTTTTTCCGCAGCCCTAAGACGTCTATGTTGAGGAAGGTCTTTCTAAGTTTCGTGAAGCTGCTTCTAACCTAGGAAGAGGCTAGAAAAACCATGCAGAAATGCACAATGGAATCAAGTTTGAGGCTTGTAGGTCAGGGTGAGGTACAGCAAGCAAAGCCAGTCCCACATTATGGGACCTAGTGCACATCCCTCAAAATGCATCTGTTTCATCCATGACAAGAATCATGCCCAGGATCCAAAACACAAGAAAAAGTTTATATCGTTTTGATTGGAATAACTGTAGTCTGCTAATATGTACAATGATTTCCAGGAAGATATCTACTCACAATTTGCCATCTTTTTCTCCTCCCACCCCACCCCAATTCAACCCTGAGAGCAAAAGCGCTAAGCCTGATGGGAAGCCAGATCAAAACACTTTGAGACGCCAAGCACAGGAACCCCTGGAAACAACAGGCACGGACATTGCTTTTAATCTATTCCTGTTGGTGAGAAAACATTTCAATCCAGTTGGAACCATCCAAACTTGAAACCATCTTATAAACTTTGTCTGCCTTTGATCTTTCCAAAGTTTTACTCAAAAGAGATTCGCTCCCTAAAGTAACCATACTCATCCAGCTCCCATCATTAGCAGAGAGAAGAAAACCTTTTAGCCACATAGGGCTGGGACAGGTGACTCAAATGGCTTTCCAATGTTTCTTTTTGTTAACATTTCTAAAAATCCTTGAATGGCTTTTTGGGTGTCTAATTACCACACTATATCTCTTAGGATATACTCTTGGAAAGATCTGTTCTCAAAAAAATTCACTATTTTGCTCTAACGGACTCCTTCCTCAAATCTCTGAATTTAGTGACTTTTCCCACAGTATCAGCTATTACAGACAGATTTTCTGGCTTGTTGACTTAAGATGTCAAGATGTATTCTGCTTTTTAATCTGGACTCAGAACTTCCTTTCACATAGCCCCTCATCATTACACTAACCAGATGTTTCTGCCCTTTTCCAGAAGACAGCAGCATCCAGGCTTTATACCCTAGGCTTCTCCCAGGTCATCTGTTCAGATCTTTACCTTATTTTTTCCCAATGGTTCCAGACAAATCTTCTCTATTTCTTTCTTCTTCTTCTTCTTTTTTTTTTTTTAAATCTTAGACTGAAAGCACACACATAGCCACACAATGTCAAATGCTCTGCCAAGACTGAATTAGTATGGTTTTCTCTTTGGACTCATCTATAATGACCTAAAGATGTCTTCTATCAGGATTCTCAGAGGTCTGTTAAATATTAACCACAATGATGTGAAATGTTAGAATCCTGGGTCAGTCTGAACCTCCATTATTAATCCAGTCTGCCATCATTCCTTGGTGAGATTCTATAATCCATTCTGAAACTGTCACTGACCCCCTTGAGAAGCGAATGAAACCTGTAAGCTCCCTCTCCAGAAATATTCCAAAACAAAACAGTTTGGCTATATAATTGGCATTCTAGAACAGAAGTCAGCCAACTGCAGCCAGATCTGGCACACTGCCTATTTTTGTCAGTAAAGTTTTATTGGAATGCAGCCATGTTCATTCACTTACATATTATCTATGGCTCTTTTCACACTACAATGGCAGAGTTGAAGAGTTGTGACAGAGACAGTATGGCCCACAAAGACTTAAATATTTACTCTCTGATCTTTTTCAGAACAAGTTTGACCACATCTGCTTTAAAATAATGATGTCTAAGACAACATATAAATCACACTCTGTGTGGTTCTGCAAAGTTACTCAACCGGCATATCATTTTCATCAGGGTAAAAATTAAATGAGAAAATTACACGCAAAAGTGCCCAGCACAGTGCCTGAGATTCAGTAGACAATTACTATATGTCCCCTTCTTCTACTTGCCATTCCTCCTGGTTCTTTGGTACCTGGTTTAAATGTCTTTTCCTCTCTGCTGTATTCTCCCTGGACAGTTGGAAGTTTTTCTCCAGTTGGCACCACAACTCATTTTTAACACTGGCTATTCCATATTCGCATTATCTATCCACTCGTCTTTCTTCCCATCTAGAACGTGGATGCCTCTGGGGAGTGCCATAGCCTATTTCCCTTTGTTTCCCCAGGCATGGCGCAGAGCAAGGTCCTAGCAAAGATTTCTTCATAGAACGAGTGAGTGAAGAACTATAAATCAACACTAGAAATATTCTTAATTCTAAGAGATGACACGCAAAGATGATTAATATTATTAATATTAGGAAGTAATACCAAGCTTCCAAAGCTGAGTTTCACAAATAATAAGCACTTTTTGGGGGTCACTGATTTCAGGTTACAGCTTATTACATATTACAGAAGTTTTATTGAACAGGCAAAGGACAAGTTAACACTCCAACCATGTGTAGGTACAAAGAAGTTCCTATGACCCAAGGAAGCAATAATAACTCTTGTTTAAACCCAACAATTAAAAACAATTCTCTAACCAAACCTCTCATCCTTGAATGACAATGTAAAGTGTGATATTCTTTGTCTAAACAAGAGCCTGGATTTAACATTTCTAATAAAAGTGATGCACTATAAAATAAACTCTTTGAAAAGATAGGTGTTTTTGGTTTTTCATGGATTTAGTTAAAAGATTCATTCATTTAAAAATGAATTAGTCAGGCACAGAACTAGGCAGTGAGGATATCATAGTGAACTAAACTTGCTCTAGTAAAATAGATGAGCCTAAAGAGATCTTAGAATTAATTTTGGCAAGATTCTTCACTGAGTTATTTAGATCCCATAAATTTTCCTTTATTATCTTCCATAAATAACTAAGAGGGTCTCATGTCTCCAAAACAGAGACAGGTTTCTATATTAGATTGTTTCCTATTGCTGCTATAACAAATTGCTACACACTTGGTGGCTGAACACAACACAAATTTATTATCTTAGAGTTCTAGAGGTTGGAAGTCTGAAATGGGTCTCACTGGGCTAAAAATGAAGGTGTTGGCAGGGCTGGTTCCTTCTCGGGGCTCTAGGGGAGAATCCATTTTATTCCTTTTTCAGCTTCTAAAGGTCATCTGCCTTCTTTGGCTCGTGGCCCCTTCTTCAATCTTCAAAGCAACAAAGGGATGGAGACTTTATCCCACGTCCTCATTTTGACAATGACTCTCCTATCTCCCTCCCTCACTACAGAGGACCCTTGTGATGACATTGGACCCACTTTGATCTCTGGGATAATCTTCCCATCTCAAGGTCAGCTGACTAGCAATTCCTATTTGCCATGTAAAGGAACATATTCAGCTTCCAGGGATTAGGATGTGAACCACGATTCTTTGGGGAGCCATGATTCTTCCTACCATACATATCTTTATAGCAATCAGGCCAAAAAGCCAAGGTCACAGTATGAAACTTGGAACACCACGACTCCTAGAAACCAGCCCTCCTGCTTGCTAAAACATTACTCCTACCCATGCAGTCCCCCAACACCTCACAAAGTACACCATCTTCTCCCAGCCCCACTGGAAGAAGTGGCCATTTCCTATTCATCAAACCATGCTCTATCCATGCTGTCAACTCTTCTAAAAATGAAACTAATGGTTTTTCTCCTGGCCTCCTCCAAATGAAGGGAAAACCATGCCCTTTCCTCCGTCTTTCTATTCTAATGAAGGATAAACCTCCCTCGCCCGTATTGCACAAATCTTTGTTAATTACAGTAAAGATTTATTCATCTACATCCTGTTGCTGTGTTAGCTAAGCATACATGTGTTCATTCATTTTTGCTTTTAAAGTTCAAAGAATAGGAGTGAGTGTGTGTGTGTGTGTACATATGTGTGTGTACATATGTGTGTGTGTGATAGAAACGCCTTGAGAGCAAAGACTATTTAACTTGCTAAACATAGATACTTAGTAAATACTAGTCAGCTAAGCAAAGACTAAGCAGTCTTTGACTATGGCAATAAGTAAAGTCATGCTCTGGGAATATACACAGAGCCTTGTAGAGATTTCCTCTCGTCAAAGGTAAGTAGAAAGAGCCTTGTGGTGCGGCTGGCTCTAGCAGGGCAAGGGAGTTCATGCTGGGCCCTGAGATATCACCTGAGGGGGCCCGAGCAGCTGGCTCTTGGAAGTCAGAGCTGGACTCTGGTTTGGGGAAATTAGAGCCAGCTCTTCTGTTTTTGACAACAGCATTTGGCCACACTTAGGGCTCCATTTCAGCTGGCATGAGCCTAGGATTTAACGTCCATTTGGCTGTAAGGAGCAGATTTTCCACCTCTCTTTTCCTATTGGCACACAGCTGTGACCCTTGGTACTGGAAGCATCAACTGAGAACCAGGCCTAGTCACTTGTACAAGAGTTCTTCCCAGGTCATCAGAACCAATCTGTCCACTAGATAGAGATCATTCACCTTAGATGCATTTCAAAGCAAAGGTTTCTAAAATACCTTAATCAACTGTGTGTTTAATAACTGCTGTTTAATGGTGATCATTTCTGAAATTTCAAATTAAAAATAATCTTAAGAGACTGAATTATATGGACCCTCTCTCCATGTGACTGTCCCAGACACCCAATGTCTTTTTCCACGAATTATCCCTCTTCCCTTTTCCCCCTCAGTTTCACTGCCACCCTTGGCCTGGGGACACAGGTGACAAAAAGATGTGTTGACTTTCCACCCCCAAGTAATGCGTCTAGGCATGAGAAGTGAAAGCTGCTAGAAGAGTTCCATGTCCCTTGCTCCTTTGTTGGCCAGGCACTGCAATAACCCCAAACCAAAGAAAAAATTCTATCAGGAGAACCAGGCCTTATCCAGCCCATAATGCTGGTAGTGCCAGTAACGATGACCCCTGGGACACAGTTCCAATAGGGACTTATTCTCAATCTCCTAAACTCCGTGAGGAAAGGGGGCAAAGAACTGCCCCTTCCATGTGAGTTCTGTTATTTGCACTCTCGTGTCAGTCATGTTTGGTGCTCCTCTCTGCATTCACCACCTCATACAACCCGGACAACTCCAAAACGCACAGGCAAGGTCATCCAGCCAAGGCCCCTCAGTCGGTAGGTGAAGTAAGGTTGTGACACATGGGTTCACATCACTAGAAGTCATTATTCTGGGACAGACCCCAGCAGCAAAGCCAGAGCTCATCATAGCTGGAAAACAATAGGTCTAGAATCGTGCTAGAACCCTGCATGTGTGGAGGACAGTTGGACATCAGAGGTAAGTGAACAGATTGTTCCCTGGAGGAGATGCGTCCAGCACCGTGTAGCAAACTAACCCTGAGTGTGGAGAACAAACTTTTGTCCAAATGGAATGACTAAACGTAGTAGAAGCCTCAAGAGTTTGGCGACTATTGAAACACCAGTCCCTCCGCACCCTTTTGCTTCCCCTATATGGTTCCCTTCTCACATTTTAGGACAAGGGGAGCATGAGTTGATTGAAGCTGAGTGCATGGCCATCTCCGGCAGCAGTTTTCTTACCTCAGCCTGCTTATAAAATTAAAAATACCTAGGTGGATCGTTGCTTGTAGGCAATTATCTTGGAGGAATGATCTTGCTCCACTGACTTTTACTAAATTCTCAGTTGTAGTGATAACTGTAGATGGCAGATCCTGTGAGAACAGAAGCAAGTGACTAAAGCTGAAGAAAGTCACCTATGTGTTAGGGCAACGATAGAGGCCGGGGACCCAGTCCTGCCTTTAGAGTTGTCCATTAGCTGAGCGCAACACCTGAAACAGAGTGTGAGACAGGCTCTAATATGAGTTTTGGCCAGTGGGGCCCAGCAGCGCCCTCTCCAACAGTTGCACCTGACCCAGCTGGCCTCTTTCAGGAGGCACCTGAATGACATCACTAGAGCTTCATCAGGTGTAGCCCCTTGAGAAGGAGGGCAGGGAAGGCATTCCAGACAGTAGCAACGGCATATGCCAGGCCAGAAGGTGTTTTCAGAAAGCTGACAGTAATTATGCACAAACAGAATGTGGTATGATGGGGTAGGGGATGAAAGCTGGCATCAGAAGGGCTCCCTGTGCCAGGCTGAGATGTCAGCCCTGAGGCTACAGCCAAAGATTTAGGATATAACAAGTGCGCTATGCATTGAAGAAGGGTGACAGAGTTTGGTGCCAGGTCAAGAGGAAGGCAAAGGAGACGGAGGGAGCAGGTGGTCACAGATGAGGTATCCGGCTGGGCCAGCATGCTGGGCATTACCTGCTGGGCTGGCCCCACTAGAGCTGTCACGGGGAGGAGAAGGTAAGGACCACAAGGGAGCACAGAACACTGAAGGGCTGAAATAAGGGGTTCCCGTGGGGGCGGGGGAGCAAGAAAACACTCACAAAGGTCTTGCATTTGCAATTGACATTGTAGGGAATAGGAATCTGACTGGGACATTGGGAAAGGTACAGAGAAAATGGAGCTCTGGTGCAGCAGAAGAGCATGGCCGGGCTGGAAAGCATGACTTAGGGCGTGTGGGGGGGAGTACAGAAGGTAATTTGGCAGCAATTATGTGATGAAGAATGAGAGCTTCATAAATACTTGGTGAGGAAGAGAGAGACTTTAGCTACCTCAGCACAAATCCTGACATGCAAAGGCATGATAATTTCTAATGTCAGAATGGCGTGTGTGTGTGTGTGTGTGTGTGTGTGTGTGTGTGTGTGTGTGTGTTAGGGAGAGAGAGAGAGAGAGAGAGAGAGAGAGAGAGAGAGAGAGAGAGAGAGAATGAAACAAGGAGCATAAGTCCATGGTTTCATTAAATTACCACCTCAAGTCTGTCTCAAAATTATTTACCAACTGACAAAAAGACAAGTATTATTATGCCTTAAAGTCCTTGTACCTAATATTTCCTTTCCAGATAAAGTCACTTAACATAAAGGTTCTGGAAAAATCTACCCACTCCCTCCTTCTATGATCACCTGGAACGGGAAGCCAATAAACCAAAACTTACCCTCAAGGCACCTTCTCAACGATATTATTAGATCATTGGAATTAGATTTGATTCTTCCATCAGCCAGACTTTGAATCAGCTACATATCAAATTATGCACATGGCAGTAAACCTCCTTGTCTCTGTGCTCATTCATTCATTTAAACAGAGGCAGGGCTTTAAGGACAGAAAATGAAACGGAAACCGAAGGGCCACCTTAGCCCCTGTCAGAGACATTCTGCCTCCTAGTGACTTGCCACACACTTCCTCTCAGACCCTGCCGGAGGGGAAGACTCATTGTATCATCAGCACACACCCTTCCTGCTGCCCCACCCCACCCCACCTCACCACAGCCCATCAGAGAAGTTTCCTGGGAGGGGCTGGTGAACACAACAAGTTAGAAAATCCTGCATGGACACCAACGCTGGTTATTGGCTTTTGCATCCCTTCCACATCTCATGTGTAAGCATCTTGGAAAGAATCTTGTAAGCTTTAAAGAGCAGATAGGTACAGCTTAGCCTGTAGTCACCCATATAGTGACAACACAACACACCACTTCTTCAGCCGTTCTGAGAGAGGGGACAAGTGCATGTCATCACACCTACAGACAGGTAGTCAGTGCAGAAAGCAGCTGCTGTGTCAGCGCAGTGAGAAATTCATGGATAAAGGAACTGGTCCTGTCCCCAATGAACTTTTAGTTTGTTCAGGGGGATACATTTATTACCTCATTAAATAAATGTTCATTGAGCACCTACTATGGACCAAGCACTGCTCTAGGCACTTGGCATAAAGTGGCAAACAAAACAAAGAAATTCTTTGCTAATTTTCTAGTACTGAGGAGACATGTTCTCCACACATAGTTAATAAAAGGAACCAAACGAATGACAAGAGGTAAGGACAAAGCGATGCTGCATTGAGAATGAAGGGGAGGAAATGGGAGAATAAAAACTTGGTTAAAACTCAAATATGCCTTTATAGTCTCAAGTGTATATTATTTCCAGGGATGGTCACGGGATGTTTAGACATTTAAAAAACGGTTACCACATGGTGCTTTATCTCATGTTTGATTCTCCTGCCAACCCCAAAGAATGGTACATCAGAAAGGCTTGGCTGTGGGAGGCAGATACTAGGGGTTCAAGGGTGGCAGAATAGGTGGGGTTCAAAAGTCATGTTAAGATCCTAACGGCCAGGTTTATAATCAACTCATGGTAATCGCCGTCCCAACCAAGTAAAACACACACACACTTCAGACAGCTGCCCTGAAGCACCCTCTGAGCTTATCTCCACAGAAGTTTGTCCACAAAATCATTCTGTCTCTGGACAGCCCTCCAAGGTCATAGGGCTAAGACGGAGCCATTGAGGAAATACGCTTGAGAATGAGAGTTTCAAGAAAGTTACTCCCAAAGCACAATACATGTACCCAAAATTACAAGTGCAATAATCAAATTGAATATCTTTGCTTAATTTTTTTAAATGTGTGGGGGCAAAAATACACCAAAAAAGCTTGCTTCCTTTGGGCCATTGATTGAGAAATTGTAGAATTCCTTTTGGTTGGAACAGACCTAGAAAACCTTCGCAATTCAGCCAGGCTACCTTCTGCAACATCCTTGTCAGACAGGTGAGCAGTTTCTATAGAAATATCTCCATTAAGGGAGATCTTCCACCAGGTAAAGCAACCTGTTCATAAGACACTCAGAGGTTTCAAAAATTCTCCTGATGTTTCTTTACATCCTCAGCCCACTGAACCTAGGACTGACACAGCTAAAAACTGAGATCAGTATGAATTTAAATATGGTTTCTTTTTAACTAAATCCATGAAGCAGAGCACTTGAAAAAGCAGGGAGAATAAATTGATACTTTGAGAACTAGAGAGCAGAAATTGTGATTGTCCCTAAAAACAAAATATTATGAACAGATTTTAGAAAGATGATCTTTTGGGAAACAGTGAGTGAGCTAATGACTGAGATCTGAGCCCCTGGCTGAAAGTTGTGGGGAAACGGGAAAACTGAGGCCATTAGGTAAAAAATTCTGACCTGGAGAGGATAACCAGCTTTGGGATTAGGTGGCTGGGAGGAAGGTGCTGCTCCTGGAGTCCAGCCAAAGAAAGAACTGGTCTTGTCCTGGTAAGGCCGTCGGTTTTTGTGGGGCTTAAATGAGCTGGGGCTTAAATGAGCTGGGACTGGGGAAAGGGGTAAGGCAGCTATTATTAAGTTTTACCAAATTTATGAATGACAAAAACGAGTCCTGACACATTCGCTGTCTGTCTATATCTTGGATTCTCATATCCTCTCTCTAAATGTGGGGTGTCACACAGAACAGGCATGGGATACTTGCCCAAGGTCACGGTCTAAGAAAAGGAGTAAACTGCTTAGCTGGGTCACACTTAAGCATCAGCTACAACTCCCTGGAAAAGCTTATTGAAGAAGAATATGCTAAGTTTCCTTTTTAGAAAATTCAGATAACTAAATCAGAACAGAACCAGTTATTCTTTTGTGAGAGAAAATATCCAAACTCTTAGTTTTTTGTTTGCTGCTATAGCAGCTGGCCTCCATGCCAGTATTGCAAACACATTCTGAAATCATCAGTAATTACCTTTTGTTCTGTTACTCAAAGCTCAAAAGGAAGTCACCATCCCTTCATGGGCTTCTCTATTTTTAGAAAACAACCAATCTTCAATGCAGCTAGAATCTGGTGGGGGGCGGGGAGAAAAAGGGTAAAAATTATAGGATGTAACTTCCAAAGCTGATAAACATGTACATATGCTAGATGGAATAAATTAGTTTGTGCTTAAGTTAACCTCTGAAAATACTGGACTTCATCCTACTTTATCAGTATCCCCATTCCCATGTGGCCTAGCAGAGTGAAATTTCAAATTGACATGCAATTTCTATAATTCTCTAATAGTTTTCTTCTATATGGCACTTTAAATCATGAGTAAAACTGCCTTGATCGAATCTATTTTAACCTGACTTAACTTGGAAACATTTGCCATTAGCTACTGTCAACAACCAGGTTACCCCCAATTTCATCTACGCGTAGTTCCCTTCCTTGCCCAATAACCACCTCAGTATTGTGGCAAGTTAAGTCAAACAAGCATTGCAAACAATTCACCCACATCCACAGACCAACGTAGATATTACAAGTAGGAAAGGAAAAGTGCCAAGTGTGCTTCCCTTATCTTGGTAAGAGGTAGCAAATCCAATTATAACAGATGAGCAAGCTATTACTCCCCGAGGATGCATTGAAAATCTCCAAGATCTTGAATTAAAATGAAAAGCGCTGCAGTTTTTAATAATGTAGGATTAGCTAATTCAGTCTGTGGATGCTTTACTGGGGTGAACACATCTGCTCCTTGAGACAGTCTCCCCTCTGGCTTTGTTCTCTGGACCAGACTGAGAGCAACACCAAGCTTCCCACGTGACCCATCTTAGGTGGAGTGTGGCAGGGGCAGCCAGGCACCTGAAGATGCCATCCAGGAATCTGGTTTTCTGAATCCTTCCGTTTCCTTTGTTATTTAAGACCAGACTCCCCATCATCTCTATGGGCCCTGCTGGGCAGCAGCAAACGCAATGTTTTCCAGTTTTCCATGTCCTTCCCGCACCTTCACTCAGCCAGATGCTTTGCCTTAGCTTGTTTCTTCCTGTTTACAGCAGCCGCAAAAGGCACTCAAGTACTGAAATGCACACACAACTGTGTTACCTGTGTGAGAAGCTCTTTTGGCAATACCGTCTACCTACAGAGATGTCTATAGTAACATGGCCCCCAAATTCCCTACAACTCTGAAGCACAGAGATACTCAGCTGCCAGGATATATATTGGTCAAGATACATAGAAGTACATAAAACACACTTACTCAATAGACTATTAAGCAGTCATTAGAACAGATAAATGCAAAAAAAGAGAACGTTATTAAGATTACTGTATATAAGAAAACACTTATAAGAGATAACACTATTGAAAAAAGCAGGATGTAAAATTGTTCCAGAGTGCTGACTACAACTCTGCCAAAAGTATGATGACATATGGATGTAGCTCTAGAAATTATAAAATGGAGAGAGAGAGTGAAAAAGAAAAACTAAACGAAGGAGCTGGTTGATGACGATTAACTTCTAGGATTCTATGAAAAGAGTGATAAAGCTCTTGCCAGGCTGAAAATATCCAATCGCAGAACGTTGTTACTAGAAGGCACCTCAGCTCAGCCTCTTCATTTCACAGATTAGTGAATTTACACCAAAAGAAATTAAGTGACTCATCCGTGATCATACAACTCCTCCTTGACAGAACTGAGACAAGCATTGGGATCTCCCCACTCATGAATCTGTCCTCTTTTCTATAGAGCACCATGCAATGGATTCATGCAAATAAATCAGAGGGTCCTTGGTACCCGAGAAGTCATTATCCAAATCCCTACACAGTTAGGAGCTTTTCCAGGGAAGCATGCCTTCAATATACTAAAATATTTCCTAATGACCAGCCATTTTATGACTTGAGTTCCCACTGAAAATTCTGTTCACAGTCAGTGTCTACACCTGATCCTGTCTGTCAGCATCATGTACTTCCCATAAAATGGTGGACGTCCACTGCAAAGTGAAATTACAAACCTTGCCCCGCCCCCTCGCCCCAAATTCAGAATTTTATGAAGTTAATCAAAATGACATTAGAGAACATGCCCAACAGCAGGTACAACAATGGTAAATGAGGTCTGAGCAGTTTGATGAGGAAACAATCATTTAAGGGAAAAATTTTAAGTTGGTGGCAAGATAGGGATTTCAATAAAGAAGGGGTTTAATATTCAAGAATCTAAAAGGCCCAAAGGAAAATGACTAAAGTATCAAATATTTTTGTAACACTGGCCATCTTGAAGATGTGATATAAATATCAAATGTGATTTAAAATGTACCACAGTGTACAATCAGACTTTTGTCCCAAAATTTACTCCCCTCAAAACAATCAGAATTTCATTTTTGTATTATTGCTCATTCTAAGAGAGCCATGGTCAAAATGATCATCTAAATTTTGTTAAATATAAACTAAATTTGTTTTCATAATTGTTGTGGGGGTTTTTTGCAAGGTAAAGTCCCAAAGCTTTTCTACATTATATTATGAAATTTTTGTCCCCACTTAAGTGGATTTACTTTAAATGGCCTTTTTCTGGTTCTGATTATCCATGGATAACAAGGACCTGCTGTAGAATCTTCAGAAAGAATTCTTTAAAGTATAAATCAGTAACATGGAGTTTATTTATATCATTTCAAGCCAAGCATACATTTTAGAAGCAGGAATTTCAGATCCAGAATATGAAATACTAGGGGAAACACCATGCTTCTATTTTGCCCCTCTGTCATAAAATATAATGTAATTAATATTTTATTTTATACAAAATAAAAACCAAGGTTATACAATCACATTTGACTATATTTGTTTCAATTCTTTTAAAAAGTATGAAAGTATAATAATATATTTACCATCCTGAATTACATAATTAAGTTTCCAGTTTTACATCCTATTTCATTTGAACAAAACCATGGAAAAAACCTTCATAAAACTCTTAATAGTTGCTGATTTTCATATTGCTATTAGTTCTGTCATCTGCAATTATCTGTGGTTCTGTATAAATCACGGTCTGAATTTCACCTGAGAAAAATCAAGTTGGCTGAGTTTTCCTATGTTCAAAATGTTTATCACACAAAAATAATATTCAGGAATGTCCAACATTCACCGAGATAATGAAAGCTATTATAGTATCATAAAAACACAAGGCTTCATTTTAGAAGCATCAATTATTCAGTGGAACATTTTCTTCTAGAAGAGTTAAGAAGAGTAACAGAATATTTTTTCCATTAAATAAAATTGCAACATTCTGTAACAGAAAGATATTTTTTCTTTTACTTTCCAAATCTGTAATACTATGAGGAGTCTAAATAACAATAAACAACTTAAAGTAGGTGGGATAATAAATAATTTGTAAAGATTTATTTATTAGGATTTTCTAGCTTCTGTGACCAAAATAATAAACAACACATGATTTAGTTTGTTTACTAATTCTACCTCAAAAGTCGAGACTGAGGATATTGACTCAGTCTCGCCGTCAGATCTGCTTATCACTTAAATGAGTGTAAATGTGTGGCTCAGGACTAAGATGTGACTAACAGTTCCTTCCAGGAAGGACAACCAAGCCCCAGCTCCCAAGGCTATCAGAGGCTGAGAACAAAGATGTGGAATACCTGCCATGTTCTACTGGAGACACTTGGATGATTTCTTAACTGTGTTCTAAGAACAAGAAGAAGCAGCTCAAAATCTCCCTCCCAAACACTTGAGACAAACGCCCAGAGAATCGGATGAGGCCTCTGCTATGGTCCTGCCTGGAATGGAATTAGGGAACAAGTAGAAATTCAAGGACCATGGGACCCCCTGCTCTATCTTACTCAGGTAAAGTACTGTCAACCTCAGTGAAGAACTTTGATTGTCTTACAGCTATAAAAGGAAGTTTTTGTGCAGCAAAGCATGACCAAACCATAAAAAAACAAGAAATCATGTATTTGGCCTTATTTTTGGCCAACTGACTTAGAAGCAGACGTTTGTCAACATTAAAATTGCCTTTGAAAGGAAACGCATTACTAGGCTTAACTATCAACCCTGAGAGATGCTGTGATTAAGACAATAAACTAGACTAACTCTCCCCTGCTTTGCTCAGCAACCTTCTAGCCACGAGGAGGCAGAACAGTCCTGCAGTGTAAGCAGGTGGGCCAGGTAGGCTCAGGAATTGGACAGGGCCCAGCTGCTTCATAATTTGGGCAAGTTTCCTCACCTCTCCACTCTTTACTCTTTACTCTTCTGTAAAATGGGTATAGGAACAAAGTCATGAGACTCTTACAGATTTAAATATCAATCATGCATCCCAATGGTTGTTGGTCCTTTCCTGCTACATACAGAATAGAATAACTTTCTACTTTTTCTGAAACTTGAGAGAAGCTGCATTAGATGTTTTCTTTAATTAAAGCTTAGCCTTTCCACCCAAAATTGTGACTGGGATTTTTTTTTTTTATTACTGTGAAAATACAGAAAAAGTAATACTTCAGAATGCAGCATTCTAAAACGCTTTATTTTCCTAACACTCCAGAATAGAATGACCCATACAATTTTGGTTTAAGTCACTAACACTGACATGGCGCTAGGCACTATAAGTGTTTTCCATGTGTTAATTCATTTAAAATTTATAATAATCCTCTGAGGTAGGATGGGTACTCATCCCCATTTTGCAGATCAGGAAACTGAGACACAAAACCGTAAAGCAGCTTGTCCAGCTGTCAGGGCCATGCCAGGATTCCAACCAGGTAGGGAAGTTCCAGGGTGCACACAGGACTTCTGTTTTGTGTATTTATTTGGGAGTGGGCGTGGGGGAAGGAAACACAGAGAGAAAAGAAGGAAAAAAAATAGTCTAGAAGATTCTCGTCTCTCCCCAACCCAACCCAAGACACACATATATAGCAAAGAAGATTCAGTTCTGAAGACATCACCAAATACATTCTCCCTGGTTGGTTCTTCAAATAAAAATGTTCAATTTCTTATTAAAAAGATGTTTTCCTAGAGCTATCTGGGGAAGTAGGGGCAAAGCGAGGCCTGAGATGAGGCGGGATGACGTCCTGCAGCAGCACAGAAAAATGATAGAAGGGTGTCACTCTAGATCTTACTACAGTCTGGACCCAAACTGCTTTGTTTATCACAACTGCACAAACACAACACACAAAAACCTGTGAATTCATAGTCCTCAACACATTCTTCTTAAATATGATGCCTTCAAATGTAAGAAACAGAATACCCGGTAGCTGCCACTAAAACAAGTATGGAAATATCTGTGCAAGTTCATTACCAACATTAATCAAACCTTCATTCATCATTAAATAGTATCCCCATTTTAGAGGCAACATTTAGAGATGAAGCGGTTTGCCAGAAGCCATAGACTGAGATAGATAGATAGATAGATAGATAGATAGATAGATAGATAGATAGATAGATAGATAGAATTATGCAATTGAAATTCCAGCTTCTAGAGGCTACGACAGACCAAAGAGTTCAGAGGTTCCTGAAAGACAACCATCTTCCCCCAACCCAAAGAAAGACCCCTGAAAACTGTGATGGGTGACCACTGTGCCCCAGTAAGAAGGTATACACCCATGTGAACAAGGAGAGAAGCAACAAAAATTAATATAGTTACTGTTTCATTTATGGTTAATATAGTTACAGTTGCATCACTTCCCCAAATACTTGTACAATGTAGTGCTTTTTTAGTATAATCAAAGGGGAAAAGAAAAACTAAAGAAAACTTTGGAATTTGTGGCAAACCTCAAGGTCAGAGATTGACACACTAACCAATATGAACTAAACAACCTCAGGGACAGAATTACAAGGAAACTGGGTGTTTTGGAGTAACTGAATTCAGAAGGGAGACAGAGGACTGAGGAAACTGCAGAATCAGGCTCTTGTCTATTCTGCATATACCACAGGACTCATGGTGCTTCTGGGGCAGAAATTAGGAAGCTAAGTGAATGAGGACTTCAGGGAATAAGAGAAACAGTTGCTAGAGGTCAAGAGAAGGCCCTGGGCCTCACAGAAATGAAGACAGGCTAGGAATGAAGATGCAAACCTGCAAAAAACAGGCCTTCAGCAGCCACAAGCAGCAGCCCACACAAATCGTATCAAATGTACTGTCTACTTCTTTAAAATACTCATTTGTAATTTCAGAGGGTGAATAACCTTGATGTCTCCCATGAGAAAACCCTCCTGCATGAATCATCGCATTCCAAAAAAAGGGGTAAATTTTGAAAGGAAATAAACCCTGTGTGTTGGATTCAAAACTAGGTGGCTAGGTGTAGACATTGGGAAGCACATTCACACAAATTGCCCTAAGTTTTCTTCAAGCTCCTTTTCAGAATCAAGATGGACGGAGAAACTGCCATTAACAGGTGCCAAAGTGGTGAGGCTCTGTGCTCGCCCGATGTAGTGGCACCTGTTTAAGCAAACAAGAGGCAGCCCGGCTGAGAAAGCACCCTCATCAAATGACACTGCAAAACTGTGTTTTAATATGCTCAAAAGACAGATCTGAACAACTGGTCGACGGGCTGGATCTAACTCAGCCCTTTTCTTTGTCTGAGAGCTGAAGAACAGAATGGATTTTAATAATTAAAAAACTGTGGTTCAGTCACCATAATTTTAATGATAGCTCAGGACATGCTGAGACTCAGCTGACAAAGAGAGTTTTGGGTAAGTTTTTAGCGAGAGATATTGGCGGGGTCGGGAGTACGGGTGGGGTGAGGGTGGTGGGGGTGGCATTGGATGTGAAGCCAGAGGGGTCACATCTTCAGGCAAGACAGTAGACGGTGGCTCAGGCCCAGGGAGGGCACCCACAGGCCCACACCGCTCCCTGAGATGACCGACTGCACAACTTCCTCAGGGCACGATGGGGCAATGGAAAGCTCTGAAGATAACACACCCAACAAACTGAACAGTGCTTTGGGTTCCCAACCCTCCCTTTAAACAAGTTTGTAAGCAACTGGAAAGTGATTTTAAATGCTAACTACACTGATGGGCTCTGGCTGGCTTAGCCATGAAAGACGAAGGAAAGTAGGTTTCCAAACTCAGGATGGAATTGCTATTTTTCTTCAAAAAGGAAAAAGATGGCACAATAAAGAGCAAAAACACAGATGAAGTAAATTAATTCGCCTAAAATAAAGAGTGGTTCCGCATGCAGGCTTCTTCTGCAGATATTTTCTCAAGACAGGCTGTTGACTGCATGAGACAAAACCTGTGAAGTAAAACAGTGGCTTGAGAGCAGGATGAAGAAGGTGCTTGAGGACCTGCTGAGGCCTAACTTCATGTATGTAGGGTGGAAATGTGTGGTAGAACAAAGATCATCAGTCATGCTCTTCACTGAGAAAGCCCATTAGTAAGTACTTCCCCAAAATACTCTCAACTACAACATGATCCCAGGGACACCCTCTCACCAGGAAGACACACTTGCAAAATCTTTCTACCAACAGGAGGCTGAAAATATGACTAGAAGATTCTGGGCACACATACCCGCCCCCACCCCCACCCGTGAATGCCCTCCCATCACTACTAAAGCAGTGAAGAGATCATACTATTTCCATTATTTATGGGAGGTAATATTTGAGGATCAATATTTGACCCTCATCCCCAATCATAAGTTAATTCTTCTGGGCTATTCAGGTCCTGAAATAAAACCAAGCTTTGAGAAGCACTATGCTTTAGCCCATAACTTCAAGGCTCACCTATTTCAGAAGGAGGAAGGAAGGAAGTAGAAGATACTGCTGTTGCCATGTTCCTATCTCCGCAATCCAGCCCTGCATCAGCCCAGATACAGGCCACCCCTACAGACAGCAGACCCTACCAGCACATATGATGTGGTTTTTGTCTGACCTGCACTCTTTTTTCATGTGGAAATTTGTCCTCTCTCCCCAGCACCATGCCCTACCTACTCATCCATCCACAGCAATGGGCACGGGACCCAGGCCAAAGAGATTCCTTTCCTAAGATTTGATTTAGCAGCACTGGAAGAAAAAGGGTCTCTCCTCTTTCATTTTGGGTCAAAGCTGTAAGAGCTGCCAGCAGCCATCTTTCAGGCCTATCCACTGCAAGAGAACATGAGGCCAATCTACAGAGGGCACTTGAGTCCCCACTGAAGCCTGCTTCACCTTGGGTTTCCCAAGTATGTAAGCCAACAAATTCCATGTTTTGTATCAGCTACCTGGAGTTGAAGTTGGGGGAGATATGTAACCCCCAGCTTTCCTCAAGAAACAAGACAGTTGCTTTTTTTTTTAAATAAAAAAAGAAAAATTTTATATCTAATAATACCTCCAGTTGCCATTTCCTATAAAAAGATTCTTCATTTGGACATGAAATAACTTGTCACAACTACATTCATAAAATGGTCACTTATATTTTGCAGAAAATTGTTCCAACTTTATACTTGAAATTTTATAAGTAAATGCTTTAATTATAAAGCTCCAAGTTAATTTTTTAATATATTGTGACATTCTAATACATTTGAAAGATCACATAAAAGACTTTAAAGAATTATGTCAGACAGGACATGGTGGCATCTTAAAAAATAATAAGCAATGGTGTTTCACAATGAGCTGTCCCAGATGAAAGCCTCAGAAATAGGCTTCTATAAAGGATGGAGTAGGTGCTGTTATTTGAATAATGTTCCATCAAAATAAGAAAAGCTACTGAAAGAGAAAACTTGCCAGCCAGCAGCACAACCAGTCATCTTCCTGCAGCATTTATATGTGCCGGGGAGACCCAAGCTAACACCACCCATGGAAGACCAACGTTTATCAGACGTGGTATGACTAATCAATAGTTATTCCATTTCATAAACAAGGCAACCCTAACAGGCGTCAGCTCAAAACTTATTATGGTGACACTGAAAATAAATCCCCAAACTGACACATCTCAAATACCTTTAACCTTTCAAGACTTTCAAACTATCTGTGGATAATCTGCCCTGGGCTACTCCTGTTCCTGGTACAGACCCCCAACTTACAACTCACCACTGACACCTCGCTTTTTGAATGTCTGCCTCCTATGGTGAGTCCCAAACTCGACGATAGGTGGATGGAGTCTTATTGATCTCAATACCTGGCCTGGAATCTTAACAGAAACTGACAGACTGCCTAATAAATAAATACTCATTAAATAAATAAATCGCATTTCCTTTCACTTTGCAGTAAAAACAAACAAATGAAAATTAAACAACAACACGGTACTTCAAAAATGTGAGGGGATAATGTGAAATAACATAGGTATTTATTCTTAATACAGGAAAAGAGAAAGTTTCGTTTTTGTGAAAAGAAAAAAAAAATTCTAACTTTAAAGCAGGTCCATGATTCTTCCACCATTTTCATGGCATTTCACCAGTATTTTAACATTTCTCTGGGTTGTTACCTAACAGTCCCTTCTAACACTGGATTTGAAGGTAACTTGGGTCAATTTAAGCTCAAATACCAGATGCTGAGCACATCTGAACTTCCCCTTCTCAGGCTGGCTGTGCTGATAAAGAAGTCAGCCCTTCAGCCATCTCTGCCACCTGGTGTCAGAAAACGCCCTCTTGAAATTCGTATCTTCCACCCCAAATGCATTCCTTTTCTCTACTCATATGCTGCTCATTCAAGTGAAGCAGGAACAGGGCAGGACAGAACACAGGCCCCTCTGTCAGCCGGCTCTCCAAATGCGCTAGGGCTGCCACTGGGGCTCTGGGCTTGGAGCAAAGACCCCAGCGTGGGGCCAGCAGGGTGGACACATGGACCCAGGCAGGAGACCTCTGCTATGTGAAAGGTCCAGACATCAGTGGCCTCAGGGTGGAGACAGGCGTCGGTGGGGAATCCCTGGACCGGCCTGAAGGTAATAGTGCCCTGAAACATACGGGGTTTCCTACCCCATATGGAATCCTCAGCAGCCCCGAGAAATGACCCAGTCAGGGACAAAGGCAAAGCCGTCTGTGAGGTAACTGTCAGGTGTGTTTGTGAATTGCGTGTTTACTGCTATAGACTGAGAGCTTGTGCACTGCCCACCCAAATTCCTGTGTTGAAACCAAAGCCCCAGTGTGAATGTATTTGGACATGGGGCCTTTGGAAAATGTTTAGGTCATAAGTGTGGAGACATCACGAATGGGATCAATGCCCTTATAAAAGAAACCCCAGAAAGCTCCCTTGGCTTTTCCACCACATGAGGCGACAGCCGGCAATGAACCCGGAAGTGGGTCCTCACCAGACACCAATGTGCCCACACCTTGATCTTGGACTTCCCAGCCTCCAGAACTGTGAGAAATCAGTGTTTGTTATTTAAGCCACCGAGCCTATAGTATTCTGTTAGAGCAGCCTGAGCTGACAAAGGCATTTATTAATGTGGAAGTTCACTGGCATTTCCTGCTTCTATGGGCTAAGCTCCCCAGCCTACCGCCCCCAAAATTACAGCCACTCCTCTCTCAGCCAAATCTGCCATTTCCCCATTAAGTTTTCCAAGTCCACCAAGCTCACACCTCTCCCTGCCTCTGTGTCCACTGAGTAACAGCATGCCCTACGTCGTAACATGCAAGACGTTGTTTTACAATGTTTTGGAAATGTTATACCATGTCTCCCTCACTACCAGTGGTTATTTGTTCATACTCTTTTTATTCAAATCTCCAAACATCTAACATTGGCCCCTATGCAGCGCAGCTTCTCAATTATTCACCAAATTCCATCTACCATTTAATTTCTCAGGGTATTGATCAGATCCCCCAATTGAACTCTTCATCCACAACTAAAAAAGTAAAATCATTTGCTAGTGAAACTGAAAAAGGAACCATTATTCACTTTTATTTCAGGGAATGTGGGAAAGATGATCCTAGAACACAAACTCTACAAGCAAGAAAGCCAGGATAAAAGAGGCAACACTTAATCTTACTCTGGGGATTAAATCGTTCATTCTCAAAACATGCTCAGCTTTGGGGGGACGATAACAAATGTATCACCTCTATCTTGGGGGATTTGCAGCAAACAGAGGAAAGGGGATGTCTGAACAAAAAGCAGCACTGGAGTTCCATGTGTGCTGTGAGTGTAAATAAACACACACAGCTCTTGCACATGCACTTGGTGCTGCCAGTAACACTGCACGGGCCCACCTACTCCTCAAACTTCTGATTTCAGCTTAAGCGGCACCTCCTCTAAGAAGCCCTCCCTGACCACCCAGTTTAAAATACGTTTCTCACCCACCCCCATTTTTCAACACAGCACACTTTAGAGCAGGTAAAACATTTGTAATCCAGGATTTCTTGGTTCACTGCTCATGTCCCTTTCTAGACTGAATGCTCCATGAGGGCAGGGCCAGGACTGTTCTCTGCACCATTACCTAGCACAGTGCCTTGTGCAGAGAAGGGGTGTGTGAACAAATGAACACCATGAGGATACAAATGCCAGGATGGCCAATCCCACCACCATGGTCAAAAGGTGGAGGAGTCAGGGAAGCTGTCCTAAATCACAGAGGAAGTTCATGGGAACAAATAATCACCCAAAAGAACGGAAGAGGCAGGCAGGTCTGAGTGGTTCATCTTTCTCCCTCCTTTTAGTTACATAAAATGGGCATAGCTGCCACCTAATGGGGTCATTGTCAATGTCCCTACCACAGTGCCTGAGCAATTACATCACTTCCTCCTCATTTTTCCTGAGCCAGGCGATCTGGGGAATACATACATACAATGCATAAAATCCTCCTCTACACATTCTAATTGACCAGTGTCACCGAGAAGGGTGGGCACAGGGTGGGGGAAGGGCAGAAGGAAAGGAGTGAGGGGGTTCACATGAACAGGATGTAAGCTAAGCTAGAGCTGACATGGAATTAGGACTGAACTCCATACTAGTCATTCAGATAACTCTTCAGTTTCACTGCTTCCCCTGTCTTTTCTTCCATCAGCGAGAATAACCCAGAGGGACTCAAGGTCTAACCTCCAAAAGCAAAAGACGTGTACATATACCTCTCAGGAGTCCTGGAGGGAACTATTTTAACTTTTAATGCATTAACAAAAAACATTATCCTTCACTTATGCATGATTTTACATTTAAATTGAGATGCTTGCAAAGGATCTGTTTAAACCATGTAAATGAGGTGCCAATATTTAATGTATTGTAGTACTATCTTTTCAAATCTAAGACTAGGGATGAGAGCTTCATAATTATGTTTTGAATACATGTAATATACACAATGAAGTGTTAGACGTTCTTTATCCCTGGATATTGGCAATTAAAGGAAAATTGTGGGGGAGAGGGCGTTTTTCCTTGAATTTGAAATTTTCTCAAAACATCTGCAGTACAACCAAAGATAATGTAGACTGCATAAAAATCTGAAAACATTTATCCATAAAGATATATGTAACTCTATGTTCATTGCAGCATTATTGACAGTGGCCAAGACATGGAAACAACCAAAAT
Organism: Hipposideros armiger; assembly: GCF_001890085.2. Taxonomy (NCBI): domain Eukaryota; kingdom Metazoa; phylum Chordata; class Mammalia; order Chiroptera; family Hipposideridae; genus Hipposideros; species Hipposideros armiger. Next base: position 2,447,300 of record NW_017731571.1, on the reverse strand, counting down.
GTCCTTCAACTGACAATTGGATAAAGAAGATGTGGTATATATACACAAGGGAATACTACTCAGCCATAAGAAAAGTTGAAATACTGCCATTTGCGACAACATAGATGGATCTTGAGATTATCATGCTAGTGAAATAAGTCAAAAAAGAAAAAGTAAAAAACCAGATGATTTCATTCATATGTGGGATATAAAACTGAAAGCAACAAACGAACAAGACAAACAAACAAAGAAACAAAAACTCATAGACACAGAAAACAGTTTAGTGGCAACCGGGTAAAGGGGGAAGTGGGGTGGTAGAAGAGGGTAAAGGGGGTCAAAGATATGGTGATGGAAGGAGAACTGACTCTGGGTGGTGAACACACAATGTGATATATAGATGATGTATTATAGAAAAGTACACTTGCGAAAAATGATCCCCCCCCCATTGATATCACCAAAATATTGATATTCTAATCCCTGGAACCTATGAATGCTACCTGATATGACAAAGACTTTGAAGGTGTAATAAACTTAAGGATTTTAAGATGGAGAAGTGATCCTGCATTTTCTGGATGGGCCCAAGATAATCCCGTGTCCTTAAATGAAGGAAGCAGATGAACTACAAAGAACCGGTGCTATGAGCCTAGAAATAGACTGGAGTGATGTGCTTTGAAAATGGAGGAAGGGGGCCGGCCGAGTGGCTCAGTTGGTTAAGAGCTCGCTCAAGAGTTTGAGCTCTGAGCAACAGCGGTTCGAGTCCAGCCCGAGCTGAGCAGCCGCTGAGCTGCCAACAGGTAGCAGGATGGCTCAGGCAAAAAAAAAATGGAGGAAGGGGCCGCAAGCCAAGGAATGCAGGCAGACTCTACAAGCTGAAAAAGACAAAGGAACAAATTCTTCCCTGGAGCCTCCAGGAGGAACCAGCCCTGCTGGCACCTGGATTTTAGCCCCATAAGACTTATTTTGGATTTCTGATCTCCAGAACTATAAGAGAATAAATTTGTGTTGTTTAAGCATTAAGTCTGTGGCAATTTGTTACAGTGCCAACAGGAAAATAATACAGTACGATTTTCATTCCAAATTATTTGATCAAAAATCTAGTTTAAAAAATAATGATTAGAAATTGTCATACCCAAACATGTAAACTTCTAAGTTTCACCGAATAAGTTCTGGGTGTTTGTTCTCTTTGCAAAAGCTAGAGCTCTGGCTTCATGTCAGACCAAGACCCTCTCCTCATTATCCTATTAAGGATATAACTGGAAATCCGCATTTCATTTTTATTCTATTATAAAGGTATTTTAAAAAATCTTATAGTGTTAACTTAGTTCTTTGATATAGTTCTTATTACATATGAGGATTAGAAATATCTGTTGGAATTTTTTTAACTCTAATTTTAAAATAGGAATAAAAGAGACACAGACACTCACCACACCAAACTTCAAGACCACGGCTTTTCTTTGATCAGCTCTGATTGTGCCTGAGGCTGTATTTGTTGGCTAAATAATACACACAGAAGTTTGAATGGGAACTCAGAATTTATTAATTTTATTAATGCCATACCCATTGCTTTCTCTTCACTTCTAGAAAGTGCTGCAGTAGTAACTAACCAATGTTTGAGCCTGGCTCACTTGAGAAAATGGGTAAATGCGTTAGCTCACAAAACTTTCCAGGACCTTAAACTATGATTTATACTGAAAACACCTGAAGCATTTATAAACAAAATAATAAAGAAACAAAAGAGAATAATCCCATATTTGCTTAATAAGAATAATATGCAAGAGATTAACATTCTGAGAAAGAACGAGGAAAATAAATTCAAATAACTTTGGACCACAGTGCTTTGATTGCATACCCTGAGTAGTGTGTGTCTTCTAGTGACTGAAACGAACTACAGGAAATTATGACCCTGACTTGGAAGTCTCTTCTTGGCAATGGCACTGGTGTTGGATGCAGGTACTCTTTTGAGTACTGTAAGTAGCATAAAGCAAATGGTTAAATCTACATCTCTGCTTGGGAACCTAAGTTGTCAATGTCAGAAAATGGGGAGATACAAATACGGAATTAGGGGGAAGTGAGGAAGGACCCTGTGAAGCTGAATTTGAATGGGAGAATACCAGTGTCAACAAATTATTCTTAAATTTACTTCTTAGCTCTGTCTACAGACAAGGCCTAGAATCAGGGACACGCATCAGCAGAGAGCACACATGGCACCCAG